>NC_082711.1:142483556-143091806 GCF_030144855.1 Hypanus sabinus
CGATATGCGAGGGGGAAATTAGCGAGCTTCTGATTCAGTGTCAGTGCAGTGCGTTCTGCTGACATTGCTCGCAGTGTGTTCTGTAGACTCTGGAGAAATCTTTCTACCATTTGTAATTGGCTGGTATGGAGCAGATGTAACAGGTCTTATTCCATTCATCTTCATCAGTGACTGAAACGGGCCTGCAACAGACTGCGGTCCATTCTCACTGACTCAGTGTTCTGCCACACCAGTCCTTGAGAAGAGGCTTCTCGACACGTTAACAGTGTGTGAGGCTGCAGTGGAGGCTATTGGGAATGTCCGGCCGCTTTGTAGCTGTATCCCTTACTACCAAGAAATTTGTGTCCATGAATGATCTGGCAAATCCACATGAATCCTCAACTAGGGAAATACAGGTCATTCCCAGGGATGGAGAGGTGCTGCTCTTGGCATCTTCTGGACATGTTGGCATCCTGAACAACGCACGGCGTGCTGCTTGATCTGCTGACAGTGTGGGATCTTTTCCTCTTTCCCTTTGGATCATCTCTGCTGTAATAGGGAGACTTTTGATTTGCATTAGGGAGAATATGTCAAGAGGAGTGTCCTCTTTTGTAATTTCTTCAGGTATTTCCTTCTCCATGTGCCACAACCACGGATTCGGCAGCGCAGCAGATTCGGCAATTGCGTCATGAATATGCACGTGCAGCTAATTATTACTTCATTGTGATAGTATTTAATTCCAATTATTCCGTCGTAGTGCTTGTCGAGACTTGAACCCAGGACATGCCTATGCTTCATTATCTGCATTCCGCCTTGCCCGAGAAACTTGACTGTCGAGTCAACTGACTGAAGATGAGCGGTATTGGTTTTATATTTAGTTGTTCTTTTCAGCTGCAGAGTAGGCTTCGTTTCCCTTTGTGAGTTTTAGTTAACGGCCCTGTTTGGCCTAGCATTTATTGTTTTCATTTCCCTTTAACACTGTTCACATTAAAGTCTGTGCACTATCCACCTGCTTCAGTGTCTCTCATTCTGCACTTGGGCCATATCTGCATCGGGTGACACCATGAGTAAACAGGATAATCCATTAGCATTTTGATGATTAGCCGTCCTCTTGAATTCAATCTTGCAATTGTGTCCTCCAGGAAAGAGAGCCCAGCTCTACGTTCGTGCTGCTGCTGTAATGGATTGGATTGGAAATAGACGCTAGTAGTTAATGATCAGTAATGAGGATAATCTGCCTCCCATACAGGTTCAAACATTTTACATCCAAACCAGACGAAAGGCCTCTCTGTCAATCTGTGCATATCTTTTTACTGTAATGGTAAAGGAACATGATGTGAAGGCTATGGGGCATTCACTTCCATCACTCATAACATATGATAGGACTGCATCTACAGTTGTACTGATCTTGATGTCATTTGTGATTCTCATTGTCTCTCATAATCTTACAAACTTCTATTAGGTATCTGCTCAGATTTCATAGTACGTCGAACATAGAAGATAGAAATCTATAGCACATTACAGGCCCTTCGGCCCACAATGTTGTGCTGACCATGTAACCTCCTCTAGAAACTGTTGAGAATTTTCCTACCACATAGCCCTCTATTTTTCTAAGCTCCATGTAACTATCTAAGAGTCTCTTAAAAGACCCTATTGTATCCATCTCTGCCACTGTCGCTGGCAGAGCATTCCATGCACCCACCACTCTCTGTGTGAAAAACTTACCTCTGACATCCCCCTTGTACATACTTCCAGGCACCATAAAACTATGCTCCCTCGTGTTAGTCATTTTAGCCCTGGGAAAAAGCCACTGACTATCCACATGATCAATGTCTCACATCATCTTATACACCTCTGTCAGGCCACCTCTCATCCTCTGCCGCTCCAAGGAGAAAAAGCCAAGTTTACTCAATCTATTCTTATAAGATATGCTCTCCAATACAGGAACCATCTTTGTAAATCTCCTCTGCAATCTTTCTATGGTTTCCACATCCTTCCTGTAGTGAAGCGATCAGAACTGAACACAATACTCCAAGTGGGGTCTGACCAAGGTCCTATATAGCTGTAATGTTACCTCACGGCTCTTCGACTCATTCCCGTGGTTGATGAAGGCCAACATACTGTTTGCTTTCTTAACAACACCGTCAACCTATGCAGCAGCTTTGAGTGTCCTGTGGACATGAATCCCAAAATCTCGCTGGTCCTCCACAGTGCCAAGACTCTTAACATTAATGCTATATTCTGTCTTCAAATTTGACCTAACAAAATGAACAACTTTACAGTTATCTGGGTTGAACTCCATCTGTCACTTCTCAGTCCAGTTCTGCATCCTATCAATGTCCCAATGCAACCTCTGACAACCTTTCAGACTATCCACAACACCTCCAACCTTTGTGTCATCAGCAAACTTACTAACCTATCCCTCCACTTTCTCATCCAGGTCATTTATAAAAATCACGAACAGTAGGGGTCCCAGAACAGAGCCCTGCAGAACACCACTGGTCACTGACCTCAATGCAGAATATGAACCATCTACAACCACCCTTTCCCTTCTGTGAACAAGCCAATTCTGGATCCACAAAGCAAGGTCTCCTTGGATCCCATGACTCATTACCTTCTGAATGAGCCTTGCATGGGGAACTTTATCAAATGCCTTGCTGAAATCCATATACACTACATCCACTGCTCTACCTGCATTAATGTGTCTTGTTACATCCTCAAAGAACTCAATTAGGCTCGTAAGGCACGACCTGCCCTTGACAAAGCCATGCTATCTATCCCTAATCAGGTTATGTCTCTCCAAATGCTCACAAATCCTGCCTCTCAAGAACTTCTCTAACAACTTGCCCAACACTGAAGTCAGACTCACTGGTCTATAACTTCCTGGGTTATCTTTACTCCCTTTCTTGAACAAGGGAACAACATCTGCAACCTCCAATCCTCCAGTTCTTCTCCCATCCCTATTGATGATGCAAAGATCATAACCAGAGGCTCAGCAGTCTTTCGTTGCTCTTTGGAGAACAAGCCATGTTTGTCTATTCTTGATTTATAGCTCATGCACTCTATTCTGGGCAGCAACCTGATAAACTTCTTCTGCATCTTCTCCACAATCTCCACGTCTTTCCGATAATGTGATGAACAGAACTGCACTCAATACTCCGTGTGGTCTGACTGAAGTCTTAGCTGCAGCATGACTTCCCAACTCTTATACCCAACACCCCAGCAAGGAAAGTGAGCATGCCATACAGCACCTTTACTACCCTGTCCACTTGCATAGACTCCTTCGGTGAACTATGGACCTGAACCCCATGATCACTCTGGACATTAACATTATTAGGGGTCTACCATTAATTGTATAAATGTTTCCTTTCATTTGATTTCCCAAAATGCAACACCACGCTTGCCTGGATTAAACATTATCTGCTACTTCTCTACCCATATCTCTAACTGATTTATATCCTGCTGTATTCTCTGATGGTCCTTTACATTGTCCAAAATTCCACCAATCTTGGAGTCATCCACAGGCTTGATAATGCACCCATCTACATTTTTATTGAAGTATATCAGAAACAACCGAAGCTCCCAGCACTGATCCTTGCAGAACACCACTGGTCACAGATCTCCATCCTGAATAACAGCCTTCCACCCTGACTCTCTGTCTTCTGGAGGTAAAACAGTTTTGAATCTAAACTTGCAAATTACTCTGGATCGCATGCATCTTTATCTTCTGGTCAACCTATCATGAAGAACCTTCTCAAAAGCCTTATGAAAGCCCATGTAGATAACATCATCAATCATCTTTGACAGCTCTTCAAAACACTCAATTACTTTTGTAGGAGATGACCTGCTGTGTACAAAGCCGTGCTGACTATCTCCAAGCAGGCCCTGCCTTTCCTACCACTATCCCTCAGTACCCTCTCCACCAGCTTCCCTACCACTGATGTGAGGCTTACTGGCTTATAATTTTATTTCCTTACTTGAGCAAAGACACATTTGCTACCCTCAGGGGCCTCACCACAAAGGTCCTTGTCCAAATCCCTGAAATATAATCAAGTTTCTTTCAATATTCTGATGTATATGTCACCAGGCACTGGGGACTTATTTATCACAATGCTTTTCAGAAGCCCTAGCCCTACCTCCTCTGTATTCTCAAATGTCCCTCAAATCACAGCACAATTAATGTGATGGCTATCCACTGTCCTGGGATAAAGGGTCTTGCTTTTTGTCAAGATTTGAAGACAAGCACTGTCTGTATAGTAGACTTGCTGGGCCCCTAGCACCTGGTTAACTGCTGTAATGTAACTGGTGCAATGTAAGACAAAGAGTTATTTAATTCAGCTTGTTTCAAAACAGACAACACTGGTTAAGTTGTTTTGTTCAAGGAAGCTTGCAGACCAGATGAATACTATCAATTAACAGAGCAAGAGCTGATTTATGAATAGTTGGAAGATTGTGTACGAAAAGAGTCAGCTTCCCAGCATTAATTATGGGTACCTGGGAACTCTGTCTGCAGAAGTTTTTAGACCACTTTTGTTAAAAGGAATCAGAAAGAATCCTCGGTGATGGGGGTGGGGGACTCACCACTCAATGAGTTTTCGAGCTTTTGAAGATTGGATTATTACAGTGTAACTTCCTTCATTGAGGGTACTCGTAGTTATTTACATTGTGTAGGGTTTAAGGTCTTCGTTTCAGGTTAGAACTTTGTGGTCACCAAACTCAATACCATCACACTAACCTCCAACAGCTTCTCCTTGGTAAATACTGATGCAAAGTATTCATTGGGTAACTGAGACATTGTGCTGAAATCAAATTTCTTTTGTCTCATAACACATGGAGGTTCCAGTGTGGCAATAATGAGAGATTAGAGAGCAGCCAGTTCCCATGGTCAAGGGCCTCAGGACACAGTAGTTGGAAAATATCTGAACAATATAACAGATTGCCAGAGAGCTGAAAGTTATGGGATTTGGAACAAGCCAAGCAAGAACCATGGCATTATGGATAGAAGGAAAGGGAGTTCATTAGCAACGTCCTGAAGGAATCTGAATTTGTCTGTGTGCTTTGAATCAGGCCAATTGTTTACAGCTTGTCTGCTGATCCAGCTAATTGTCGGGTGCAGACTTTGAAAGAAAGTATCATCTACTTTCACTGTGCTTTACATGTTCACAGCATTGAACAGCTTTGTTCGATGGTTCACCAAGAAGGAACCATAAATACTTCATCAACAGCCCTGCTCCAATTGACGGAAGCCAGTTTTGATTGTTAGTTTTAAATCAGTGTTTAATCCTGCATATATCCGATAGAGAAGAGGTGTTTTTTGAGCATTGAATCATTTTAATGAGTTCAGATTCGAAGTGGATGGTACTATACAACGGAACTCTTGGCAGGAAGCAGAACAATGCATATTGCGATTAACATAAGACTTATTCAGTCGGAGAAGCACGCAGGTGTCCTTGAGGAAATCATTAGGTGGCTCCTTCACGACTGTATTGTCAGACCACTTGTCCAGAGACACTAAATGAGCACAGATAAACTGCCAGCACGTTTTCTCTTCTTTCCTGATAATTGATTTTGGCTGCAGCTTCTCTCCGCAGGGATAAATTGATTAAAAAGAGGACAAAATTAATAATTATTTTTGAATGAAAACATGATAAAAGATAGTAATTTTGTGAAATGTTCTGCAAATGTTAAGCACTTAGAAAGCAAACTAGCTTTGTGCTGAGAATGAGACGTTAATGCTAGGGTGGAAGGGCTATAATCACTATAATAACAAGGACATGCATTCCCTATCATGCCCTCAGCTGCCAAGCCATTAAAGATTGGAATTCCCTCCTAGGCCTCTCTGTCTCATTATTTCTCCTTTCAGACACCCTTACAATCTATGACTGAGTGTTTGTTTGCTTGGCCTAACACCTGGAGTTATTTTAAAATATCATGCAAAGCATTCAGTCCCACCTACTCCATCTGATTATGTTGTGCAAGGTCCCAATACAACACAATTCGGTCCCGGATCCTCAGGAACACCTTGTAGATCTGTACCACGAATGAGACAATGGGGGTTCTGAGTGGGATGCATGGAGTTGGGTTCCTTTCAGTAAGTTCTGGTCTGTAAGCTGAACTGGGATTTAACACACGAAGGGACACAGGAATATTTGAAAGGTAAATGCCAGGCATGAGCAGGAAGTGTGGATATTTAGAGGGACCTGGCATTAAAAGAGATAATTTTAGGTGCTTGAGGAAGAATGTTGAGATTGATTTAAAGAAGATGGAATGTGTCGAGAGGTGTATTAGAGTGGCCAAGTGATAAAAGTACAGTGGGCAGACAGGAAGAGGAGCAGAGGCAAGACCAGGTCAAAAGCAATGCCAAATATTTCTGGAGAGAAGTGAGCAGTGGTCAGTGTGGTGTAAGGCAGGTTGAAGCACAAAAGCCTTGGAACTAAGGGGCAGGGTGGAACACAGAGAACTGGGAACACACTGATGGGCTCTGGGGCTGTGGGAGGTCAGAGACAGGGGAAGATGGAGGGATTACCTTGGTTTGGAAGGGGAGGTTATAGTCACTGAGACATGAAACACAGAAACAGAAAGGATCCTCAATCTCAAACCCACATTCCAGCTTTAGCCCTAACCCTCACGGTGCCTTTGGCGTCCACTAACAATCTACCTCCTTCTTAAATAAAATAATACAGGATTCTCATATTTGTGAATACAGCCAAATCCCGTTCCCAATAACTCGACCTTCTATACCTTCTGTGGCAGCAAATTCCACAAGTTGCTGGGTCTTGATGACTCTGTGATCCAAAGGTTCTTCGGAAGTCAAGAACGAGGCATGAAATTTGTTGCTTACAATGGCTTCATTAAGTATCACAAGAACAAAGGACAGGAAGGAAGAAGTGTAGTGAGACACAAAGGGACGAGCAGGGAACGAGCGAGACTCAAAGTAGTGTGGTCTTCTTATATCAGACTACTGATAACAGAAATCCCATTGATAACAGCTAATCAATTAAACAGTCAGATTCAAGTCATGTGACCCCCGCCACTGAAGCCAAGAAGTTTCCAGAAAAGTACAGAGGGAGCTGTAACAACTGAAAAGCTCACTGGGAATTACATGTATATCGATGATACAAACAAGCATAGAAAAGTGAAGTTACAAGATAAATAACAATCCTACATCCCTCACTACCCTCTGAGAGAGAGGAAATTTCTCCTCGTCTCAGCTCTAAATGCCTCATCAACTTCCTAAGATGCTGATGCCTATTCCCAGACCCTGTGTCAAGGCAAAATATTCCTCCCTGTCCTGGTCCATCAGAGTTGTTAAGTTGGTTTAGTATCGTCACACGTACTGAGATACGGTGAAAAGCCTTGTGGAAATGCCTTTCACACAGTTCATTTCATTACAACAGTGGCAGCCCAAGGGAAAACGACAGCAGAAGTCAGAATGAACTGTTACAGTCCCACTGAGAGCAGTGAGATGCAAGACCACAACAAGGTAGATTTTGTGCTCCAAGTTATAATGCGAGAGGACCGTTCAATAGACTTACAGCGGCAGAATAGAAACAGTCCTCGGACCTGCTGGCTTGTGAATCTTCGACCTGGTGGGAGGAGGTGCAGAGAGAGGCAGTGAGAAGTGTGGACAGAGTCTGTGGAGGTCGAAAGTTTGTTTCCGTCTCAGTGTGAATAGGCCCTTCCAGCCCTTTGAGCTACACCACCCAGAAATCCCTGATTTAACCCCGGCCTAATCACAGGACAGTTTACAATCACCAATTAACCTACCAACCGGTACATCTTCTTTGCGAGCTTGGACAAGCTGCGGTGCATTGGGATCGGATGCTTTCTATGGTGCATTGTTAAAAACTGATGAGAGTCGAAGGGGATGTGTCAAATTTACTCAGTCTCCTGAGGAAGGAAGACCAAATGACGTAAGACATTAAAGCAGAATTAGGCCATTCGGCCCATCGAGTCTGCTCCACCATTTGATCATAGCTGATCTATATCTCACTCAAGCCCAGTCTCCTTCCTCCTCCCTGTAACCTTTCACACCCTGACTTATCCAGAATCTATTAACATCTGCCTTAAGCACACAAGGTGACCCGGCCTCAACAACTGCCCATGGCAACAAATTCCACAGAGTCGGTCATATATAATCACTCTTCCTTAAAGGACCCCATCCAAACAAGATAGTTAATCAACCCCTCCTCGTTGCACAATGCCCAATGTAGATTAACCTATTTGCTGATGAAGTCCTCGATGTCTGGTCCAAAAAATAACTTCTGCATTGTCCAGGAAATCATCCTCCATTGTCAATTGTCACCCATAGTCATTCCCTTCAGCTGCTGAGAGATGTCGCCTGCTGTTTGTGAGAAAGGGTGTGGCAACAGAACTCATGGAAAACAAAAACCAGCATTGGGAAGAGACTGCATGGAGTCACAGAAGGAAAATCATGGTTGTTTAATCTTCTGGAATTCTTTGAGGAAGTAACACGAAAGGGATTTAATTCCAATATTCAGGAAGTGACAGCAGGGCACACGGTCAGTTTTATGTGAGAGTTATGTGTCATGGTCCAGTCCGTGAACTCCGCAGTCCGTTTCACAGTCCGGTCCATGGACTCCGGACTCCAGGTCTTCCGGCTGTCCCTTGTTTCAGTTGGGCTTAATCATTGGCGTCTTGGGGCCAGGAATATAAGTGGCCCTGGGGTCGTGTGTCGGTGATGGCTTGTCTTGTCAGTAACCTGTCCTTGCCTCTGTGGGGTAAGCCAGGCCGTCTTTACCGTTACCCTGAGGCTGGACTGTTCCCTTCCCTTCCCCTTCTTTCTGTAGTCCTTGGCTGAAACCTTGACTGTGTCCTCGCCTATTCTTGCCGTCAAGTTCTACTGCCGGAGTAAGACCGGAGCCTTGCTGAGTCTAGATAAGGAACCATCTTTCATTGTTTGGAACTGTCTCTGTGTCCACACCTTCACTAGGTAGGTCCAGCCATTTGCCACTACCTTGAGTCGGAACTGTCTCTGTGTCCGCACCTTCACTAGGTAGGTCCAGCCATTTGCCACTACCTTGAGTCGGAACTGTCTCTGTGTCCGCACCTTCACTAGGTAGTTCTGGCTGTTTACAGTTACCTTGTGTTGGGAACTGTCTCATCGTGTTCAGCTTTCTGTTATGAGCCCTGACCCTATGTCCTGTTCCCAAGGAGGGGTCCCAGCTCTGTGTTCCACGCCCCTGTCTCCCAAGCCCAAGGCTCTGTGTTCCAGTCCCCCAAGTCCGAGTCTAAACTTCATGTCCTCATCCAGCCCAGGAGTCCAGTGCACTGCCCCCACGTCCAGTCCTGTTGCCTTGCCACGTCTTGCCCTCGCCTAGATCCGGAGTCCGGGCCTGAGTCAAGGCCCAGGTTCTGGGTCCCTGTCCAGTCTCTGGCTCGGAGTCCTTGTCCAGGTCCCACTTTCCTACTCTAGTCCTAGCCCAGGCTCTGTATCCTAGTCTCATCCAGGGCCTGTGTCTTGACCAGCGTGGCTTCTTCCCCACTTCCCTTGCTTTCTTGACACACCTAGTCCTGTCCCTCGTACTTCAGTGTCTGTGTCTTGCATTTGGGTCTGCTCTCAACGCCCACCTTATGACAAAATGGTGTTTAATATTTTGTTTAATCCTTTGGAGGTGTAATTGGCAGGATGGAGAAGGGGAAACCAGTGCATTTAATGTACTTGGATTCACAAAAGCTTTTCTATAAGGAACACCATGCAAGATTACTGCTGGATCGCAGGAAAACGGATAAAAGATGGGCAACTATCATAAAATATATCTACCCATAAAACTACCATACCATATATCTACCTGTCTGGTTTTACAGTCTATAATACTCCATGTCTTACAAAACCCTCTCATTCACAGTATTAACATTTTCAGTTGTACCATTAATCTAATCGGTTTGTTTTTTCAGGCCAGTGTGAACGGGATCTTTTTGCCTCATTCCTCACTTTGGTGTGTTTGTGTAATAGCATCAACTCTGATCAGCCTGGCTCCAATATCAATGCAAAATTCCTTGTTTTAGCATCCCACGGTGTATCAGATAGTTTCTTTCTATCCATCCAATCAATACCTTTAATCTTCTTAAATTAAAATTTAATCATGCGGGATTGAAAGTTTTGAACCAAAAACCAATCTGAGAGGCAAGTATTTGAAGCTGAAATGAAAAGATGCTCCTCGAAATTTGCCATGAAATTTGTTGATGTCTTTAACAGTACTTTACTCCATTGTCTGTGGGGCAAACACTGCAGGTATGGTGACATGCTGGGAGGTACCGTGTCCCCCGGGGGATGCAGAGAAACATATGGACCAATACAGCAGAGCAAGGGGTTTGTTTCATGTGTTCCACTGGTCCAGTTTATTCCAAGGAAACTAGGTAGGCTCCTGGCCCAAGGATTAGAATTGGAGCCAAGCAGAAGGTTGAGATTCTGAAGAAAAAGTTCAGTCTTTTATACTGGAGGACTGGAAAGATTTGGTAGTCAGATGTGAGCACAAGAGATTTTGCAGATGCTGGAAATCCAGAGCAACTGCAAAATACTGGAGGAACTCAGCAAGTCAGGCAGCATCCATGGAAATAAATAAACAGTTGGCATTTCAGGTCGAGACCCTTCATCAGGACAACCGTCAGAGATGAGGTGGGCTTGGTAATCACCACTTACCAACAGTACTTGATCAATAGTTTGAGAGAGTGGACAGATTTGGATTCAAGGTGGAATTGGTGGATAGAATCAGGAAATAGGAAATGGATAGAATCAGTAGATGTAGAGGGCACAGTTACTTGTAGGAGCTTCTATTAACTGGTTGGTTGGAAGGAGATGTCATTGGATATTTGCAGATGAATTTTCAGTCTGACGGGTAAAGAATGCCCAGGAAAATGAGATTATTGCACAAACACACGGGTCATAAATTCCTGTCAGAAAGGAAATCCTTACCCCCATGTGAGTCCAGGTCCAGCACCAGCCCCATGTGACTGACTTTAATTAGCAGTTTAAACCTTGTAGTCTATGGGTATTTAGGGATGGGTTATTGATTCAAGCAACACCCATATCCTGTGATCTGAACTAAAATATTCAAGAGCCTACAAGTGCCTTTCAAAAGGACCAGCACATCAAGTTGAAGACAAGGAGCATGCACCAAAATCATCATCCCTGACTCAGCTGTCATGTATCATCGGCCTTTGCTGAGACTTCGAATCGGAAGATGCACTTTAAATCTTGTTCTTCTCATGGGGTTTCTGTGAAGAAAGTTTGCACGTTCTTCCTGTGAGTGTGTGTGTTTCCTTTGGCTGTTTTTGCTTCCTCCCACCGTACAAAGATTACTGGTTGCAGTCAGCCCCCCTTATCCGCGAGGGATTGGTTCCCGGGACCCCTCGCAGATACCAAAAAAGCACGGATGCTCAAGTCCCTTATTTAACCTGTCTCAGTGCAGTGGACATTAGGACCCGGCGGAACCCCGGACCTTATTTAACCTGTCTCAGTGCGGTGGACATTAGGATCCAGCGGAACCCCAGACCTTATTTAACCTGTCTCAGTGCGGTGAACATTAGGACCCGGCGGAACCCCAGACCTTATTTAACCTGTCTCAGTGCGGTGGACATTAGGACCCGGCGGAACCCCAGACCTTATTTAACCTGTCTCAGTGCGGTGGACATTAGGACCCAGCGGAACCCCAGCCCTTATTTAACCTGTCTCAGTGCGGTGGACATTAGGACCCAGCGGAACCCCAGCCCTTATTTAACCTGTCTCAGTGCGGTGGACCTTAGGACCCAGCGGAACCCCAGACCTTATTTAACCTGTCTCATTGCGGTGGACATTAGGACCCGGCGGAACCCCAGCCCTTATTTAACCTGTCTCAGTGCGGTGGACGTTAGGACCTGGCGGAACCCCAGACCTTATTTAACCTGTCTCAGTGCGGTGGACATTAGGACCCAGCGGAACCCCAGACCTTATTTAACGTGTCTCAGTGCGGTGGACATTAGGACCTGGCGGAACCCCAGACCTTATTTAACCTGTTTCAGTGTGGTGGACATTAGGACCCGGCAGTCGATCTCTGAATCCGCAGTGTTTCTGTTCACGAAAATAATCACGATCACAATTGAAAATAAAGTGGAAATAATAAAGTGATTGGAAAGAGGTGAAACGCCATCGGTCATTGGAAAAGCATTAGGTTACAGTTGGTCAATGATAGGAACAATTTTAAAGGATAAAATAAGAAATGCCCTGCCTCGATGAAAGTTACAATTATTACTAAGCAACGCAGTGGTTTAATTATTGGGTTTTGTGGCTTTGAGTTTTTGATCCTCCACATCAACCTGGCACGGATGGAGTGTGCACTCGATAGCGATCTGTCACTGGCTCACACTTGGGAACTTCCCAAGCCCAGCGCTGAAACATACGTTCTTAAGTGTTTTATATGCATAGAAAGATAAAATATATACCAAGACAAATGTTTGACTAACTGACGCTAAATAATACCGGATGCACCTGTTCTGACTTACATAGTAAGAGAACTTCCAATTTTTTTTCCGATCCCGATCCACAGTAACCCACACACATCCTCCCATATACCTTAAATCATCTCTAGATTACTTACAATACCTAATACAATGTAAATGCTGTGTAATCTAATAATGATAAGAAAATGACAAGAAAAAATGTCTGTATGTGCTCGAACAAGTGCTGGAAGAGCACTTCCGGGTTTTCTCGATTTGAAGAGGAAATGAAGAGACAAGCTTTTTCGGAAATAATCCAAGAGATTTGCAGAGAGATGGAGTCATTAACATTGAGATAAGTCAATGAAGGCAATGACTGTGGAAAGACAATGGGGCAGCATCTGGAGCTTTGACAACAGGTTGAAACCAGACCATCTGGAAAGGTCACATTTTACACCGGGACAAATGAAATAATCAGAGGTTAGATTCCTCTCTCAAAATGCTTTGAATTTCACGATTGGTTGGTAGTTTTCATGAAATTGTGATCAGTTTAATGCTAGTGTGTGAGACACTGGCTAGTCCTTTGTCGTGTGGAGACAGGAGGAAGTGTTAAACACGAAGAGTGGAGATGTGAGAGATGTGAGAGATACCTTCCCTCCTCAGTGAAATATTCAGGAATCTCCATTCATTCTCTTTGCCCCAGGAGCCAAAGCAGCAAATCAAACAGGTGTTTAGTTGCTCGTAGGACTTGCCCTTACCCATTAGTCTCAGCAATGGAGTGATGGTGGTGTAGTGGTGAGAATAGCTGTTGACCTGGTTTGATTTTGAACCCCTGCATGCTGTAAAGTTTTAATTTTAGGTTGCCATGGTAGGGTAGCAGTTAGCACATCAGCTGTAATATCAGGGTTCGATTCTTGCCACTGCCCGAAGGAGTTTGTATGTTTTCCCCGTGTCCGTGTGGTTTTCGGGTGCTCTGGTTACAAAGGAGTACGGAGCAGGTTCGTGAGTTGTGGGTCTGCTACGTTGACACCAGAACCATGGCAACGCTTGCGGGCTGCCTAGCACAAGCTTGCTGACTTGATTTGTCACAAACGGTGCATTTCACTGTATGTTTCAATGCACATGTGACAGAAAGCTAATCTTTCTTTTAATCTCAATAGAGAGGCTCTTCAGAGATCCCAAGAGGAAACACTGGAGAGGAATTTCTCTTTATGTAAGTGTTTTCCTGGCGATTAGATGACACGAGAATGCTGTTTATTGACATTTTCAGCACTATGGGAACCGTCCCATTCCTATTGACCATCCAATAGTCGAATCCTTGCACACATCCCCTCACCCATTGCAATCTGTGGAACAGACGCCAGATCCCCCTTCTTCCCTCACACCCCAAAGCTGGACTGACATTGATATTTACGAAGAGTTAACGGTTTACTCAATGTCATATCCAAATAGGACCCAACTGTCAACAGACAGACACATTCACTTCACTCTCCCAATGGACCACAACCAGCCCACTATGCAATGGCTGTCCACCATATCTCACCCACAACCAGGTAACCGAGTAAACTTTTAAAGTTCAAATAAATCTCTCCATCTGATATAAGTACCTCCATTTTATTTCTCACGTTGTTATTTTGCAAATCTTTGCAAGAAAAAGAAAACCAATCAACTTTCATACTAGATATTTCCTCTGGTCACTCCGATCGTCCACCCCTCCACACCTTAAAATGTGCTTCCTCTCTCTCTTTACAGTTCTGTTCGACGGTCAGTGACGATGTTGTGTACTTATACTGCATTCACTCAAATCAGTGTTCCATTAATCAGAACCTCTTTCTGCTCTGAGTGACTTTATGACCCTGGTCCAGTGGCATATAAAAATGCCCTGCTTAGAGGATCAAAATAATATTCTAGACATCACACTCGGTACATTGCATTTTAATATATAAACATGCTTTTAAATAAAGGCAGTTGTTCATACTGTGCTCTGATCAGAGCCAGTACCTGAACAGATGTAACATCCGGCTGTCAGTAACAATTAATTTCAAACTGAGTTCAGAATTTATAACAGTTAGTGTTTATTCCCTTAAAGGAACAGTCCAACTCAACTATTGCTCTGTCATGGTTTCAAGGTTAACGTCAGGTTTCTTAAAGATACGGCACCAAAAATTTATAATTTTGAACATCAGGTGCATTAATCGTGTAACAATTTACCATAAACTAAGGGCATTATGATAAAACCTGTGTATGTTAGAGAATTCAACACCTGTCCTCACATGGTTTCTCAGAACTCAGTCTGCTGTTAAACTCTTTGTCCTAGCTTTTCTCTTTTGAAATGATATTCTTAACCACTTCTGCAGTTTGTGTCAGTAACATTGATTTGTTATGTACGGTGCTTGTAACCAGATCCCTTCATATGAATCAAAGATCCCAATTTTGTGACGTATAATCTGTAGCCTTTCTTGGGTAAGTACTAACCTTACGAAGATGCACCATTTGTTATTGTGTCGAGGGAATGTTTCTGCCTGCTTTGTATCTCTGCGAGCTCTTCCTTCTGCTGCCAACAATAGTGACAGAGAACTGTCGAATTGCTGCAGACTACCAGTCATTTTAAATTTACTAGAATCACATTTTCCAATTATCAGAGGCTGAGAGCTGACATTACTATAGTACAATGAACTGGTTTACCAGTATGATTTATATCCTTCGTGTCAGTCTGATTAATCCTTACCTTCTGTTACGTGAAGAATAATACATTCTGCATTGCATGATAAAATAATCATAATGTTTTAGTTCAGGGAGAGGAGAGGAATAAACTGCCACAGGCAGGCCATAAAGGGTTAAATGCATATTTTGGATTTAAGTTTTCTTTGCAAGTACTTGAAATAATTCAAATTCTAAAATTAGCGATGTGGTATCTTACTCTCAGCAATCACGTTGAAAGTTAGTAAGGGTATGTTGGGAGTAATTAGCTTTGCCTTGTTTGGATGGAACTGACATAACAACAAGATGGTGTCAGGCTGGTGACATTGTTATGCTGCTGTGGGTGGCAAGTTGCTCAGTGAAGTCAGATGTGGCGGATCATGAGCCTCATCTCATGACCTTTAGGAGGATGCAGTCCTTCACGATAAGCAACATAAAAATTACAGTTCTCTGAAGTTGCTTTCAGCCGGTTCAGGTGTGGGATATGTTGTACTAATCCACACATTGACGAGTAGCAGTTTTCAGCTTTGAGGTAGACCATGATTACAGCCTTATTGTTGATAGCTCAAGGGTATAATAAACATTGTTGGCTGTCTACTCTGCCAGGGGGCAATCAACAAAACCTCAAATTTACTGCTATCTGCAGGTGAGAACCGAACAATTCTTGTCTCACTTCTTTAGACTCGGCAATGTTGCCATGGCTCCAGGCTATGAGTCTGTTGAGGAGGCCAAGACCTTTGGGCTACCTTGCCCTTGTGAAGACCTACATCCAGCAGACAGGAAATGTGCTTGGAAAATCAGATGGCGTTTCACTTCCCACGGCAGCTGTGATTTATAGGCATGCCTCTGGGCATCTCAGTCCTTGTGTTCTTGTGATTTACAGCAGGCTACAATCTGGGAAGGACTGCTCCAAAGCAAGTTTACTGGTCGTTTTTTTTTCAGAGATTGAGTTCCATGGAGAAGAAGGAACCTCTGTCAAGGTAACAGCTTCTCTTTAACATTGCTGCTTGTTGGAACCTCTGCAAAATGCATGCGTGTGCACATCTGATCATGGTAAACTGATGATTGCAGAGGAACTCGTCTGCGTTTGCAACACTGATTCCACAATCCCAGGCTTTCTCTCTCTACTAAATTAAACAGATGTCACAGTGAATGAAAATCATGAAATTTCACCTCTTTCCTTCCCTCCATCCAGGGACCTGCCCAACGTGTCCAAGGGAAACAGCAAATCACTTACCTTTTCTAATCTCATTACTTCCAAAATCTACAATGTGATCTCCTCTGTACAGGAGGTTGCACCTGAGTTTGGTCCAGGGGAGGGACTCTGAGCTTCCAGATATCAGTGAGTTTAATTCTTCGTGTTTCCTTCATTCTCACCACAGTGCGGCCTCCTGTACTGTCACAGTGATGTCCGACACAAACTTGAGGAACAATTGCTTATCTTGTATCTGGGCATGCAGTAGCTTTCCAAACTCACCATCAGATGATGTGATTTTCAGATTCAAGTTCATTACAACATGGACATCGAAAGATACAGCGAAATGCAACGTTTGTATTAACAACCAACTCAACCTGAGGATGTACTGGGGACATTTGCAAGTGTTGCCACACCTCCAGCACCAAGTAGCATGTCCATCAAGTTGGCAGAACTCACAACAACAAAAGAACAGCAACAGAATAACAACGGCAAAACAAGCCCCTTACCCCCACCCACCTAACCCCTCGCATACACCGAGACAGTCCTCTAACTCCCAGAGAGGCTATCTCTGGGCCTCCAGCTTCCACTGGACTCGTGGACAGACACTGGAGGTAGAAACGGCTCTACCTCTAGTCCCTCCACATCCCTGTCCTTAAACCCTATCCTGACCCCCTAAATCTCCTCTCTACCCCCAAAACTGTCCTGATGAATCTGAAAAAGCAACTTAATCTGAGCCAAAACCTCGATGAACACCGTAGCTTAGTGCTATTTTGACTGGAAGAATTTTAGGTAACTCACACTTTCTGTGTGTATCAGAACCGGCCATTTCTGCCTGTATCATTTCTCTTTCTGTTAGTTTAGTCCAGCCTTCGGGCCTGTCCCACTGCCTCCCTATTATCAGCACATAGACAGAGACAAAAAGAATGATCTGTCATTTGATCTCTCTGTATGAGAGATGCTCTCTTTGTTCTATTTGTTCTTCCCAACTTTCTCTCTTCTTGTTTCACTTCCCCGGTTCTGGCAAAGACTTGTGTTTCCGAAACTCCCTTCCTCTTTCCACACAGCTGTCTGATCGGCTGAGTGTTTGAAACATTATTTCTGCTGGCATATGAAAACTACAAGCTATTGTAAAGCAGCTCACCCCGTGTTAGTGAGTAAGTATGGTTAGGACAGAGGGAAAGAAGAAAAACTTCACGCGCATTTCCTAACTTGAGATCAAAAGACAAAATCCAGCAATATAACAGTGGTCACAGTCTTCCGAGAAAGAGTTTTCCAGTTGATCCAAGGCTGTCAGATAAAAGTGACTGCTGCTGAAGCGGTTTTGCAGAAAGCATTATTGAACATGATAGGAACAAAATCGTTTTCTGCCAAGCTCAGCTCTTTGTCTGTTAAATACAGACAACACAGCACAGGAAAAAGCCCTTTGCCCCATGATGTTGCACTGAATGAAATAAACTAATAATTAAATACCTAACTAAATGAACTCCTTCCACCTACACAGTTTATATCTTTCCATTTCCTGCGCGTTCAAGTGTCTGTCAGATCTCCTCTCAGCCTCTGCCGCTCCAGAGAAAACAGCCCAAGTTTGTGCGACTTCAGCGGACAGAACCGACCTCCACCCCAGGCAGCGCCCTGCTGAACCTCAGACCCAGAATCAGGTTCAACATCACTGGCACCTGTCAGGAAATCTGTTGTTTTGTGGCAGCAGTACATTGCAATAGATAATAATACAAAACTACAAATTTCAATAAGCAATATATTTTTAAAATATTAAATTAAATAGGTAGTGCAAAAAGAGAGCAAAACATTTTGAGGAAGTGTACACGGGTTCATTGTCCATTCAGAAATCTGATGGCGGAGGGGAAGAGGCTGTTCCTAAAGCATTGAGTGCATGTCTTCAGCCTCCCCCATGATGGTGGCAGTGAGAGTGGGCATGTCCTGGGTGTTGAGGGTACTTAATGAAGGTTGTGACCACTTCGAGTGATCCTCTTTTGAAGACGACCTCGATGCTTCTGTCTCTCTCCATATTGATCCTTTCTGTAAAGGGGCAACGGGAACAGAATGCAATATTCCAGATTGACTAATCGAATATGTGACAAGTTTCTGTTCTGATGCTTCTTTCACCCACTTTGTAAAACCACTGTTTTCCATCCACACTTTGTGGTTCTTCAGTCTGTGCACCCATTTGTGTGAAATTATCGTAGCTCTATACTGGTGCAATTGGCAGCACAGTTCCCAGAAGCACAGCAAAAAAATTGAACCTAAATTTTACATTTCCTTTTACCAAAGGAAGAGGCCATTTGGCCCATCAAGTCTATGCTGACTTCCATAACAAACCTTTCCCTGACTAATTTTCCCTGCATTTTCATATTCCCTACAAGTGTAGAGTGACCAATTAACCTGGAAAGCTGTCTATCTGTGTGATCCGAGAGCAAACGGGAGCAGATGGGAATCCATGCGTAGACAGGGGGAGTGAGCAGACTGGGAGCAGGAGGTCAGGACTGAACCAGGATCTCTGGAGCTGTGGATCAGCAGCTCTGCAAGCCGTGTCATGGTGTCTCCCTCCGTTTACCAGTGAGAGAAATTCCCTCACCAGCCATTTGTCAGAGACACAGTGCAGTTTGGTCAACTTCTCACTCGTGACAGGACAGGACCAGTAAACACCTGAGTAAAAGCATATTTGGCCGATTAACCCTGACAGTAGCTCACAGAGTGACCTCACTGCTTTTCAAAGTAAATTTATGATCAAAGTACATATGTGTCACCATATACAACCCTGAGATTGGGCATACTCAGTAAATCCATAATGGAATAATAACCACAGCAGAATCAATGGAAGACCGCACCACCTTGTGCATCCGATCAGCGTGAAACAGACAGCAAACTGCTCAAATACAAAACGAAGGTAATAACATTAATAAATAAACAGCGAGTTTTAGATGTCATGCTGAATCTTCACGAAGTAGAGACGCTGCTGTGCTTTCTTGGGAATTGCATTTACGTGCTGAGCTCAGGGTAGGTCCTCCGAAATGAATTTAAAGTTGCTGACCCGTATAGAGCGGAACTACCTTGAGTGAAGAGCCAATGAGATGGTATCTGCTGTGGACTTGTTGCTCCGGTAGGCAAACATGGAGTAGATCCAAGTTTCTTCTCGGGCAGGAGTTGATATGTTTCATCACAAACCTCTCAAAGCACTTCATCACTGTGGATGTAGGTGCTACTGGACGATAGTCATTGAGGCAGGTTACCATATTCTTCTTGGGCACCAGTATAACTGAAGCCTGCTTGAAGCAGGTGAGTCCCTCTGACTGTCGAAGTGAGAAGGTAAAGATCTCAGTGAACATTCCAGCTAGTTGGTCAGCACAGGTACTTGGCCAGGTATCCCGTCTGGGCTGCAGGCTTTTCGTGGGTTAGACTCTGTTGGAATGAGCTTTAATATTATCCTGACTACATCCCTGTCTCTTCCTTCTGTACAAGCCTCCTCTCTGTGAGGGGCCACCGCTCTGCTTCATTGTCTTATGCTTGGATTGAAATGCTGTCCAGGTAGGCTCCCTCCAACTTTGTCTTGGAAGAGGAACAGAGTGGAGAAGAAAGGCCGTCACTCCGCCTGGAGTGAGAATCCCACCGCTCGGACTGGGAGCGCAGAGCTGGTGTCGGGATGAAGCTTTCATTGCTGCTGTCTGGCCACGGCCGCCACTGTGTTTATGAAAAGAAAGGCCGTCACTCTGCCTGGAGTGAGAATCCCACCGCTCGGACTGGGAGCGCAGAGCTGGTGTCGGGATGGAGCTTTCACTGTCATGTCTGACCATGGGCTGCCACCACATTTCTTCCAGTGAACGGCATTTTTCACTGCTTTTTCTATCAGGGTTGTAATTTTGGAAGCCAAGGCACGCACAAGAGTCTGTACGCTAACTAATCTGGACTGAATTTGTTTAAGCTGCACAAGGCCAATCCAGCAGCACAGTTCCTGAGCTCACCAAGGCTGTGGTATCAGGATAAAGCACTTAATGCAACAACAGTGTCACTGAACATTTCTCCTACTCTCTTCTGCCTTTCGTCTAACTTGTAAATCTGTTACTACAACAAGTGGTAATAGATTGGAATCATCTTCCAATTACTGTGCTCCTTGGAATGGAACGCCTTTGGAACAAGTTCTGTGGGGTTACAAAATTAGTTGGAATCCAGCTGGCCTCAGAGCAAATCTCTGTCTATAAATTGCGTCGGTTCACTCTCTTACTGAAGTAATCAGTGCTTGTGCATTTTTAACACAATCCATTCCATCTAGCATACTAGTAACAGTGAACAACATTCCCCTCCACGAGGGATTTACACAATCCATTCCATTTAGCATACTAGCGGCCGTGAATAACATTTCCCCCCCATGAGGGATTTACACAATCCATTCCATTTAGCATACTAGTGGCTGTGAATAACATTTCTTCCCCCCCCCATGAGGGATTTACACAACCCATACTGTCTAGCATACTAGTGACTGTGAATAACATTCCCCCTCATGAGGGATTTACACAACCCATTCTGTCTAGCATACTAGCGGCTGTGAATAACATTTCTCCCCCATGAGGGATTTACACAACCCATACTGTCTAGCATACTAGTGGCTGTGAATAACATTTCCCCCCCATGAGGGATTTACACAACCCATACTGTCTAGCATACTAGTGGCTGTGAATAACATTTCCCCCCCATGAGGGATTTACACAACCCATTCTGTCTAGCATACTAGTGGCTGTGAATAACATTTCTCCCCCATGAGGGATTTACACAACCCATACTGTCTAGCATACTAGTGGCTGTGAATAACATTTCCCCCCCATGAGGGATTTACACAACCCATTCTGTCTAGCATACTAGCGGCTGTGAATAACATTTCCCCCCCATGAGGGATTTACACAACCCATTCTGTCTAGCATACTAGTGGCTGTGAACAACAGTCCCCCCCATGAGGGGTTTACAGGGTCAGCTGTACACCTCTGGGCTTCCAATACATCCCGTTCGTGTCTGAGCTGCTTCCTTACCCCGGGCTCTGACTAAACAGCGATGTCTCCGTCTGCTCACTCCCCCCGTGTATTGAACTCTCCCGTCGTCATCCCACAGAGACAAACTGCCTTTCTCATTCTTTCTCAGTTGTTGCTGTTTGAGTCTCACTGGGCTCAACACCTGAGCTGGTTCTTCCTCACTGATGGAAGAAGAGAGAAGAGAGAACGTACAGAGTGGGAGGGATTGTGATGATGTTGGGAGCTTTAATGAGGCAGCAAGAAGTGTAGAAAGAATCCACGGGAGGGAGGCTGGATTTTGTGATGTGCACAGTCTGATCGAGCTGATAGGTGTCATCTACGATCATCTCTCAGCGCCATGGGTAGACATCCTAACATCACCATTAACACATCTGCTCCCATCACATGACCAATGACGCTGTAATGTCACACACATGACGTTTACATGCTCCCATCACATGACCAATGACACTGTAATGTCACTCATACATGACGTTTACATGCTGTTACGGATTCAGGCAACAATAAATATATGAGTTAGGCAAGGGTTTTTATATCAAATAACATGCTTATTAAACACTGAAAACAAACCCCCCAAAAGTAAACAAATCACTAATGTAACCGAAATCAGCTGCTGTGCGGCAGCTTACACAGTTCTTAAAGCAATGAAGCTTAAACAGTTCTTAAAGCAATGTTGCAAAAACAGTTCTTTAAAGTAGTATTGCCAAAAGTTCAAAATGCTCACAGTCCATTTAAGGGAGAGGCTTTTTAAGATGATTTAAATTCTCTTTCACGTTGTGTTGCTTCGGTTCCCAAATCGAACTTTTTCCGACGAAGAATTTACGAAACGAAACGGCTTGAAGGCACTGACCTTTCCTTTACAACACTGTCCTCAATCCTTTCTGCTATTTTGCAGGGATTAACACGAGAACAGTCAACGAATTCCTTCCGAATAAGGATCAAACAAGGTTGAACCTGTTTCACCGTCGAAATCGATTCTCCTCGATCTTTAACTCCCAAACTCCGATCTTCACTCTCCACTGATTCTCAACTAGCAGTATTGTAAAGAAACTGCTGGCAATGACCTTTTAAACTTTAGGCATTAGATAAAACTTCATCTTTCAACTAAACTGTGTCATAACATTAAATCACGCAGTGGCATGAAGTCAACATGGCAAATCCAGCCACGAACTGCCCCTCCTCACAGGGAGGGGTCCTCCTTTTATACCCTGTAAAAAAAACCTGTCACATGACCTCTACTGGCAGGAAAATGACATCACTCCACCATCACAAGACCATCACCTCAAGTCCAGTATAGCTTCAATCCCAGTCGCGTGACAAGTACACCACTGTCACGTGTCACGAGTACGTAACAGTGCTCCCATCACATGACCAATGACACTGTAATGTCGTTCCCATACGTGACATTTCGATATTCCCAGCAGTTCCCCCGATGTGTGCAAAGCATCTGAGCAACAGCTGAGATTCATTCATCCTGTGACACTCCTCTCTCTCCCGTTTATCCAGTTCTCCAGGCAGATTCACAGGGAAGCCGTGGGAACAAGGTCTAGCTGCTGAGGACCTAATCATTGTCACCATTGAGCAGAAGACATCATAGCCAAAGTCAATGACCCAAATAATACGGAGCAAACCTCAAGAATGATACAAATATTTTTAAACGTGCTTTGTATGATAAGCACTGTGATATGTACCTGCCCAGGTGGAGCCTGTGGTCCTCCCTACAACATAGCACAGCAGTGAAGTAGGACACAGGTCCACGGGAAGAAGCTGTCTATTGAGGTGGGGGTAAAAAGACAAGGTAGAGCAGGAAAAGAGTGAATTACAAGACACAGCAAACACGAGAGGAACAGCACGTGGGACGCACTGTCCAATCCTCATTTCTCATCGTCAATCTGTAGTTGTTCTATTCCCCACAAGTTCTGCTGCTTCTTTGAGCCTCTGGTCCAACACTTCTGTCGAAGGTCATCTGTCTCCTCATTGACCTCAGCCCCACTTCCTTGCACTAACCCCATACACCACGATTCTCTTAATATCCCAATCTCTGTCAACCTCCCTCTTGAATATGCCCACCAACTAAACTACTCCAGCCCTCCTGAGTGAAGTATTCACGGGGAAGGTTTCATGGACAGAGAGGAGAGTTAGGGGTCAGATTTGCGTTTAGGGACAGGGATATGGGTGAATTAGAGGTCAGGTCAGAGTCTAAGCCTCCCCTCCACTTTCGAAGGCCAGCATTGTGGACAGGGTTGCATTTCGGGCCAGCAGTCCAATGAGGACAAGGGCTGGAGGCAAGACTGGAGTTTGAGAAATAGTGTTCAGGGATCCATAAGGCCTGGAGTTCAAATCCTCATTCAGGGTCCTTATTCATCGTCATTGGCGAGAACTGAGCCAGCACCGAAAATCGAAGCCCAAAGGCTGATCACAGGTCCAGATCGAAGCCTGAAAGTCAATCAGACGTCCAGAAGACCAGAGGTCAAGACCTGATGGCCAGAGTATTCAGCTGTGAAACTTTGTGAGTCTGCTGGGGGAGTCAAAGTCTCAATGTCTTCAAATCCCTGAGTCTACTGGAGGCTGGGGGCCGAAAATGGCCTATCCTGGGTTTGGTGGACTGTGTGCGTGCGCGCGTGTGTGTGCGTGTGTGCATGTGTGCGTGTGTGTGTGCGTGTAACTGTGCGTGTGCGTGTGTGTGTATGTGTGTGTGTGTGTGTGTGTGTGTGTGTGTGTGTGTGTGTGTGCGTGCGCGCGCGTGCGTGTGTGCGTGCGTGTGTGCGTGTGTGAGTATATGTGTGTGTGTGTGTGAGTGTGTGTGTGTGTGGTGTGTATGTGTGTGTGTGTGTGTGTGTGTGTGTGTGTGTGTGCAAACTGTGTTGGCACCTGTACATGTGGAAACTCTTGCAGACTCCTCCTAGCACATCCTTGTCTTGTAAGTTTTCCAAATTTGCCGATGATAGGGGCTTGTTCTTTAAAAGGACATGGTGATTCCATAATAGAAATAGATGGATTGAATGATTGAGGGAAATTCTGACAGAATGTGGAAAATGTGAAGCTAGACATCGACAGATTATCATCAAAGTGAAGAGGGAGCACAAATGAATGAAGTTCAGAGGGATTTACTGAAGGTTCCCAGTGAATGAATCACAAGAGGTTAGTGGAAGTTCCATCCAGTAGTTAAAGAACACACGTGATAAGTTGACAATCATTGTAAAGGGGTTGCGGGTTAAGAACAGGGAGATTTTGTTACAGCTCTGCGGGGTGTAGGTGAAGCCTCACCTGGAATACCGTGTACAATTTGAGTCTCCTTACGTCAAAAGGATATAAGAGAAGAAGAGGCAGTATAAAGGAAGGTTACTGTGATGGTTCCTGGGATGAGAAGGTTGTCCTGTAAAGCGAAGCTGCACAGTTCTGTATTGCAAACTTCAGAGTTTCGAAGAATGACGGGTCATCTTGTTGAAAGATATTGGATCCTCCGCAGAGTTCAGAGGGCAGCTGCTGGGATGGTTCCTCTAGTGGAGAGGCGCTCTGTGAGGGAAGCACAAGGACGTCGCTAAATCAAACGGTTGAAAGGTACATTTAATGTCGGAGAAATGTATACAATATACATCCTGAAATGCTTTTTCTTCACAACCATCCACCGAAAGAGGAGTGCCCCCAAAGAATGAATGGCAGTTGGACGTTAGAACCCCGAAGACCCCCCCCCCAGCTCCCCTCCCTCTCGTGCATAAGCGGCAGCAAGCAACAATCCCCCGTCCCCCCACCGGCAAAAGAAACATCGGCACCCGCCACTGAGCACTCAAGCGTGAGCAGAGCAACAGCAAAGACGCGGACTTGCAGTTACTCCAAAGACTTGGCGTTTCACCTGGTATTCGGCATACCACACGTTCCCTCTCTTCCTAATAAGGGAGAAAGAGGTGTCTCCGTTTCACAGCGAGAGGGGAGACATAACAAACAACTCGTTGGTTTACGATGTTAAATGTCCATTGTGTTACTTTTTCTGAGCTCTGTGCCCAAAGATCTTGGGTCTCTGGGCACACAGCCTTAGATCTTCTATCTCTCCTGACACACTGGTCTTCTGCTCGGACACCGATCTCCAACTCCTCCCCCCCACCCTGTCTCCAGAGCCACGGAAGCTCGGCCCGCTGAAGGCAAGCAGAGCTCAGGCCGAGTCCTCGGCGGGCTGAACAATGGTCAGTTGTGAAGCCCTGAATATGGGTCCCACTCCCATAAAGAAGCATAGTCAACGTGTAACTCCAGTTCAGGGTCTTGAAAAGAACCCTGAAAGGGAAAAATACAGATATTAAAAACGGAAATAGAGCTGTTTCAAAGAACCCACTGTCCACTCTCCTCTCTGCCCTTTACCTTTTCCACTTATCACCTCCCAGTTTCTTCCTTTATCCTTCCCACCTTCCCCCTCACCTGGCTTCACCCATCACCTCCCAGTTTCTCCCTTCATCTCCCCGACCCACCCGCCCACCCACCTTCCCCCTCACCTGGCTTCACCCATCACCTCCCAGTTTGCAAGCTTCCCCCTCCCCGCATTTTCGTATTTCAGCTCCTTGCTCCTTGCTCTCTATCCTGATGAAGGGTCTCAGCCTGAGCTCTGCTTGCCTTCAGCGGGCCGAGCTTATTCCTCTTTGCAGACGTGACCAGACCTGTTCAGCTGCTCCAGCGTCTGTGCATATCACACCACCTTCACTGAGTGGGAACTCCAGAGGCTTTGTCAGCTGGGGTCAAAAGATTCTCCTTCATCAGCAGTCAATACTCCTGCATTATCCAAAAATCTATCAACCTCTATCTTGAAAATACTCAACAACTAAACCTCTAAAGCCCTGCTGGGTAAATAATTCTACTCTAGGTGAAGAGGTTTTTTTCTCATCTTTGGTTGAAGATTTTAGAACTCATTGAATCCCAGGAGAGTAGCAGAGGGTTCGATCAGCTGATGTGCAATGGCACAGTTCGAGAGAGCAACGTGAATGTTTCCTTCTTCCCTCTGAAGCTTTGAGACAGCAGCACAATGAGTTAACCTTGTGACAGTGTGAATGCTAACACTCTGCCTGCTTTTGACAGGCTGGTGTGGGTAAAACTCTGTCTCCTGCCTGGTCCTGAGAATGTCAGGTCCGTGTCATGAGGAATGATGCTATCTCGGAAATGCCTTTGAAGGAGCCAGGGAGGACAGAGCAATTTTTCTGACATGTTGGAAATGGAGTGAGATCCATCCTGTTGGGAATAATTCTCCATTTTGTTTGTAAATTCTCTTCCGAATTTCCCCACAACTGGCTTCCAAGTGCTGTATTCATCTGCACTGAAGTTTCCCAGTGGTGGGGTTTTGTTGTGTGAGATACCAGAAATAAAGGAGAACAGCACCAACTAAACAACATCAAACCCTCCCAGCAGTGAGATCGCACTACAGCCAATATCACTGGGATCAACAAAGAACTTCCAGCATGCTTAAAGTCTGCTGCGTTTGGCCACCTACAATAAGGACCATAGGAGAGACTGGAAACCAGGGTAACAGAGCTGACGTGCTTCTCTGACTCCCATGCTTGTTAGACACCCATCCTCTTTATCATCACCAAATCAAGAAATGCAACAGCCTTCAACAGCAGCAGCTGCACAGCATCAAGGAAGTTCAATGAATTGACAAAATGGCCAATGCTGAAGCATGATTATTAGCAGCCATGCCAAGCGTGGAAGCCACACTGACGCAGAGACAAAACTGACTCAGGGACGAGGTCACTTATCATTTACATGGATGGCCGTCAACGGCTGAGGAGCGATCTGTAAAGTCTAGGAAAGTTGGCCATGCAAAAATGGCCAAGCTCATTGATAGTGACTCTATCACGAAGAACATACGGTCAAGTAGGCTGGACATTATAACCTGAGGGGAATGGCCAGGTTGGACGTCTGCCATGAAGGATGTACAATGGTCAATGCAAACCAAAACCAAGTTTCACAGTGTTTCAGATACAGAGCCACAGTCTCACAGTGCCGGTGATATGCTTTCACTCCTGACCTTGGCCACTGTGGGTGTGGGATTTGCACAGTGTCTCTGTGATAATCTGTGTTCCCTCCAGGTGCTCTGTATGTCCATTCGTGAACCTCCCACATCACAGAGGTGCAGGCTGGTAGATGATCTGATCTCTGTAGTTGCTCCGAGTGTGTAAGTGAGTGGTAGAATCCAGTGGGAAACGTGATGAGAATCTGAGAAAAGTATGAAATGGGATTGATCTGGTGTCAATGAGGAGCTGATTGTTGACTTGCACTCAACAGGCTGAAGGGCCTTTTGTAACATCACATCACTCTACGACTATCACTCTCACACTCTTCATACTGTATACCTTCTTCTTCTTCATCCTTTGGGATTAAGGATGACATACTTCCACACCGGTTCAGTGATGTTTCAGGTGGCAGATGAGGCGAATGTGGGAACTGATGACTCTTGTGTGGGTGGGGCAGGAGGTTTCTGATGGAGTTGGATCATTTTTGATGCTCACTTTCTGCCATTTACAAAGGGCTTCTGTTTGTTCCTGGGGCATGGCGTCAACGTTCCACCCTAAATACTCCTTTTGGAACAGTCACGAACCAGAGATTCTCAAGTGACTTCCAACAGATCCTTAAATCTTTGTCTCTGTCCTTCTGGTAATCTGTTCCCATGACAAAGCTCCAAGTGTCTGGTTCTAGGGTTAGATGTCAGACAAGGGAACAATGTGACCTGCCCAAGATATCAAAGTGCAATTAAAGTATCAAGGTTGTTATAGCAGAGGATGTAAATGTTGGTTTGTTTATTTTTCCACAGAAATATTAGGATTTAATGGAAATAGTGCTGGTAGTATTTTACCTGATCTTGGTCTCCCTGTGAAAGATATTCTAGGTCTTAGAAGCACATGTGAAGCAGATATGAAGGCAGAGATCATTGCTGATCATTAGACAATAAAACTTGTGCCAGATCTAAGGTTCTATCATTCAAACATAGTGTTTCTGAACTGACCAAAGCGTGTGCTGCAACACAGTGAATTTCATCATCAGCATCTGCTTTGACCAAGAGGTGGCTCCTGAGATGTGGGAAGTGGTCCATAACTTCCAGGATCTCACAGTGAGACAGTAAGTGGACATTCTAAGACCATAAAACACAGGAGCAGAATTAGGCCACTCGGCCCATCAAGTCTGCCCTGCCATCCCATCATGGCTGATTTATTATCCCTCTCAACTCTATTGTCCTGCCTTCTCCCTGTAACCTTTGACACCCTGACTAATGTAACACCTGTGTAGCACTTGTCTCATCTTGTGTGACTGGACGCCACATTCTTAATGAGAAAAATCAAATGACATAGTGCTACACTAGGTGCTAGTAGGCCATCAGAAGCTCTAGATATCTGAAGGAGGCAGTGAATAGAAAATACACTTCGGAATGTAAGTTTTGTTTATATAAAGAAACAATGTATACAAAATACAGGAGTAAGAACAATTCAAAATTCCAACTTTCTGTTTCGGCTCCAAATCTCAAATATCAAATAAAAACCAAATTCCTTTTTAGTTAGAATCAGTGAGATTCATTAGAATAACCTTTATTACTCCAGTTTCTCCAACTACTTAGATCTAGTGTTATTCCTTATTTAAAGGTTTACAGACTAACTTTACTTTTTTTTTAAATTTATCACTAGTTAGTTAGAAAACTGTTTCTATTCTTAAGTATTATGGTTAACTCCAGTTTCAGTTCAAGTCAGAATGTCTACAAATTCAAATTCAGAAATTACATATCTATACAGCTTAACTCTTTTCAGGACAATTCTGCAACATCATGACTTTTAAACAAAGTAAATCTCATTCAGTAGCTTATCAGAATCGGGTTTATTATCACCGGCACGTCATGAAATTTGTTAACTTAGCAGCAGTTCAACTCAATACATAATATAAAAGAAGAAGAAGAAGAAGAAGAAAATTAATTAATTAATTGCATTATACGGATAATGGATAGATGGAACATCGTGCAAAAAACAGAAACAATATATATTTGAAAAGAGAGATACTGTTCATGGGTTCAATGTCCATTTAGGAATCAGATGGCAGAGGGGAAGAAGCTGTTCCTGAATGGCTGAGTGTGTGCCTTCAGGCTTCTGTACCTCCTACCTGATGGTAACAGTGAGAAAAGGGCATGCCCTGGGTGCTGGAGGTCCTTAATAATGGACGCTGCCTTTCTGAGACACCACTCCTTGAAGATGTCCTGGGTGCTTTGTAGGCCAAGATGAAGCCGACTAAATTTACAACCCTCTGCAGCTTCTTTCGGTCCTGTGCAGTTGCCCTCCCATACCAGACAGAATGCTCTCCACAATACATCTATAGAAGTTTTAGAGTGTTTTTTGTTGACGTACCAAGTCTCTTCAAACTCCTAATGAAGTATAGCCACTATCTTGCCTTCTTTATAATGACATCAATATGTTGGGATCAGGTTAGGTCCTCGGAGATCTTGACACCAGGAACTTGAAACTGCTCACTCTCTTCACTTCTGATCCCTCTATGAGGATTAGTATGTGTTCCTTCATCTTACCCTTCCTGAAGACCACAATCAGCTCTTTCGTCTTACACTCATTAAAAATCAAATTCAGATCCTTCGAATGAAAATAAATTTATATATCCAACCGTATTAAACCCTCTAGGTCATGAAACATTTTGTTCCTGTGCTGGTTCTTTATCTTGGGGGCTCACCATCTTGTGTCCTGTTTCATTGGACGAAATAGTTGATCATCCATGAAAAGTCGATTCATAGACTTACGCAATAAAAAAGTGACCAAATCCTTCCGTGTGATTTTACACAACTAATTCCTGAAGAGAGATCTCGGTCACTTGTCTCTGCCGATATTGTCCCGTTAGAGCTTCTGCTTGTTATAGCTATAGCTTCAATAGATCTTCTATCGTTATCATCTCTCCTCCAGGGGTTTCACACTAAGGCTTTCAAATAAGGTAGTGGTACTTGCTAGTAATTCCACTTTTAACAGTTTATATGTTTAGTTGCTGATAGTTCGCTGCATTTCTCTTGGTTTCCCGTGCTGCATCAGCCAAGCCTTGTTCTGGCATAGCTTTTTATCTTAAGTTCATTTTTTTTTAAATTGGTAAACTTTATTTTCATCTCTCTACAGGTGGAGCTTTCTAACATTATATCTTTGGATTTAATTAATCTGGGTTACACTAGGCAACTCTGCCAACCTCGAGATTCATCTCCTAACAGGCAGACACAAGACAAAGAAATCAAAAAGAACCCATAAAAAAGAAGAGGGTCAAACCCCAATGTGAAGACAGAAAACAACAAATAATAACCTGAGCAAATAGTGTTCTGAAGTCCACAAAGAGAGTCCGAGCCCCCGCGTTGAGCGCAGAGCTGAGTGAGCATCGCGGAGCTGTGAGCTGAAGCAGCTCATCGTTTGCCTCGGTCCGAACACCTTGACCATTTCAGTCTGGCCTGGCACATAAATAGACGTCCAAACATTGGGTCCAGTTCCCTCGATACGTTCTGGTGCCTGGACCCCGCCACCTCGATTCGGCCTGTACCCGACCTTTTCGACTTGGCGCAGCGCTTCAATTGATCGAACGTTGGCTCTTCCTCGCTCTCGATGCCTCGCCTCACCTCAGTACTGCCACATCGAAAAGTCCAAAATGAAGTTGCAGACTATCGCTTGCGGTGATCATTTGCCAGAAAAAGTGTGATTAACAAAGTATTTAGCTGCTTTCCTTGTTTCGTTAGCCACCAGCCAGAAGTCGCTGAAATTCACCTGTGCCATCTTAAAGCAGGGAATGTGCCTTTGAGAGCTGATATCCTTCGCCAAGCGCTGTGCATCAGGGTATCAGTAGCTGTGTTCAATGGGCCCTCGTCTCTTCAGGAACTGTGCAGGTCTTCTGTTATTCTGGCTGTAAATCAACCTAATGCAGCTTCACCTGTCTGTGCAACCACTTCCGTGATTTTGCTTTCAAGGGGAATTCACTTTGCACCAGCAGTAGATGAAATCCAATTTCTAGATAGCTTGTTCAAACCTATTGCCCTCTTGTGAACAGAAACAACTCACATTTATCAACTGACCTCGGGCATACCCACACAAGAGTTCTTCGGAAGAGGTAATTGCCCAGAGATAATAAACATTAGCTGCAGTTTGAAACCCAAGAACCCACTTTTACATCACTGGCCTGATCTCCTCACGTACACACCAGCCATTTCTCAGCCACCTCCGTGTTTCCTGACAGTAACAGACTGCACCTACATTATCTTCTACTTGATTCTGCCTCTGCTAATATTTTTCCTTGTGATGTGATCTTTTTCACAGTGAGAGCAATCTCCTTGGATTACTTTTTCATGACCTTTACAGGACAGTTTTGATCATCTATTCAAACTTAGTTCCAGGAATGTCCAAGGTGAAGAATGGGCACACAGTTTTGTCCCTGCTGTCCTCACTGGCTCTCCCTCAAATTCAATTAATTTTGTGCTTCCCAGCATCCGTTCCGAGTTCATCCTCACCATCAAGCACTGAGCAGTAACATGAGTCAACCAGGACTGATTTCCCCTGAGAACAACCGACTTACAATGAATAAACTCAGGCCATCTGACCTGATTACGGATTATCGGCTGGGAGTGCAGAGTGACACAGTGCTTGGCTAGAAAAGTGTAGGAGGATATATTGGGTAGTCCTCGCATCACTCAGCACCAGTAACAGTCAAACCTGGTGCTCTCACTGTTTCACATTCGCCTTTCAGATGAGCATTGCTAACATATGGCTATTAGGTCAGGACTTTGAAAGGACAAAGCATCTGTTTTCCCTAATGTTCCCTGCCCAGAGCAGTGACACAATGGATTGACAGAGAACAATGCTTAGAGCCAAAAACCTGCCAAGTAATTAACCTGACAAGTACAGCAGGAATAAACTAATTAGGTACATAGATCAAGGACACTAAATGCTCTCCTCTGCAGTATCCATAGCCACTTAAAGTTTCAGCTAATTTGTTGTGTGCACCTTACACGACACAGGAAGACAATTGTCTATTGAATGGAGATATTGTTTATGCATCTAATCACCAATTGAACACACATTTTTTGTCAAGTGCAGCTGTGCTTTTAAGCCCCACAGGTTGTATCTTGGGGCAGCAGGCAGCTTTAGTTCTCTTTGCAGTAAATTGCCTGAGTGCCTTTTGTTTAAGTTGGTCTATTGTTGATATCATTCACAGAAGTAAAATGCCGTCTATTTGCATGCATGTTTACCATTCGGTTTTAACTCAACATCGTTTTTCTCAGCCTCTCGGGTGCCTTTTCACTATAATCATGCTTATCCGTGACCTTGTACTGGATAAGAACATCTTTCACCGTTCAAACTCGGGGAAGGCCAAGGTTCTCATTGTTAATTCTTGATAGAAACCCTCTGCCCCAGCTTCGACGTCCACCCATCCCAGTTTCCTGACGATCATTGTCTGATGACGAATCACAACAGCGTCCAATTTAACCGTCAGCTCAATATTTTGTAAGTGGGTCTGTAACTGATAGACCATAAAGCGGATGGGTTAAGTAACTGGGACAATCTGGAACCACGATCTTAACAGAACCAGCCATATAAATCGAGCGGCTATAAGAACAGATCAGAAAGTTAACTCATCTCTTGAGCAACTCACCTCCTGACACCCAAAAACCTTTTCAGGATCCACAAGTTAGAACGTGGCAGAGTATACTTTGAGTGCTTGGACTGACTCAGATCCAACAACACTCGACAAGCCAGGCAGCCTCCAGAGCAAAGCAGGTGATTGAACCTCGTCCACCTCAACATCCTCCGGCACTGGAAGGGTAACTACGTCCACTCAGTGTAGCGGTGTCTGGGGAATGTCAGACTCGCTAAACCTCCCAGTCCCCTTGTATCAACTCCTCCTAACCACTGGAAAAGCAAACAACAGAGCTCCCTCCTTGGCCCCTGGTCTCATGCCCAAACCGCCTGGGCAATGCATCCTAGTTTCACCCCTGCCAACCCTGATACTGCTTGTAGCTCACCACACATCACTCCCCGACCCAGCAGCTTATATGATGACTGTCCTAGCATCAAGCATTGACTGGGTCCCTGCTTTTCCCTCATCCTGTTCCTGACCATCGTTGGCCATACTTCCCATCATGCTCAGCAACCTTTCTGCAACTCCTGCAGGTCTGGTTCTTGGGAGCTCCTCACTTCTGCATTTATCCTCTGTGGACAGAAATGATCGTTAGCACATTATTGTTTCCACCATCCTTCCAGCCCTGAAGTTAACACAGTGCAAGATTGAACTCAGCTGAGCTGAAGTGAACGTGTCTGGACTGTTTCGATGATCTATGGTTTGGTGTTTTATATTCTGAGTTTTCACTCATTTTTTTTCATTGTTTGCATGATTTTTTTTGCATGTTGGGGGTTTGATGTTTTTCTTTGAACAAGTTCCATGGTTTCATTTCTTTGTTTCATGTCTGTCTGTGGGAAGACGATTCTCAGAGTTGTATACTGCATGGATACTTTGATAATAAATGTACTTTGAATCTAGGGTGCGTACAGTTGTGCGTGTACATTTTTACCATTACCATAAAAAGCCTGTACACTTGTACACACAGCTCTGTCTACTTCTGCACACTAATGTTTTTGTGTTTATCATTTATCAAAGCATGGCTTTAAGCTTTAACCCTTACATGCCATTCAGGTCAAATTTGACCCGTTTTGACATTTGACAGCAGTAAAAACACCCTAAATGCCATTTTAGCTGAAATTTGATGACTTTTCCTAAAGTGACCCAAAATGTGCAAAAATGAAAATATTTAAAAATTTTATACTTTTCTACAGGTGCTACAAATTTTTCTACATTGAGGCTGTTCCGGGTGAAATTTGACCCGTGTCTATTAAAATGGATTTTAGATCTCTGAAACATTAATTAAGAATTAATCACTCATTATTAATGTCAGATAGGCTATTTATACATTCTAAATAGATCTGTGGTTAAAATTTGGTATAGACCCTTGTTATGAGGGGATTCTTGGGCCGGGTCAAAGTGGACGCAGACCATACTGTGAAGGCATGGAATATGAACAGGTTGCCTGGGTTAAGCAGTTCAGGTTATTCTTTAAGTCATTTCAGTTTTTAGCTGCATCATCCAATCTATAACATTATTCTGATGCTCCAAACGTTATAATTAGCCGGTAGCATGAAGCTGCTCCACTGCCTGTATTGGACACAAACCATCTTCCAAGGCGTCTCATACTTCAGTGTCTCCCCATCAATATAAAGATAAAGATTCATTTACAGTAGAGTAGATGGATCTCTCTGCCCGGGGTTCAGTGAATTCCCAGGATGACTTGGCCTAATTTTTCCTGTAAAGGTCCAATGATGTCGTCAATGGAATACACCTCACAAGCTCAAGTGTAAATTACAGCCAATCAGATTTCCAGATTAAAGAGTCAATCAGGAAATGATTGTAATCGTGTTCTACTCCAGAAAACAAAATCAGTTTTCAGAAGCACAGCAGTGAGAGCAACAGCATATTATATCTGAATGTGTAGACTGCTGCACCCAGTGGTTTATCTCACTAAACTGAATTCATTTCAAGGTCTAGCCTATATGTGTTTGGAAGTTAAGCACATGTGTGCCAAAGTGGATATATCTCTTAGATAAGATGAGATGTATTTATTCATATTTTTGATGCTGTGTATAAGGTACAAGGTTGGTGGGATTCTAATGTTGTTTGTATTGTTTTGTTTAGAATTGCCATTACCGTTTTGGTTTTGTATATTTTGTTTTAGTTATTTTCATACTGCATACGTAACAAGGGTGTGCGTGAAGTTAAACTGAGATTGTAACAGCAAGAACTGTGATTTTTAAAATATTAATTTTGTTGTTTTTATTTTGATATCCTCTTTCCGTATTAAAACATAGAACAGGTAAAGGAATTAAAGACCTGAAAAAGTATTTGTTGTCCTACGTGTGTATTTTTCCCCAAGCTACAAAATATAAATACCTCTTGGCCCACTTGATAATGAAGCGGTTTGACAATCATAATCACACACCTTGGAACAGCTTTTACTGGAAAATGTAAACTGTTACTTGTGAAAAGACAAACTTAATTTAATTTGCCTTCTACAAAGAGACCTACAGTGTTAAGAATCCTCCAGGAGCATTTTACTACCCAGAAGTGAAACCCGGAACTTTCATTATTCCCATTCTGAGCCATAAATCACATCATTAATGGAGTTCCTAAACATGAATTCCTGTCCTAAATGGTTGAGGCAGATTAATTCACATTAATGACTTAAACCAAGCAATTTCACGGTAGGCAATTAGTTTTATTGATGATTGTTCTTGGTTAGACCGAATCAGACAGATGAGAGATGTGAATTGTCCACCTGATTATGGATAATTGGAAGGTGTTGCTCTATCACAAAGAACCATCTGACTCTTTTTTAAACGCTCTGTTAATGATGAATTTTGAATTCTGCCCATGTTGAACCATTATTACAGGTGGACAGTAGCACATCCCGCCCAGATGACACCTCACCGCAGCTCCTTTGGATCATCCTGCTCCTGTTTTGCAATGAATCCAGTGTGTCCAAGGAAAAGAAAAAACCCACTGATATTAATATTTCATGCAGTTTTGCTGAAAACTAATTCTGAGATGTATATGGCTCAAAATAATCATTTCACTATCGCTCAGAGCTGCAGGCCCAATGCCCAATGGAAAATGAAATTAAAAAAAGCAACAAGTGGGAAATGTGATCGATGATCCTGGGAAAATTATGAGCATCTGTGTAAAAATACAGTGGCCTTTGGTACACGAGAATTCAGGAAGCAACCTCTAAGAACTTCATGCTCTAGGCAAAGACTTTCTGCTGGCAGCTGCTTTCCAGAGAGGTGACCTTGGATGAACTTTGCAGTTGCTTCAGGTAAGACACATTCGGCAGCTCTTAATGACGGACAGGCCGTATCCTGACCACTCCCTTGTGAAGGAGCTTTGAGCTGGCTGCAGGGTGTTCAGGGAGATTGGGAGCTGAAAGGTTTATGGTTCTTCATTGGTTCATTCTGCCAAGAACAAAGACCCACCTTACATTAGCTATCACTGCATGATTAATATCAATTACACTCTACAGGCTGGGCCTTCAAACCAGTCTGAAATATTTGAAAACAGTGGAATTTAGACTGTGCCAACAGGGTACCATGATGGTGCAGTCAGCAGATCAGCTCCCTTACAGCTCCAGTGACTCAAGTTCGATTCTCACCTCCAGTGCCGTCTGTGTGGAGTTTGTATGCTTACTCTGTGACTGTATGGGTTTCCCCAGATGCTCCAGTTTCCTCCCACATCCTGTACCGTGTTTAAATGTTGTGCTCCTATCAGTAACTGTACTTGGCACAAACAGGTGCTGTGAATTTCAAAAAAGTGGTTCATCATGGGGAGGATCAAGCAGAAGACAGCTCTGAGTACTAAAGGGATTCAAATAACCAAAGCGTCTCTCATCATGGCTCTGAGAAAGTTTGAGACAACGTCGAATATGTCCAGTGAGGCTGTGATGGATATCTGCTATCTCCAACTTCGTGTATGTCCCAGAGCATGAGAGCAAGAAATATTGTTTTCAACTTTGCATTACTTTCCAGGCCAAAGATCTACCCACCAACCTTGAGAGATGAATGAGCTACTGTGATGATTGTGCTCCCGTTAGCCCCTCTCCCGAGAGTTCAGATCTGTTTGAGTTGCAGCATTGACCGTCCAGCTCACCCATAACTTACGTGGCCAACATTGGCTGCTGCTCCAGGCAACAAGTGTTCGTAACCTTCACCCCCATCAACGTCCTGTCAGTCACCATTGACTGGACGAATCCCATTAATGCAAGACCATGCCAGAGGCCGAATACCTTGTGAGGATGATGTGTAGAGAGAAAGTATCTCACTTCATGTCACCATGAGGATTTTTCTCAACTACAAGGCACACCAGGTATGTGATGGAATACTCTGCATGTTCATATAGGTGGAGCTCCAATAACACTTCGGGACAAAGAAGGACTCACATCTACAAATGACCACCACAGCAGCCCCCATCAGAACCATGACCCCAGACACCGGGGGGGGGGGGGGGGGGAACAAGGCAAAAAGCGCATCGGAACATCAACAACATCAGGTTCATGGGAACATCACCACATTCAGGTTCATGGGAACAACACCACCATCAGGTTCATGGGAACATCACCACCATCAGGTTCATGGGAATATTTTCACCATCAGGTTCATGGGAACACCACCACCATCAGGTTCATGGGAACATCACCACATTCAGGTTCATGGGAACATCACCACCATTAGATTCATGGGAACATCACCACCATCAGGTTCATGGGAACATCACCACCTTCAGGTTCATGGGAACAACAACACCACCTTCATGGGAACATCACCACCAACAGGTGCATGGGAACAGCACCAACATCAGGTTCATGGGAACATCACCAAATTCATGGGAACATCACCAGGATCAGGATCATGGGAACATCACCACCTTCAGGTTCATGGGAACATAACCACCTTCATGGGAACATCATCACCATCAGGTTCATGGGAACATCACCACCTTCAGGTTCATGGGAACACCAACACCTTCAGGTTCATGGGAACATCACCACCTTCAGGTTCATGGGAACATCACCACCTTCAGGTTCATGGGAACATCACCACCTTCATGGGAACATCACCACCTTCAGGTTCATGGGAACATCACCACCTTCAGGTTCATGGGAACATCACCACCTTCATGGGAACACCAACACCTTCAGGTTCATGGGAACATCACCACCTTCATGGGAACATCACCACCATCATGGGATTATCACCACATTCATGGGAACAAAACCACCATCAGAATCTTGGGAACATCAGCACCGTCAGAATCTTGGGAACATCACCACCTTCATGGGAACATCACCACCTTCAGGTTCATGGGAACATCACCACCTTCATGGGAACATCACCACCATCAGGTTCATGGGAATATCACCACCTTTATGGGAACATCACCACCTTTAGGTTATGGGAACATCACCACCTTCATGGGAACATCACCACCATCAGGTTCATGGGAACATCACCACCTTCAGGTTCATGGGAACATAACCACCTTCATGGGAACATCATCACCATCAGGTTCATGGGAACATCACCACCTTCAGGTTCATGGGAACAACAACACCATCAGGTTCATGGGAACAACACCACCATCATGGGAACATCACCACCATCAGGTTCATGGGAACATCACCAAATTCATGGGAACATCACCACCATCAGGTTCATGGGAACATCACCACCTTCAGGTTCATGGGAACATCACCACCTTCATGGGAACATCATCACCATCAGGTTCATGGGAACATCACCAACTTCAGGTTCATGGGAACACCAACACCTTTAGGTTCATGGGAACATCACCACCTTCATGGGAACATAATCACCATCAGGTTCATGGGAACATCACCACCTTCAGGTTCATGGGAACACCAACACATTCAGGTTCATGGGAACATAACCACCTTCATGGGAACATCATCACCATCAGGTTCATGGGAACATCACCACCTTCAGGTTAATGGGAACACCAACACCTTTAGGTTCATGGGAACATCACCACCTTCATGGGAACATCATCACCATCAGGTTCATGGGAACATCACCACCTTCAGGTTCATGGGAACCCCACCACCTTCAGGTTCATGGGAACATAACCACTTTCATGGGAACATCATCACCATCAGGTTCATGGGAACACCAACACCTTCAGGTTCATGGGAACATCACCATCTTCATGGGAACAACACCACCTTCATGGGAACATCATCACCATCAGGTTCATGGGAACATCACCACCTTCAGGTTCATGGGAACATCACCACCTTCATGGGATTATCACCACATTCATGGGAACAAAACCACCATCAGAATCTTGGGAACATCACCACCGTCAGAATCTTGGGAACATCACCACCTTCATGGGAACATCACCACCTTCAGGTTCATGGGAACATCACCAACTTCATGGGAACATCACCACCATCAGGTTCATGGGAATATCACCACCTTTATGGGAACATCACCACCTTTAGGTTATGGGAACATCACCACCTTCATGGGAACATCACCACCATCAGGTTCATGGGAACATCACCACCTTCAGGTTCATGGGAACATAACCACCTTCATGGGAACATCATCACCATCAGGTTCATGGGAACATCACCACCTTCAGGTTCATGGGAACAACAACACCATCAGGTTCATGGGAACAACACCACCATCATGGGAACATCACTACCATCAGGTTCATGGGAACATCACCAAATTCATGGGAACATCACCACCATCAGGTTCATGGGAACATCACCACCTTCAGGTTCATGGGAACATAACCACCTTCATGGGAACATCATCACCATCAGGTTCATGGGAACATCACCACCTTCAGGTTCATGGGAACAACAACACCATCAGGTTCATGGGAACAACACCACCATCATGGGAACATCACCACCATCAGGTTCATGGGAACATCACCAAATTCATGGGAACATCACCACCATCAGGTTCATGGGAACATCACCACCTTCAGGTTCATGGGAACATCACCACCTTCATGGGAACATCATCACCATCAGGTTCATGGGAACATCACCAACTTCAGGTTCATGGGAACACCAACACCTTTAGGTTCATGGGAACATCACCACCTTCATGGGAACATAATCACCATCAGGTTCATGGGAACATCACCACCTTCAGGTTCATGGGAACACCAACACATTCAGGTTCATGGGAACATAACCACCTTCATGGGAACATCATCACCATCAGGTTCATGGGAACATCACCACCTTCAGGTTAATGGGAACACCAACACCTTTAGGTTCATGGGAACATCACCACCTTCATGGGAACATCATCACCATCAGGTTCATGGGAACATCACCACCTTCAGGTTCATGGGAACCCCACCACCTTCAGGTTCATGGGAACATAACCACTTTCATGGGAACATCATCACCATCAGGTTCATGGGAACACCAACACCTTCAGGTTCATGGGAACATCACCATCTTCATGGGAACAACACCACCTTCATGGGAACATCATCACCATCAGGTTCATGGGAACATCACCACCTTCAGGTTCATGGGAACATCACCACCTTCATGGGATTATCACCACATTCATGGGAACAAAACCACCATCAGAATCTTGGGAACATCACCACCGTCAGAATCTTGGGAACATCACCACCTTCATGGGAACATCACCACCTTCAGGTTCATGGGAACATCACCAACTTCATGGGAACATCACCACCATCAGGTTCATGGGAATATCACCACCTTTATGGGAACATCACCACCTTTAGGTTATGGGAACATCACCACCTTCATGGGAACATCACCACCATCAGGTTCATGGGAACATCACCACCTTCAGGTTCATGGGAACATAACCACCTTCATGGGAACATCATCACCATCAGGTTCATGGGAACATCACCACCTTCAGGTTCATGGGAACAACAACACCATCAGGTTCATGGGAACAACACCACCATCATGGGAACATCACTACCATCAGGTTCATGGGAACATCACCAAATTCATGGGAACATCACCACCATCAGGTTCATGGGAACATCACCACCTTCAGGTTCATGGGAACATAACCACCTTCATGGGAACATCATCACCATCAGGTTCATGGGAACATCACCAACTTCAGGTTCATGGGAACACCAACACCTTTAGGTTCATGGGAACATCACCACCTTCATGGGAACATAATCACCATCAGGTTCATGGGAACATCACCACCTTCAGGTTCATGGGAACACCAACACCTTCAGGTTCATGGGAACATAACCACCTTCATGGGAACATCATCACCATCAGGTTCATGGGAACATCACCACCTTCAGGTTAATGGGAACACCAACACCTTTAGGTTCATGGGAACATCACCACCTTCATGGGAACATCATCACCATCAGGTTCATGGGAACATCACCACCTTCAGGTTCATGGGAACCCCACCACCTTCAGGTTCATGGGAACATAACCACCTTCATGGGAACATCATCACCATCAGGTTCATGGGAACATCACCACCTTCAGGTTCATGGGAACACCAACACCTTCAGGTTCATGGGAACATCACCATCTTCATGGGAACAACACCACCATCATGGGAACATCACCACCATCAGGTTCATGGGAACATAACCACCTTCATGGGAACATCATCACCATCAGGTTCATGGGAACATCACCACCTTCAGGTTCATGAGAACATCACCACCTTCATGGGAACAACACCACCATCATGGGAACATCACCACCAACAGGTGCATGGGAACAGCACCACCATCAGGTTCATGGGAACATCACCAAATTCATGGGAACATCATCACCATCATGGGAACATCACCACCTTCAGGTTCATGGGAACATAACCACCTTCATGGGAACATCATCACCATCAGGTTCATGGGAACATCACCACCTTCAGGTTCATGAGAACATCACCACCTTCATGGGAACAACACCACCATCATGGGAACATCACCACCAACAGGTGCATGGGAACAGCACCACCATCAGGTTCATGGGAACATCACCAAATTCATGGGAACATCATCACCATCAGGTTCATGGGAACATCACCACATTCAGGTTCATGGGAACACCAACACCTTCAGGTTCATGGGAACATCACCACCTTCATGGGAACAACACCACCATCATGGGAACATCATCACCATCAGGTTCGTGGGAACATCACCACCATCAGGTTCATGGGAACATCACCACCTTCATGGGATTATCACCACCTTCATGGGAACAAAACCACCATCAGAATCTTGGGAACATCACCACCTTCAGAATCTTGGGAACATCACCACCTTCAGAATCTTGGGAACATCACCACCTTCAGGTTCATGGGAACATAACCACCTTCATGGGAACATCATCACCATCAGGTTCATGGGAACATCACCACCTTCAGGTTCATGAGAACATCACCACCTTCATGGGAACAACACCACCATCATGGGAACATCACCACCAACAGGTGCATGGGAACAGCACCACCATCAGGTTCATGGGAACATCACCAAATTCATGGGAACATCATCACCATCAGGTTCATGGGAACATCACCACATTCAGGTTCATGGGAACACCAACACCTTCAGGTTCATGGGAACATCACCACCTTCATGGGAACAACACCACCATCATGGGAACATCATCACCATCAGGTTCGTGGGAACATCACCACCATCAGGTTCATGGGAACATCACCACCTTCATGGGATTATCACCACCTTCATGGGAACAAAACCACCATCAGAATCTTGGGAACATCACCACCTTCAGAATCTTGGGAACATCACCACCTTCAGAATCTTGGGAACATCACCACCTTCATGGGAACATCACCACCTTCATGGGAACATCACCACCTTCAGGTTCATGGGAACATCACCACCTTCATGGGAACATCACCACCATCAGTTTCATGGGAATATCACCACCTTTATGGGAACATCACCACCTTTAGGGTATGGGAACATCACCACCTTCATGGGAACATCACCACCATCAGGTTCATGGGAACATCACCACCTTCAGGTTCATGGGAACATAACCACCTTCATGGGAACATCATCACCATCAGGTTCATGGGAACATCAACAGGTTCATGGGAACACCAACACCTTCAGGTTCATGGGAACATCACCACCTTCATGGGAAAAACACCACCATCATGGGAACATCATCACCATCAGGTTCATGGGAACATCACCACCTTCAGGTTCATGGGAACATCACCACCAACAGGTTCATGGGAACATCACCACCTTCATGGGATTATCACCAACTTCATGGGAACAAAACCACCATCAGAATCTTGGGAAAATCACCACCTTCAGAATCTTGGGAACATCACCACCTTCAGAATCTTGGGAACATCACCACCTTCATGGGAACATCACCACCATCAGGTTCATGGGAACATCACCACCAACAGGTTCATGGGAACATCACCACCTTCATGGGATTATCACCAACTTCATGGGAACAAAACCACCATCAGAATCTTGGGAACATCACCACCTTCAGAATCTTGGGAACATCACCACCTTCATGGGAACATCACCACCATCAGGTTCATGGGAACATCACCACCTTCATGGGATTATCACCAACTTCATGGGAACAAAACCACCATCAGAATCTTGGGAACATCACCATCTTCAGAATCTTGGGAACATCACCACCTTCATGGGAACATCACCACCTTCAGGTTCATGGGAACATCACCAACTTCAGGTTCATGGGAACATCACCACCTTCATGGGAACATCACCACCATCAGGTTCATGGGAATATCACCACCTTTATGGGAACATCACCACCTTTAGGTTCATGGGAACATCACCACCTTCATGGGAACATCACCAGCTTCAGGTTCATGGGAACATCACCACCATCGGGTTCATGGGAACATCACCACCTTCATGGGAACATCACCACCTTCAGGTTCATGGGAACATCACCACCATCAGGTTCATGGGAACATCACCAGCTTCAGGTTCATGGGAACATCACCACCATCAGGTTCATGGGAACATCACCACCTTCAGGTTCATGGGAACATAACCACCCTTCATGGGAACATCATCACCATCAGGTTCATGGGAACACCAACACCTTCAGGTTCAAGGGAACATCACCACCTTCATGGGAACAACACCACCATCATGGGAACATCATCACCATCAGGTTCGTGGGAACATCACCACCTTCAGGTTCATGGGAACATCACCACCATCAGGTTCATGGGAACATCACCACCTTCATGGGATTATCACCACCTTCATGGGAACAAAACCACCATCAGAATCTTGGGAACATCACCACCAACAGGTGCATGGGAACAGCACCACCATCAGGTTCATGGGAACATCACCACCTTCAGGTTCATGGGAACATAACCACCTTCATGGGAACATCATCACCATCAGGTTCATGGAAACATCACCACCTTCAGGTTCATGGGAACACCAACTCCTTCAGGTTTATGGGAACATCACCACCTTCATGGGAACAACACTACCATCAGGGGAACATCACCACCAACAGGTGCATGGGAACAGCACCACCATCAGGTTCATGGGAACATCACCAAATTCATGGGAACATCACCACCATCAGGTTCATGGGAACATCTCCACCTTCAGGTTCATGGGAACATCACCACCTTCATGGGAACATCACAACCTTCATGGGAACATCATCACCATCAGGTTCATGGGAACATCAACAGGTTCATGGGAACACCAACACCTTCAGGTTCATGGGAACATCACCACCTTCATGGGAAAAACACCACCATCATGGGAACATCACCACCACCAGAATTTTGGGAACATCACCACCTTCATGGGAACATCACAACCTTCAGGTTCATGGGAACATCATCACCATCATGGGAACATCACCACCAACAGGTGCATGGGAACAGCACCACCATCAGGTTCATGGGAACATCACCAAATTCATGGGAACATCACCACCATCAGGTTCATGGGAACATCACCACCTTCAGGTTCATGGGAACATCACCACCTTCATGGGAACATCACCAGCTTCAGGTTCATGGGAACATCACCACCATCGGGTTCATGGGAACATCACCACCTTCATGGGAACATCACCACCTTCAGGTTCATGGGAACATCACCACCATCAGGTTCATGGGAATATCACCAGCTTCAGGTTCATGTGAACATCACCACCATCAGGTTCATGGGAACATCACCACCTTCAGGTTCATGGGAACATAACCACCTTCATGGGAACATCATCACCATCAGGTTCATGGGAACACCAACACCTTCAGGTTCATGGGAACATCACCACCTTCATGGGAACAACACCACCATCATGGGAACATCATCACCATCAGGTTCGTGGGAACATCACCACCATCAGGTCCATGTGAACATCACCACCTTCATGGGATTATAACCACCTTCATGGGAACAAAACCACCATCAGAATCTTGGGAACATCACCACCTTCAGAATCTTGGGAACATCACCACCTTCATGGGAACATCACCACCATCAGGTTCATGGGAACATCACCATCTTCAGAACCTTGGGAACATCACCACCTTCATGGGAACATCACCACCTTCAGGTTCATGGGAACATCACCAACTTCAGGTTCATGGGAACATCACCACCTTCATGGGAACATCACCACCATCAGGTTCATGGGAATATCACCACCTTTATGGGAACATCACCACCTTAACGTTCATGGGAACATCACCACCTTCATGGGAAAATCACCAGCTTCAGGTTCATGGGAACATCACCACCATCGGGTTCATGGGAACATCACCACCTTCATGGGAACATCACCACCTTCAGGTTCATGGGAACATCACCACCATCAGGTTCATGGGAACATCACCAGCTTCAGGTTCATGGGAACATCACCACCATCAGGTTCATGGATACATAACCACCTTCAGGTTCATGGGAACAGCACCACCTTCGTGGGAACATCACCATCTTCATGGGAACATCACCACCATCAGGTTCATGGGAACATCACCACCTTCAGGTTCATGGGAACATCACCACCTTCAGGTTCATGGGAACATTACCACCTTCATGGGAACATCACCACCATCAGGTTCATGGGAACATCACCACCTTCAGGTTCATGGGAACATCACCACCTTCAGGTTCATGGGAACATTACCACCTTCATGGGAACATCACCACCATCAGGTTCATGGGAACATCACCACATTCAGGTTCATGGGAACATCACCACCTTCATGGGATCATCACCATCTTCATGGGAACATCTCCACCTTCAGGTTCATGGGAACATCACCACCTTCATGGGAACATCACAACCTTCATGGGAACATCATCACCATCAGGTTCATGGGAACATCAACAGGTTCATGGGAACACCAACACCTTCAGGTTCATGGGAACATCACCACCTTCATGGGAAAAACACCACCATCATGGGAACATCACCACCACCAGAATTTTGGGAACATCACCACCTTCATGGGAACATCACAACCTTCAGGTTCATGGGAACATCATCACCATCATGGGAACATCACCACCAACAGGTGCATGGGAACAGCACCACCATCAGGTTCATGGGAACATCACCAAATTCATGGGAACATCACCACCATCAGGTTCATGGGAACATCACCACCTTCAGGTTCATGGGAACATCACCACCTTCATGGGAACATCACCAGCTTCAGGTTCATGGGAACATCACCACCATCGGGTTCATGGGAACATCACCACCTTCATGGGAACATCACCACCTTCAGGTTCATGGGAACATCACCACCATCAGGTTCATGGGAATATCACCAGCTTCAGGTTCATGTGAACATCACCACCATCAGGTTCATGGGAACATCACCACCTTCAGGTTCATGGGAACATAACCACCTTCATGGGAACATCATCACCATCAGGTTCATGGGAACACCAACACCTTCAGGTTCATGGGAACATCACCACCTTCATGGGAACAACACCACCATCATGGGAACATCATCACCATCAGGTTCGTGGGAACATCACCACCATCAGGTCCATGTGAACATCACCACCTTCATGGGATTATAACCACCTTCATGGGAACAAAACCACCATCAGAATCTTGGGAACATCACCACCTTCAGAATCTTGGGAACATCACCACCTTCATGGGAACATCACCACCATCAGGTTCATGGGAACATCACCATCTTCAGAACCTTGGGAACATCACCACCTTCATGGGAACATCACCACCTTCAGGTTCATGGGAACATCACCAACTTCAGGTTCATGGGAACATCACCACCTTCATGGGAACATCACCACCATCAGGTTCATGGGAATATCACCACCTTTATGGGAACATCACCACCTTAACGTTCATGGGAACATCACCACCTTCATGGGAAAATCACCAGCTTCAGGTTCATGGGAACATCACCACCATCGGGTTCATGGGAACATCACCACCTTCATGGGAACATCACCACCTTCAGGTTCATGGGAACATCACCACCATCAGGTTCATGGGAACATCACCAGCTTCAGGTTCATGGGAACATCACCACCATCAGGTTCATGGATACATAACCACCTTCAGGTTCATGGGAACAGCACCACCTTCGTGGGAACATCACCATCTTCATGGGAACATCACCACCATCAGGTTCATGGGAACATCACCACCTTCAGGTTCATGGGAACATCACCACCTTCAGGTTCATGGGAACATTACCACCTTCATGGGAACATCACCACCATCAGGTTCATGGGAACATCACCACCTTCAGGTTCATGGGAACATCACCACCTTCAGGTTCATGGGAACATTACCACCTTCATGGGAACATCACCACCATCAGGTTCATGGGAACATCACCACATTCAGGTTCATGGGAACATCACCACCTTCATGGGATCATCACCATCTTCATGGGAACATCACCACCATCAGGTTCATGGGAACATCACCACCATGAGGTTCATGGGAACATCACCACCATCAGGTTCATGAGAACATCACCACCATGAGGTTCATGGGAACATCACCACGTTCAGGTTGATGGGAACACCACCACCATCAGGTTCATGGGAACATCACCACCATGAGGTTCATGTGAACTTCACCACCTTCAGGTTCATGGGAACATCACCACCATCAGGTTCACCATCAGGTTCACAGGAACACCACCACCTTCAGGTTCATGGGAACATCATCACCATCATGGGAACATCACCACCAACATGGGAACATCACTGCCTTCAGGTTCATGGGAACATCACCACCTTCTGGTTCATGGGAACATCACCACCTTCATGGGAACATCACCACCATCAGGTTCATGGGAACATCACCACCATCAGGTTCATGGGAACTTCACCACCATCAGGTTCACGAGAACATCACCACAATCAGATTCATGGGAACATCACCACCATCAGGTTCATGTGAACTTCACCACTTTCAGGTTCATGGGAACATCACCACCATCAGGTTCACCATCAGGTTCACAGGAACACCACCACCTTCAGGTTCATGGGAACATCATCACCATCATGGGAACATCACCACCAACATGGGAACATCACTGCCTTCAGGTTCATGGGAACATCACCACCATCAGGTTCATGGGAACATCACTGCCTACAGGTTCATGGGAACACCACCACCTTCTGGTTCATGGGAACATCACCACCTTCATGGGAACATTACCACCATCAGGTTCGTGGGAACACCAACACCATCAGGTTCATGGGAACAACACCACCATCAGGTTCATGGGAACATCACCACCTTCATGGGAACATCATTACCATCAGGTTCATGGGAACACCAACACCTTCAGGTTCAAGGGAACATCACCACCTTCATGGGAACAACACCACCATCATGGGAACATCATCACCATCAGGTTCGTGGGAACATCACCACCTTCAGGTTCATGGGAACATCACCACCATCAGGTTCATGGGAACATCACCACCTTCATGGGATTATCACCACCTTCATGGGAACAAAACCACCATCAGAATCTTGGGAACATCACCACCAACAGGTGCAAGGGAACAGCACCACCATCAGGTTCATGGGAACATCACCACCTTCAGGTTCATGGGAACATAACCACCTTCATGGGAACATCATCACCATCAGGTTCATGGAAACATCACCACCTTCAGGTTCATGGGAACACCAACACCTTCAGGTTCATGGGAACATCACCACCTTCATGGGAACAACACTGCCATCAGGGGAACATCACCACCAACAGTTGCATGGGAACAGCACCAGCATCAGGTTCATGGGAACATCACCAAATTCATGGGAACATCACCACCATCAGGTTCATGGGAACATCTCCACCTTCAGGTTCATGGGAACATAACCACCTTCATGGGAACATCATCACCATCAGGTTCATGGGAACATCAACAGGTTCATGGGAACACCAACACCTTCAGGTTCATGGGAACATCACCACCTTCATGGGAAAAACACCACCATCATGGGAACATCACCACCACCAGAATTTTGGGAACATCACCACCTTCATGGGAACATCACCACCTTCAGGTTCATGGGAACATCATCACCATCATGGGAACATCACCACCAACAGGTGCATGGGAACAGCACCACCATCAGGTTCATGGGAACATCACCAAATTCATGGGAACATCACCACCATCAGGTTCATGGGAACATCACCACCTTCAGGTTCATGGGAACATTACCACCTTCATGGGAACATCATCACCATCAGGTTTACAGGAGCACCACCACCTTCAGGTTCATGGGAACATCACCACCATCAGGTTCATGGGAACAGCACCACCATCAGGTTCATGGGAACATCACCAAATTCATGGGAACATCACCACCATCAGGTTCATGGGAACATCACCACCTTCAGGTTCATGGGAACATCACCACCAACAGGTTCATGGGAACATCACCACCATCAGGTTCATGGGAACTTCACCACCTTCATGGGATTATCACCACCTTCATGGGAACAAAACCACCATCAGAATCTTGGGAACATCACCACCTTCAGAATCTTGGGAACATCACCACCTTCATGGGAACATCACCACCATCAGGTTCATGGGAACATCACCATCTTCAGAATCTTGGGAACATCACCACCTTCATGGGAACATCACCACCTTCAGGTTCATGGGAACATCACCAACTTCAGGTTCATGGGAACATCACCACCTTCATGGGAACATCACCACCATCAGGTTCATGGGAATATCACCACCTTTATGGGAACATCACCACCTTTAGGTTCATGGGAACATCACCAGCTTCATGGGAACATCACCAGCTTCAGGTTCATGGGAACATCACCACCATCGGGTTCATGGGAACATCACCACCTTCATGGGAACATCACCACCTTCAGGTTCATGGGAACATCACCACCATCAGGTTCATGGGAACATCACCAGCTTCAGGTTCATGGGAACATCACCACCATCAGGTTCATGGGAACATCACCACCATCAGGTTCATGGGAACATCACTGCCTTCAGGTTCATGGGAACACCACCACCTTCTGGTTCATGGGAACATTACCACCTTCATGGGAACATCACCACCATCAGGTTCATGGGAACATCACCACCATCAGGTTCATGGGAACATCACCAGCTTCAGGTTCATGGGAACATCACCACCATCAGGTTCATGGGAACATCACCACCATCAGGTTCATGGGAACATCACTGCCTTCAGGTTCATGGGAACACCACCACCTTCTGGTTCATGGGAACATTACCACCTTCATGGGAACATTACCACCATCAGGTTCGTGGGAACACCAACACCATCAGGTTCGTGGGAACAACACCACCATCAGGTTCATGGGAACATCACCACCTTCAGGTTCATGGGAACATAACCACCTTCATGGGAACATCATCACCATCAGGTTCATGGGAACACCAACACCTTCAGGTTCAAGGGAACATCACCACCTTCATGGGAACAACACCACCATCATGGGAACATCATCACCATCAGGTTCGTGGGAACATCACCACCTTCAGGTTCATGGGAACATCACCACCATCAGGTTCATGGGAACATCACCACCTTCATGGGATTATCACCACCTTCATGGGAACAAAACCACCATCAGAATCTTGGGAACATCACCACCAACAGGTGCATGGGAACAGCACCACCATCAGGTTCATGGGAACATCACCACCTTCAGGTTCATGGGAACATAACCACCTTCATGGGAACATCATCACCATCAGGTTCATGGAAACATCACCACCTTCAGGTTCATGGGAACACCAACACCTTCAGGTTCATGGGAACATCACCACCTTCATGGGAACAACACTGCCATCAGGGGAACATCACCACCAACAGTTGCATGGGAACAGCACCACCATCAGGTTCATGGGAACATCACCAAATTCATGGGAACAGCACCACCATCAGGTTCATGGGAACATCACCAAATTCATGGGAACATCATCACCATCAGGTTCATGGGAACATCAACAGGTTCATGGGAACACCAACACCTTCAGGTTCATGGGAACATCACCACCTTCATGGGAAAAACACCACCATCATGGGAACATCACCACCACCAGAATTTTGGGAACATCACCACCTTCATGGGAACATCACCACCTTCAGGTTCATGGGAACATCATCACCATCATGGGAACATCACCACCAACAGGTTCATGGGAACATCACCACCTTCAGGTTCATCGGAACATCACCACCTTCAGGTTCATGGGAACATTACCACCTTCATGGGAACATCATCACCATCAGGTTCACAGGAGCACCACCACCTTCAGGTTCATGGGAACATCACCACCATCAGGTTCATGGGAACAGCACCACCATCAGGTTCATGGGAACATCACCAAATTCATGGGAACATCACCACCATCAGGTTCATGGGAACATCACCGCCTTCAGGTTCATGGGAACATCACCACCAACAGGTTCATGGGAACATCACCACCATCAGGTTCATGGGAACTTCACCACCTTCATGGGATTATCACCACCTTCATGGGAACAAAACCACCATCAGAATCTTGGGAACATCACCACCTTCAGAATCTTGGGAACATCACCACCTTCATGGGAACATCACCACCATCAGGTTCATGGGAACATCACCATCTTCAGAATCTTGGGAACATCACCACCTTCATGGGAACATCACCACCTTCAGGTTCATGGGAACATCACCAACTTCAGGTTCATGGGAACATCACCACCTTCATGGGAACATCACCACCATCAGGTTCATGGGAATATCACCACCTTTATGGGAACATCACCACCTTTAGGTTCATGGGAACATCACCACCTTCATGGGAACATCACCAGCTTCAGGTTCATGGGAACATCACCACCATCGGGTTCATGGGAACATCACCACCTTCATGGGAACATCACCACCTTCAGGTTCATGGGAACATCACCACCATCAGGTTCATGGGAACATCACCAGCTTCAGGTTCATGGGAACATCACCACCATCAGGTTCATGGGAACATCACCACCTTCAGGTTCATGGGAACATAACCACCTTCATGGGAACATCATCACCATCAGGTTCATGGGAACACCAACACCTTCAGGTTCATGGGAACATCACCACCTTCATGGGAACATCATCACCATCAGGTTCATGGAAACATCACAACCTTCAGGTTCATGGGAACACCAACACCTTCAGGTTCATGGGAATATCACCACCTTTATGGGAACATCACCACCTTTAGGTTCATGGGAACATCACCACCTTCATGGGAACATCACCAGCTTCAGGTTCATGGGAACATCACCACCATCGGGTTCATGGGAACATCACCACCTTCATGGGAACATCACCACCTTCAGGTTCATGGGAACATCACCACCATCAGGTTCATGGGAACATCACCAGCGTCAGGTTCATGGGAACATCACCACCTACATGGGAACATCACCACCATCAGGTTCATGGGAATATCACCACCTTTATGGGAACATCACCACCTTTAGGTTAATGGGAACATCACCACCTTCATGGGAACATCACCAGCTTCAGGTTCATGGGAACATCACCACCATCGGGTTCATGGGAACATCACCACCTTCATGGGAACATCACCACCTTCAGGTTCATGGGAACATCACCACCATCAGGTTCATGGGAACATCACCAGCTTCAGGTTCATGGGAACATCACCACCATCAGGTTCATGGGAACATCACCACCTTCAGGTTCATGGGAACATAACCACCTTCATGGGAACATCATCACCATCAGGTTCATGGGAACACCAACACCTTCAGGTTCATGGGAACATAACCACCTTCATGGGAACATCATCACCATCAGGTTCATGGAAACATCACAACCTTCAGGTTCATGGGAACACCAACACCTTCAGGTTCATGGGAACATCACCACCTTCATGGGAACAACACCACCATCATGGGAACATCACCACCAACAGGTGCATGGGAACAGCACCACCATCAGGTTCATGGGAACATCACCAAATTCATGGGAACATCACCACCATCAGGTTCATGGGAACATCACCACCTTCAGGTTCATGGGAACATAACCACCTTCATGGGATTGTCACCACCTTCATGGGAACAAAACCACCATCAGAATCTTGGGAACATCACCACCAACAGGTGCATGGGAACAGCACCACCATCAGGTTCATGGGAACATCACCACCTTCAGGTTCATGGGAACATAACCACCTTCATGGGAACATCATCACCATCAGGTTCATGGAAACATCACAACCTTCAGGTTCATGGGAACACCAACACCTTCAGGTTCATGGGAACATCACCACCTTCATGGGAACAACACCACCATAATGGGAACATCACCACCAACAGGTGCATGGGAACAGCACCACCATCAGGTTCATGGGAACATCACCAAATTCATGGGAACATCACCACCATCAGGTTCATGGGAACATCACCACCTTCAGGTTCATGGGAACATAACCACCTTCATGGGAAAATCATCACCATCAGGTTCATGGGAACATCAACAGGTTCATGGGAACACCAACACCTTCAGGTTCATGGGAACATCACCACCTTCATGGGAAAAATACCACCATCATGGGAACATCATCACCATCAGGTTCGTGGGAACATCACCACCTTCAGGTTCATGGAACACCACCACCATCAGGTTCATGGGAACATCACCACCTTCATGGGAACATCACCACCTTCAGGTTCATGGGAACATCATCACCATCATGGGAACATCACCACCAACAGGTGCATGGGAAGAGCACCACCATCAGGTTCATGGGAACATCACCAAATTCATGGGAACATCACCACCATCAGGTTCATGGGAACATCACCACCTTCAGGTTCATGGGAACATAACCACCTTCATGGGAACATCATCACCATCAGGTTCACAGGAGCACCACCACCTTCAGGTTCATGGGAACATCACCACCATCAGGTTCATGGGAACATCATCACCATCATGGGAACATCACCACCAACAGGTGCATGGGAACAGCACCACCATCAGGTTCATGGGAACATCACCAAATTCATGGGAACATCACCACCATCAGGTTCATGGGAACATCACCACCTTCAGGTTCATGGGAACATAACCACCTTCATGGGAGCATCATCACCATCAGGTTCATGGGAACATCACCACCTTCAGGTTCATGGGAACACCAACACCTTCAGGTACATGGGAACATCACCACCTTCATGGGAACAACACCACCATCATGGGAAAATTCCCACCAACAGGTGCATGGGAACAGCACCACCATCAGGTTCATGGGAACATCACCAAATTCATGGGAACATCACCACCATCAGGTTCATGGAAACATCACCACCTTCATGGGAACATCACCACCTTCAGGTTCATGTGAACATAACCACCTTCATGGGAACATCATCACCATCAGGTTCATGGGAACATCACCACCTTCAGGTTCATGGGAACATCACCACCTTCATGGGAACAACACCACCATCATGGGAACATCACCACCAACAGGTGCATGGGAACAGCACCACCATCAGGTTCATGGGAACATCACCAAATTCATGGGAACATCACCACCATCAGGTTCATGGGAACATCACCACCTTCATGGGAACATCACCACCATCAGGTTCATGGGAACACCAACACCTTCAGGTTCATGGGAACATCACCACCTTCATGGGGACAACACCACCATCATGGGAACATCACCACCAACAGGTGCATGGGAACAGCACCACCATCAGGTTCATGGGAACATCACCAAATTCATGGGAACATCACCACCATCAGGTTCATGGGAACATCACCACCTTCAGGTTCATGGGAACATAACCACCTTCATGGGATTGTCACCACCTTCATGGGAACAAAACCACCATCAGAATCTTGGGAACATCACCACCAACAGGTGCATGGGAACAGCACCACCATCAGGTTCATGGGAACATCACCAAATTCATGGGAACATCACCACCATCAGGTTCATGGGAACATCACCACCTTCAGGTTCATGGGAACATAACCACCTTCATGGGATTGTCACCACCTTCATGGGAACAAAACCACCATCAGAATCTTGGGAACATCACCACCAACAGGTGCATGGGAACAGCACCACCATCAGGTTCATGGGAACATCACCACCTTCAGGTTCATGGGAACATAACCACCTTCATGGGAACATCATCACCATCAGGTTCATGGAAACATCACAACCTTCAGGTTCATGGGAACACCAACACCTTCAGGTTCATGGGAACATCACCACCTTCATGGGAACAACACCACCATCATGGGAACATCACCACCAACAGGTGCATGGGAACAGCACCACCATCAGGTTCATGGGAACATCACCAAATTCATGGGAACATCACCACCATCAGGTTCATGGGAACATCACCACCTTCAGGTTCATGGGAACATAACCACCTTCATGGGAACATCATCACCATCAGGTTCATGGGAACATCAACAGGTTCATGGGAACACCAACACCTTCAGGTTCCTGGGAACATCACCACCTTCATGGGAAAAATACCACCATCATGGGAACATCATCACCATCTGGTTCGTGGGAACATCACCACCTTCAGGTTCATGGAACATCACCACCATCAGGTTCATGGGAACATCACCACCTTCATGGGATTATCACCACCTTCATGGGAACAAAACCACCATCAGAATCTTGGGAACATCAGCACCTTCATGGGAACATCACCACCTTCAGGTTCATGGGAACATCATCACCATCATGGAAACATCACCACCAACAGGTGCATGGGAACATCACCAAATTCATGGGAACATCACCACCATCAGGTTCATGGGAACATCACCACCTTCAGGTTCATGGGAACATAACCACCTTCATGGGAACATCATCACCATCAGGTTCACAGGAGCACCACCACCTTCAGGTTCATGGGAACATCACCACCATCAGGTTCATGGGAACATCATCACCATCATGGGAACATCACCACCAACAGGTGCATGGGAACAGCACCACCATCAGGTTCATGGGAACATCACCACCTTCAGGTTCATGGGAACATAACCACCTTCATGGGAACATCATCACCATCAGGTTCATGGGAACATCACCACCTTCAGGTTCATGGGAACACCAACACCTTCAGGTTCATGGGAACATCACCACCTTCATGGGAACAACACCACCATCATGGGAAAATCACCACCAACATGTGCATGGGAACAGCACCACCATCAGGTTCATGGGAACATCACCAATTTCATGGGAACATCACCACCATCAGGTTCATGGAAACATCACCACCTTCAGGTTCATGTGAACATAACCACCTTCATGGGAACATCATCACCATCAGGTTCATGGGAACATCACCACCTTCAGGTTCATGGGAACATCACCACCTTCATGGGAACAACACCACCATCATGGGAACATCACCACCAACAGGTGCATGGGAACAGCACCACCATCAGGTTCATGGGAACATCACCAAATTCATGGGAACATCACCACCATCAGGTTCATGGGAACATCACCACCTTCATGGGAACATCACCACCATCAGGTTCATGGGAACACCAACACCTTCAGGTTCATGGGAACATCACCACCTTCATGGGAACAACACCACCATCATGGGAACATCACCACCAACAGGTGCATGGGAACAGCACCACCATCAGGTTCATGGGAACATCACCAAATTCATGGGAACATCACCACCATCAGGTTCATCGGAACATCACCACCTTCAGGTTCATGGGAACATAACCACCTTCATGGGAACATCATCACCATCAGGTTCATGGGAACATCACCACCTTCAGGTTCATGGGAACACCAACACCTTCAGGTTTATGGGAACATCACCACCTTCATGGGAAAAACACCACCATCATGGGAACATCATCACCATCAGGTTCGTGGGAACATCACCACCTTCAGGTTCATGGAATATCACCACCTTCAGAATCTTGGGAACATCACCACCTTCAGAATCTTGGGAACATCACCACCTTCATGGGAACATCACCACCTTCAGGTTCATGGGAACATCATCACCATCATGGGAACATCACCACCAACAGGTGCATGGGAACAGCACCACCATCAGGTTCATGGGAACATCACCAAATTCATGGGAACATCACCACCATCAGGTTCATGGGAACATCACCACCTTCAGGTTCATGGGAACATAACCACCTTCATGGGAACATCATCACCATCAGGTTCACAGGAGCACCATCACCTTCAGGTTCATGGGAACATCACCACCATCAGGTTCATGAGAACATCATCACCATCATGGGAACATCACCACCAACAGGTGCATGGGAACAGCACCACCATCAGGTTCATGGGAACATCACCAAATTCATGGGAACATCACCACCATCAGGTTCATGGGAACATCACCACCTTCAGGTTCATGGGAACATCACCACCTTCAGGTTCATGGGAACAACAACACCATCAGGTTCATGGGAACAACACCACCATCATGGGAACATCACCACCAACAGGTGCATGGGAACAGCACCACCATCAGGTTCTTGGGATCATCACCAAATTAATGGGAACATCACCAGCATCAGGTTCATGGGAACATCACCACCTTCAGGTTCATGGGAACATAACCACCTTCATGGGAACATCATCACCATCAGGTTCATGGGAACATCACCACCATCAGGTTCATGGGAACAACACCACCATCATGGGAACATCACCACCAACAGGTGCATGGGAACAGCACCACCATCAGGTTCATGGGATCATCACCAAATTCATGGGAACATCACCAGCATCAGGTTCATGGGAACATCACCACCTTCAGGTTCATGGGAACATAACCACCTTCATGGGATTATCACCACCTTCATGGGAACAAAACCACCATCAGAATCTTGGGAACATCACCACCTTCAGAATCTTGGGAACATCACCACCTTCAGGTTCATGGGAACATCATCACCATCATGGGAACATCACCACCAACAGGTGCATGGGAACAGCACCACCATCAGGTTCATGGGAACATCACCAAATTCATGGGAACATCACCACCATCAGGTTCATGGGAACATCACCACCTTCAGGTTCATGGGAACATAACCACCTTCATGGGAACATCATCACCATCAGGTTCACAGGAGCACCATCACCTTCAGGTTCATGGGAACATCACCACCATCAGGTTCATGAGAACATCATCACCATCATGGGAACATCACCACCAACAGGTGCATGGGAACAGCACCACCATCAGGTTCATGGGAACATCACCACCTTCAGGTTCATGGGAACATCACCACCTTCAGGTTCATGGGAACAACAACACCATCAGGTTCATGGGAACATCACCACCTTCAGGTTCATGGGAACAACAACACCATCAGGTTCATGGGAAAAACACCACCATCATGGGAACATCACCACCAACAGGTGCATGGGAACAGCACCACCATCAGGTTCATGGGATCATCACCAAATTCATGGGAACATCACCAGCATCAGGTTCATGGGAACATCACCACCTTCAGGTTCATGGGAACATAACCACCTTCATGGGAACATCATCACCATCAGGTTCATGGGAACATCACCACCTTCAGGTTCATGGGAACACCAACACCTTTAGGTTCATGGGAACATCACCACCTTCATGGGAACATCATCACCATCAGGTTCATGGGAACATCACCACCTTCAGGTTCATGGGAACACCAACACCTTCAGGTTCATGGGAACATAACCACCTTCATGGGAACATCATCACCATCAGGTTCATGGGAACATCACCACCTTCAGGTTAATGGGAACACCAACACCTTTAGGTTCATGGGAACATCACCACCTTCATGGGAACATCATCACCATCAGGTTCATGGGAACATCACCACCTTCAGGTTCATGGGAACCCCACCACCTTCAGGTTCATGGGAACATAACCACCTTCATGGGAACATCATCACCATCAGGTTCATGGGAACATCACCACCTTCAGGTTCATGGGAACACCAACACCTTCAGGTTCATGGGAACATCACCATCTTCATGGGAACAACACCACCATCATGGGAACATCACCACCAACAGGTGCATGGGAACATTACCACCATCAGGTTCATGGGAACATAACCACCTTCATGGGAACATCATCACCATCAGGTTCAGGAGAACATCACCACCTTCATGGGAACAACACCACCATCATTGGAACATCACCACCAACAGGTGCATGGGGACAGCACCACCATCCGGTTCATGGGAACATCACCAAATTCATGGGAACATCATCACCATCAGGTTCATGGGAACATCACCACCTTCAGGTTCATGGGAACACCAACACCTTCAGATTCATGGGAACATCACCACCTTCATGGGAACAACACCACCATCATGGGAACATCATCACCATCAGGTTCGTAGGAACATCACCACCATCAGGTTCATGGGAACATCACCACCTTCATGGGATTATCACCACCTTCATGGGAACAAAACCACCATCAGAATCTTGGGAACATCACCACCTTCAGAATCTTGGGAACATCACCACCTTCAGGTTCATGGGAACATAACCACCTTCATGGGAACATCATCACCATCAGGTTCATGGGAACATCACCACATTCAGGTTCATGGGAACACCAACACCTTTAGGTTCATGGGAACATCACCACCTACATGGGAACATCATCACCATCAGGTTCATGGGAACATCACCACCTTCAGGTTCATGGGAACACCAACACCTTCAGGTTCATGGGAACATAACCACCTTCATGGGAACATCATCACCATCAGGTTCATGGGAACATCACCACCTTCAGGTTAATGGGAACACCAACACCTTTAGGTTCATGGGAACATCACCACCTTCATGGGAACATCATCACCATCAGGTTCATGGGAACATCACCACCTTCAGGTTCATGGGAACCCCACCACCTTCAGGTTCATGGGAACATAACCACCTTCATGGGAACATCATCACCATCAGGTTCATGGGAACATCACCACCTTCAGGTTCATGGGAACACCAACACCTTCAGGTTCATGGGAACATCACCATCTTCATGGGAACAACACCACCATCATGGGAACATCACCACCAACAGGTGCATGGGAACATCACCACCATCAGGTTCATGGGAACATAACCACCTTCATGGGAACATCATCACCATCAGGTTCAGGAGAACATCACCACCTTCATGGGAACAACACCACCATCATGGGAACATCACCACATTCAGGTTCATTGGAACATCACCACCATCAGGTTCATGGGAACATCACCAGCTTCATGGGATTATCACCACCTTCATGGGAACAAAACCACCATCAGAATCTTCGGAACATCACCACCAACAGGTGCATGGGAACATCACCACCTTCATGGGATTATCACCAACTTCATGGGAACAAAACCACCTTCAGAATCTTGGGAACATCACCACCTTCATGGGAACATCACCACCTTCATGGGAACATCACCACCTTCATGGGAACATCACCATCGGGTTCATGGGAACATCACCACCTTCATGGGAACATCACCACCTTCAGGTTCATGGGAACATCACCAACTTCAGGTTCATGGGAACATCACCACCTTCATGGGAACATCACCACCATCAGGTTCATGGGAACATCACCACCTTCATGGGATTATCACCAACTTCATGGGAACAAAACCACCTTCAGAATCTTGGCAACATCACCACCTTGATGGGAACATCACCACCTTCATGGGAACATCACCACCTTCATGGGAACATCACCATCGGGTTCATGGGAACATCACCACCTTCATGGGAACATCACCACCTTCATGGGAACATCACCACCTTCAGGTTCATGGGAACATCACCAACTTCAGGTTCATGGGAACATCACCACCTTCATGGGAACATCACCACCATCAGGTTCATGGGAACATCACCACCTTCATGGGAACATCACCAACTTCAGGTTCATGGGAACATCACCACCTTCATGGGAACATCACCAACATCAGGTTCATGGGAACATCACCACCTTCAGGTTCATGGGAACATAACCACCTTCATGGGAACATCATCACCATCAGGTTGATGGGAAGACCAACACCTTCAGGTTCATGGGAACTTCACCACCTTCATGGGAACAACACCACCATTATGGGAACATCACCACCAACAGGTGCATGGGAACAGCACCACCAACAGGTTCATGGGAACATCACCAAATTCATGGGAACATCACCACCATCAGGTTCATGGGAACATCACAACCTTCAGGTGCATGGGAACATAACCACCGTCATGGGAACATCATCACCATCAGGTTCATGGGAACATCAACAGGTTCATGGGAACACCAACACCTTCAGGTTCATGGGAACATCACCACCTTCATGGGAAAAACACCACCATCATGGGAACATCATCACCATCAGGTTCGTGGGAACATCACCACCTTCAGGTTCATGGAACATCACCACCAACAGGTGCATGGGAACATCACCACCATCAGGTTCATGGGAACATAACCACCTTCATGGGAACATCATCACCATCAGGTTCAGGAGAACATCACCACCTTCATGGGAACAACACCACCATCATGGGAACATCACCACATTCAGGTTCATTGGAACATCACCACCATCAGGTTCATGGGAACATCACCAGCTTCATGGGATTATCACCACCTTCATGGGAACAAAACCACCATCAGAATCTTCGGAACATCACCACCAACAGGTGCATGGGAACATCACCACCTTCATGGGATTATCACCAACTTCATGGGAACAAAACCACCTTCAGAATCTTGGGAACATCACCACCTTCATGGGAACATCACCACCTTCATGGGAACATCACCACCTTCATGGGAACATCACCATCGGGTTCATGGGAACATCACCACCTTCATGGGAACATCACCACCTTCAGGTTCATGGGAACATCACCAACTTCAGGTTCATGGGAACATCACCACCTTCATGGGAACATCACCACCATCAGGTTCATGGGAACATCACCACCTTCATGGGATTATCACCAACTTCATGGGAACAAAACCACCTTCAGAATCTTGGCAACATCACCACCTTGATGGGAACATCACCACCTTCATGGGAACATCACCACCTTCATGGGAACATCACCATCGGGTTCATGGGAACATCACCACCTTCATGGGAACATCACCACCTTCATGGGAACATCACCACCTTCAGGTTCATGGGAACATCACCAACTTCAGGTTCATGGGAACATCACCACCTTCATGGGAACATCACCACCATCAGGTTCATGGGAACATCACCACCTTCATGGGAACATCACCAACTTCAGGTTCATGGGAACATCACCACCTTCATGGGAACATCACCAACATCAGGTTCATGGGAACATCACCACCTTCAGGTTCATGGGAACATAACCACCTTCATGGGAACATCATCACCATCAGGTTGATGGGAAGACCAACACCTTCAGGTTCATGGGAACTTCACCACCTTCATGGGAACAACACCACCATTATGGGAACATCACCACCAACAGGTGCATGGGAACAGCACCACCAACAGGTTCATGGGAACATCACCAAATTCATGGGAACATCACCACCATCAGGTTCATGGGAACATCACAACCTTCAGGTGCATGGGAACATAACCACCGTCATGGGAACATCATCACCATCAGGTTCATGGGAACATCAACAGGTTCATGGGAACACCAACACCTTCAGGTTCATGGGAACATCACCACCTTCATGGGAAAAACACCACCATCATGGGAACATCATCACCATCAGGTTCGTGGGAACATCACCACCTTCAGGTTCATGGAACATCACCACCAACAGGTGCATGGGAACATCACCACCATCAGGTTCATGGGAACATAACCACCTTCATGGGAACATCATCACCATCAGGTTCAGGAGAACATCACCACCTTCATGGGAACAACACCACCATCATGGGAACATCACCACATTCAGGTTCATTGGAACATCACCACCATCAGGTTCATGGGAACATCACCAGCTTCATGGGATTATCACCACCTTCATGGGAACAAAACCACCATCAGAATCTTCGGAACATCACCACCAACAGGTGCATGGGAACATCACCACCTTCATGGGATTATCACCAACTTCATGGGAACAAAACCACCTTCAGAATCTTGGGAACATCACCACCTTCATGGGAACATCACCACCTTCATGGGAACATCACCACCTTCATGGGAACATCACCATCGGGTTCATGGGAACATCACCACCTTCATGGGAACATCACCACCTTCAGGTTCATGGGAACATCACCAACTTCAGGTTCATGGGAACATCACCACCTTCATGGGAACATCACCACCATCAGGTTCATGGGAACATCACCACCTTCATGGGATTATCACCAACTTCATGGGAACAAAACCACCTTCAGAATCTTGGCAACATCACCACCTTGATGGGAACATCACCACCTTCATGGGAACATCACCACCTTCATGGGAACATCACCATCGGGTTCATGGGAACATCACCACCTTCATGGGAACATCACCACCTTCATGGGAACATCACCACCTTCAGGTTCATGGGAACATCACCAACTTCAGGTTCATGGGAACATCACCACCTTCATGGGAACATCACCAACATCAGGTTCATGGGAACATCACCACCTTCAGGTTCATGGGAACATAACCACCTTCATGGGAACATCATCACCATCAGGTTCATGGGAAGACCAACACCTTCAGGTTCATGGGAACTTCACCACCTTCATGGGAACAACACCACCATTATGGGAATATCACCACCAACAGGTGCATGGGAACAGCACCACCAACAGGTTCATGGGAACATCACCAAATTCATGGGAACATCACCACCATCAGGTTCATGGGAACATCACAACCTTCAGGTGCATGGGAACATAACCACCGTCATGGGAACATCACCACCTTCAGGTTCATGGGAACATCACCAACTTCAGGTTCATGGGAACATCACCACCTTCATGGGAACATCACCACCATCAGGTTCATGGGAACATCACCACCTTCATGGGATTATCACCAACTTCATGGGAACAAAACCACCTTCAGAATCTTGGCAACATCACCACCTTGATGGGAACATCACCACCTTCATGGGAACATCACCACCTTCATGGGAACATCACCATCGGGTTCATGGGAACATCACCACCTTCATGGGAACATCACCACCTTCATGGGAACATCACCACCTTCAGGTTCATGGGAACATCACCAACTTCAGGTTCATGGGAACATCACCACCTTCATGGGAACATCACCACCATCAGGTTCATGGGAACATCACCACCTTCATGGGAACATCACCAACTTCAGGTTCATGGGAACATCACCACCTTCATGGGAACATCACCAACATCAGGTTCATGGGAACATCACCACCTTCAGGTTCATGGGAACATAACCACCTTCATGGGAACATCATCACCATCAGGTTGATGGGAAGACCAACACCTTCAGGTTCATGGGAACTTCACCACCTTCATGGGAACAACACCACCATTATGGGAACATCACCACCAACAGGTGCATGGGAACAGCACCACCAACAGGTTCATGGGAACATCACCAAATTCATGGGAACATCACCACCATCAGGTTCATGGGAACATCACAACCTTCAGGTGCATGGGAACATAACCACCGTCATGGGAACATCATCACCATCAGGTTCATGGGAACATCAACAGGTTCATGGGAACACCAACACCTTCAGGTTCATGGGAACATCACCACCTTCATGGGAAAAACACCACCATCATGGGAACATCATCACCATCAGGTTCGTGGGAACATCACCACCTTCAGGTTCATGGAACATCACCACCAACAGGTGCATGGGAACATCACCACCATCAGGTTCATGGGAACATAACCACCTTCATGGGAACATCATCACCATCAGGTTCAGGAGAACATCACCACCTTCATGGGAACAACACCACCATCATGGGAACATCACCACATTCAGGTTCATTGGAACATCACCACCATCAGGTTCATGGGAACATCACCAGCTTCATGGGATTATCACCACCTTCATGGGAACAAAACCACCATCAGAATCTTCGGAACATCACCACCAACAGGTGCATGGGAACATCACCACCTTCATGGGATTATCACCAACTTCATGGGAACAAAACCACCTTCAGAATCTTGGGAACATCACCACCTTCATGGGAACATCACCACCTTCATGGGAACATCACCACCTTCATGGGAACATCACCATCGGGTTCATGGGAACATCACCACCTTCATGGGAACATCACCACCTTCAGGTTCATGGGAACATCACCAACTTCAGGTTCATGGGAACATCACCACCTTCATGGGAACATCACCAACATCAGGTTCATGGGAACATCACCACCTTCAGGTTCATGGGAACATAACCACCTTCATGGGAACATCATCACCATCAGGTTCATGGGAAGACCAACACCTTCAGGTTCATGGGAACTTCACCACCTTCATGGGAACAACACCACCATTATGGGAACATCACCACCAACAGGTGCATGGGAACAGCACCACCAACAGGTTCATGGGAACATCACCAAATTCATGGGAACATCACCACCATCAGGTTCATGGGAACATCACAACCTTCAGGTGCATGGGAACATAACCACCGTCATGGGAACATCATCACCATCAGGTTCATGGGAACATCAACAGGTTCATGGGAACACCAACACCTTCAGGTTCATGGGAACATCACCACCTTCATGGGAAAAACACCACCATCATGGGAACATCATCACCATCAGGTTCGTGGGAACATCACCACCTTCAGGTTCATGGAACATCACCACCATCAGGTTCATGGGAACATCACCACCTTCATCGGATTATCACCACCTCCATGGGAACAAAACCACCATCAGAATCTTGGGAACATCACCACCTTCAGATTCTTGGGAACATCACCACCTTCAGGTTCATGGGAACATCATCACCATCATGGGAACATCACCACCAACAGGTGCATGGGAACAGCACCACCATCAGGTTCATGGGAACATCACCACCAACAGGTGCATGGGAACAGCACCACCATCAGGTTCATGGGAACATCACCAAATTCATGGGAACATCACCACCATCAGGTTCATGGGAACATCACCACCTTCAGGTTCATGGGAACATAACCACCTTCATGGGAACATCATCACCATCAGGTTCACAGGAGCACCACCACCTTCAGGTTCATGGGAACATCACCACCATGAGGTTCATGGGAACATCATCTCCATCATGGGAACATCACCACCAACAGGTGCATGGGAACAGCACCACCATCAGGTTCATGGGAACATCGCCAAATTCATGGGAACATCACCACCATCAGGTTCATGGGAACATCACCACCTTCAGGTTCATGTGAACATAACCACCTTCATGGGAACATCATCACTATCAGGTTCATGGGAACATCACCACCTTCAGGTTCATGGGAACACCAACACCTTCAGGTTCATGGGAACATCACCACCTTCATGGGAACAAAACCACCATCATGGGAACATCACCACCAACAGGTGCATGGGAACAGCACCACCATCAGGTTCATGGGAACATCACCAAATTCATGGGAACATCACCACCATCAGGTTCATGGAAACATCACCACCTTCAGGTTCATGTGAAGATAACCACCTTCATGGGAACATCATCACTATCAGGTTCATGGGATCATCACCACCTTCAGGTTCATGGGAACATCACCACCTTCATGGGAACAACACCACCATCATGGGAACATAACCACCAACAGGTGCATGGGAACAGCACAACCATCAGGTTCATGGGAACATCCCCAAATTCATGGGAACATCACCACCATCAGGTTCATGGGAACATCACCACCTTCTTGGGAACATCACCACTATCAGTTTCATGGGAACACCAACACCTTCAGGTTCATGGGAACATCACCACCTTCAGGATCATGGGAACATCATCACCATCATGGGAACATCACCACCAACAGGTGCATGGGAACAGCACCACTATCAGGTTCATGGGAACATCACCAAATTCATGGGAACATCACCACCATCAGGTTCATGGGAACATCACCACCTTCAGGTTCATGGGAACATAACCACCTTCATGGGAACATCATCACCATCAGGTTCACAGGAGAACCACCACCATCAGGTTCATCGGAACATCATCACCATCATGGGAACATCACCACCAACAGGTGCATGGGAACAGCACCACCATCAGGTTCATGGGAACATCACCAAATTCATGGGAACATCACCACCATCAGGTTCATGGGAACATCACCACCTTCAGGTTCATGGGAACATAACCACCTTCATGGGAACATCACCAAATTCATGGGAACATCACCACCATCAGGTTCATGGGAACATCACCAAATTCATGGGAACATCACCACCATCAGGTTCATGGGAACATCACCACCATCAGGTTCATGGGAACATCACCAAATTCATGGGAACATCATCACCATCACATTCATGAAATCATCACCACCTTCAGGTTCAGGGGAACATCATCACCTTCATGGGAACATCACCACCATCAGGTTCATGGGAACATCACCACCATCAGGTTCATGGGAACATCACCACCATCAGGTTCATGGGAACATCACCAAATTCATGGGAACATCATCACCATCACATTCATGGGATCATCACCACCTTCAGGTTCAGGGGAACATCATCACCTTCATGGGAACATCACCACCTTCAGGTTCATGGGAACATCACCAAATTCATGGGACCATCACCACCACCTTCAGGTTCATGGGAACAGCGCCACCATCAGGTTCATGCAAACATCACCACCTTCATGGGAACATCATCACCATCAGGTTCGTGGAAACATCACCACATACAGGTTCATGGGAACATCACCACCTTCAGGTTCATGGGAACATCACCACCTTCAGGTTCATGGGAACATCACCACCATCGGGTTCATGGGAACATCAACAGGTTCATGGGAACACCAACACCTTCAGGTTCATGGGAACATCACCACCTTCATGGGAAAAACACCACCATCATGGGAACATCATCACCATCAGGTTCGTGGGAACATCACCACCTTCAGGTTCATGGAACATCACCACCATCAGGTTCATGGGAACATCACCACCTTCATCGGATTATCACCACCTCCATGGGAACAAAACCACCATCAGAATCTTGGGAACATCACCACCTTCAGATTCTTGGGAACATCACCACCTTCAGGTTCATGGGAACATCATCACCATCATGGGAACATCACCACCAACAGGTGCATGGGAACAGCACCACCATCAGGTTCATGGGAACATCATCACCATCATGGGAACATCACCACCAACAGGTGCATGGGAACAGCACCACCATCAGGTTCATGGGAACATCACCAAATTCATGGGAACATCACCACCATCAGGTTCATGGGAACATCACCACCTTCAGGTTCATGGGAACATAACCACCTTCATGGGAACATCATCACCATCAGGTTCACAGGAGCACCACCACCTTCAGGTTCATGGGAACATCACCACCATCAGGTTCATGGGAACATCATCACCATCATGGGAACATCACCACCAACAGGTGCATGGGAACAGCACCACCATCAGGTTCATGGGAACATCGCCAAATTCATGGGAACATCACCACCATCAGGTTCATGGGAACATCACCACCTTCAGGTTCATGTGAACATAACCACCTTCATGGGAACATCATCACTATCAGGTTCATGGGAACATCACCACCTTCAGGTTCATGGGAACACCAACACCTTCAGGTTCATGGGAACATCACCACCTTCATGGGAACAACACCACGATCATGGGAACATCACCACCAACAGGTGCATGGGAACAGCACCACCATCAGGTTCATGGGAACATCACCAAATTCATGGGAACATCACCACCATCAGGTTCATGGAAACATCACCACCTTCAGGTTCATGTGAAGATAACCACCTTCATGGGAACATCATCACTATCAGGTTCATGGGATCATCACCACCTTCAGGTTCATGGGAACATCACCACCTTCATGGGAACAACACCACCATCATGGGAACATCACCACCAACAGGTGCATGGGAACAGCACAACCATCAGGTTCATGGGAACATCCCCAAATTCATGGGAACATCACCACCATCAGGTTCATGGGAACATCACCACCTTCAGGATCATGGGAACATCATCACCATCATGGGAACATCACCACCAACAGGTGCATGGGAACAGCACCACTATCAGTTTCATGGGAACACCAACACCTTCAGGTTCATGGGAACATCACCACCTTCAGGATCATGGGAACATCATCACCATCATGGGAACATCACCACCAACAGGTGCATGGGAACAGCACCACTATCAGGTTCATGGGAACATCACCAAATTCATGGGAACATCACCACCATCAGGTTCATGGGAACATCACCACCTTCAGGTTCATGGGAACATAACCACCTTCATGGGAACATCATCACCATCAGGTTCACAGGAGAACCACCACCATCAGGTTCATCGGAACATCATCACCATCATGGGAACATCACCACCAACAGGTGCATGGGAACAGCACCACCATCAGGTTCATGGGAACATCACCAAATTCATGGGAACATCACCACCATCAGGTTCATGGGAACATCACCACCTTCAGGTTCATGGGAACATAACCACCTTCATGGGAACATCACCAAATTCATGGGAACATCACCACCATCAGGTTCATGGGAACATCACCAAATTCATGGGAACATCACCACCATCAGGTTCATGGGAACATCACCACCATCAGGTTCATGGGAACATCACCAAATTCATGGGAACATCATCACCATCACATTCATGGGATCATCACCACCTTCAGGTTCAGGATAACATCATCACCTTCATGGGAACATCACCACCATCAGGTTCATGGGAACATCACCACCATCAGGTTCATGGGAACATCACCACCATCAGGTTCATGGGAACATCACCAAATTCATGGGAACATCATCACCATCACATTCATGGGATCATCACCACCTTTAGGTTCAGGGGAACATCATCACCTTCATGGGAACATCACCACCTTCAGGTTCATGGGAACATCACCAAATTCATGGGACCATCACCACCACCTTCAGGTTCATGGGAACAGCGCCACCATCAGGTTCATGCAAACATCACCACCTTCATGGGAACATCATCACCATCAGGTTCGTGGAAACATCACCACATACAGGTTCATGGGAACATCACCACCTTCAGGTTCATGGGAACATCACCACCTTCAGGTTCATGGGAACATCACCACCATCGGGTTCATGGGAACATAACCACCTTCATGGGAACATCACCACCTTCATGGGAACATCACCACCTTCAGGTTCATGGGAACATCACCAACTTCAGGTTCATGGGAACATCACCACCTTCATGGGAACATCACCACCATCAGGTTCATGGGAACATCACCACCTTCATGGGAACATCACCAACTTCAGGTTCATGGGAACATCACCACCTTCATGGGAACATCACCAACATCAGGTTCATGGGAACATCACCACCTTCAGGTTCATGGGAACTTCACCACCTTCATGGGAACAACACCACCATTATGGGAACATCACCACCAACAGGTGCATGGGAACAGCACCACCAACAGGTTCATGGGAACATCACCAAATTCATGGGAACATCACCACCATCAGGTTCATGGGAACATCACAACCTTCAGGTGCATGGGAACATAACCACCGTCATGGGAACATCATCACCATCAGGTTCATGGGAACATCAACAGGTTCATGGGAACACCAACACCTTCAGGTTCATGGGAACATCACCACCTTCATGGGAAAAACACCACCATCATGGGAACATCATCACCATCAGGTTCGTGGGAACATCACCATCTTCAGGTTCATGGAACATCACCACCATCAGGTTCATGGGAACATCACCACCTTCATCGGATTATCACCACCTCCATGGGAACAAAACCACCATCAGAATCTTGGGAACATCACCACCTTCAGATTCTTGGGAACATCACCACCTTCAGGTTCATGGGAACATCATCACCATCATGGGAACATCACCACCAACAGGTGCATGGGAACAGCACCACCATCAGGTTCATGGGAACATCATCACCATCATGGGAACATCACCACCAACAGGTGCATGGGAACAGCACCACCATCAGGTTCATGGGAACATCACCAAATTCATGGGAACATCACCACCATCAGGTTCATGGGAACATCACCACCTTCAGGTTCATGGGAACATCACCACCTTCAGGTTCATGGGAACATAACCACCTTCATGGGAACATCATCACCATCAGGTTCACAGGAGCACCACCACCTTCAGGTTCATGGGAACATCACCACCATCAGGTTCATGGGAACATCATCACCATCATGGGAACATCACCACCAACAGGTGCATGGGAACAGCACCACCATCAGGTTCATGGGAACATCGCCAAATTCATGGGAACATCACCACCATCAGGTTCATGGGAACATCACCACCTTCAGGTTCATGTGAACATAACCACCTTCATGGGAACATCATCACTATCAGGTTCATGGGAACATCACCACCTTCAGGTTCATGGGAACACCAACACCTTCAGGTTCATGGGAACATCACCACCTTCATGGGAACAACACCACCATCATGGGAACATCACCACCAACAGGTGCATGGGAACAGCACCACCATCAGGTTCATGGGAACATCACCAAATTCATGGGAACATCACCACCATCAGGTTCATGGAAACATCACCACCTTCAGGTTCATGTGAAGATAACCACCTTCATGGGAACATCATCACTATCAGGTTCATGGGATCATCACCACCTTCAGGTTCATGGGAACATCACCACCTTCATGGGAACAACACCACCATCATGGGAACATCACCACCAACAGGTGCATGGGAACAGCACAACCATCAGGTTCATGGGAACATCCCCAAATTCATGGGAACATCACCACCATCAGGTTCATGGGAACATCACCACCTTCTTGGGAACATCACCACTATCAGTTTCATGGGAACATCACCACCTTCAGGATCATGGGAACATCATCACCATCATGGGAACATCACCACCAACAGGTGCATGGGAACAGCACCACTATCAGGTTCATGGGAACATCACCAAATTCATGGGAACATCACCACCATCAGGTTCATGGGAACATCACCACCTTCAGGTTCATGGGAACATAACCACCTTCATGGGAACATCATCAGCATCAGGTTCACAGGAGAACCACCACCTTCAGGTTCATGGGAACATCACCACTATCAGGTTCATCGGAACATCATCACCATCATGGGAACATCACCACCAACAGGTGCATGGGAACAGCACCACCATCAGGTTCATGGGAACATCACCAAATTCATGGGAACATCACCACCATCAGGTTCATGGGAACATCACCACCTTCAGGTTCATGGGAACATAACCACCTTCATGGGAACATCACCAAATTCATGGGAACATCACCACCATCAGGTTCATGAGAACATCACCAAATTCATGGGAACATCACCACCATCAGGTTCATGGGAACATCACCACCATCAGGTTCATGGGAACATCACCAAATTCATGGGAACATCATCACCGTCACATTCATGGGATCATCACCACCTTCAGGTTCAGGGGAACATCATCACTTTCATGGGAACATCACCACCATCAGGTTCATGGGAACATCACCACCATCAGGTTCATGGGAACATCACCACCATCAGGTTCATGGGAACATCACCAAATTCATGGGAACATCATCACCATCACATTCATGGGATCATCACCACCTTCAGGTTCAGGGGAACATCATCACCTTCATGGGAACATCACCACCTTCAGGTTCATGGGAACATCACCAAATTCATGGGACCATCACCACCACCTTCAGGTTCATGGGAACAGCGCCACCATCAGGTTCATGCGAACATCACCACCTTCATGGGAACATCATCACCATCAGGTTCGTGGAAACATCACCACATACAGGTTCATGGGAACATCACCACCTTCAGGTTCATGGGAACATCACCACCTTCAGGTTCATGGGAACATCACCACCATCGGGTTCATGGGAACATAACCACCTTCATGGGATCATCACAACCTTCATGGGAACATCACCACCCTCAGGTTCATGGGAACAGCACCACCATCAGGTTCATGGGAACATCACCACCATCACATTAATGGGATCATCACCACCTTCAGGTTCAGGGGAACATCATCACCTTCATGGGAACATCAGCACCATCAGGTTCATGGGAACATCACCACCATCAGGTTCATGGGACCATCACCACCATCAGGTTCATGTGAACAACACCACCATCAGGTTCATGGGAACATCACCACCTTCAGGTTCATGGGAACATCACCACCATCAGATTCATGGGAACATCACCACCATCAGGTTCATGTGAACTTCACCACCTTCAGGTTCACAGGAACACCACCACCTTCAGGTTCATGGGAACATCATCACCATCATGGGAACATCACCACCAACATGGGAACATCACTGCCTTCAGGTTCATGGGAACACCACCACCTTCTGGTTCATGGGAACGTCACCACCTTCATGGGAACATTACCACCATCAGGTTCGTGGGAACACCAACACCATCAGGTTCGTGGGAACATCACCACCTTCAGGTTCATGTGAACATCACCACATTCATGGGAACATCACCACCAACAGGTGCATGGGAGCAGCACCACCATCAGGTTCATGGGAACATCACCAAATTCATGGGACCATCACCACCACCTTCAGGTTCATGGGAACAGCGCCACCATCAGGTTCATGCGAACATCACCACCTTCATGGGAACATCATCACCATCAGGTTCATGGGAACATCACCACCTTCATGGGAAAGACACCACCATCATGGGAACATCATCACCATCAGGTTCGTGGAAACATCACCACATACAGGTTCATGGGAACATCACCACCTTCAGGTTCATGGGAACATCGCCACCTTCAGGTTCATTGGAACAGCACCACCATCAGAGCAACATTACCACCATCATGTTCATGGGACCATCACCACCTTCATGGGAACAACACCACCATCAGGTTCATGGGAACATCACCACCATCAGGTTCATGGGAACATCAGCACCTTCAGGTTCATGGGAACAACACCACCTTCAGGTTCATGGGAACAACACCACATTCAGGTTCATGGGAACAACACCACCTTCAGGTTCATGGGAACAACACCACCTTCAGGTTCATGGGAACAACACCACATTCAGGTTCATGGGAACATCACCACCTTCATGGGAACATCACCACCATCAGTTTCATGGGTAAATAACCAACTTCATGGGAAGATCACCACCATCAGGTTCATGGGAACAGCACCTCCATCAGGGGAACATCACCACCATCGGATTCACAGGAACACCACCACCTTCAGGTTCATGGGAACATCTCCACCATCAGGTTCATTGGAACATCATCATCATCATGGGAACATCACCACCAACATGGGAACACCACCACCTTCAGGTTCATGGGAACATCACCACCTTCATGGGAACATCACCACCATCAGGTTCGTGGGAACACCAACACCATCAGGTTAATGGGAACATCACCACCTTCAGGTTCATGGGAACATCACCACCATCGGGTTCATGGGAACATCACCAGCTTCAGGATCATGGGAACATCACCACCTTGAGGTTCATGAGAACATCACCACCATCAGGTTCATGGGAACATCACCACCTTCAGGTTCATGGGAACATCACCACCATCAGGTTCATGGGAACATCACCACCTTCAGGTTCATGGGAACATCACCACCATCATGGGATCATCACCACCTTCATGGGAACATCACCACCGTCAGGTTCATGGAACATTACCACCTTCATGGGAACATCACCACCCTCAGGTTCATGGGAACAGCACCACCATCAGGTTCATGGGAACATCACCACCTTCAGGTTCATGGGAACATCACCACCTTCATGGGATCATCACCATCTTCATGGGAACATCACCACCATCAGGTTCATGGGAACATCACCACCTTCAGGTTCATGGGAACTTCTCCACCATGAGGTTCATGGGAACATCACCACCATCAGGTTCATGAGAACATCACCACCATGAGGTTCATGGGAACATCACCACGTTCAGGTGCATGGGAACACCACCACCATCAGGTTCATGGGAACATCACCACTATCAGGTTCATGGGAACTTCACCACCTTCATGGGAACATCACCACCATCAGGTTCATGGGAACATCACCAGCATCAGGTTCATGAGAACATCACCATCATGAGGTTCATGGTAACATCACCACGTTCAGGTTCATGGGAACACCACCACCATCAGGTTCATGAGAACATCACCAACATGAGTTTCATGGGAACATCACCACCATCAGGTTCATGGGAACATCACCACCTTCATGGGAACACCACCACCTTCAGGTTCATGGGACCATCACCACCATCAGGTTCATGGGAACATCACCACCTTCAAGTTCATGGAAACATCACCACCTTCAGGTTCATGGGAACATCACCACCACCAGGTTCATGGGAACATCACCACCATCAGGTTCATGGATACATAACCACATTCAGGTTCATGGGAGCAGCACCACCTTCATGGGAACATCACCACCTTCATGGGAACATCACCACCATCAGGTTCATGGAACATTACCACCTTCATGGGAACATCACCACCGTCAGGTTCATGGAACATTACCACCTTCATGGGAACATCACCACCCTCAGGTTCATGGGAACAGCACCACCATCAGGTTCATGGGAACATCACCACCTTCAGGTTCATGGGAACATCACCACCTTCATGGGATCATCACCATCTTCATGGGGACATCACCACCATCAGGTTCATGGGAACATCACCACCTTCAGGTTCATGGGAACATCACCACCATGAGGTTCATGGGAACATCACCACCATCAGGTTCATGAGAACATCACCACCATGAGGTTCATGGGAACATCACCACGTTCAGGTGCATGGGAACACCACCACCATCAGGTTCATGGGAACATCACCACTATCAGGTTCATGGGAACTTCACCACCTTCATGGGAACATCACCACCATCAGGTTCATGGGAACATCACCAGCATCAGGTTCATGAGAACATCACCACCATGAGGTTCATGGGAACATCACCACGTTCAGGTTCATGGGAACACCACCACCATCAGGTTCATGAGAACATCACCAACATGAGTTTCATGGGAACATCACCACCATCAGGTTCATGGGAGCATCACCACCTTCATGGGAACACCACCACCTTCAGGTTCATGGGACCATCACCACCATCAGGTTCATTCGAACATCACCACCTTCAGGTTCATGGGAACATCACCACCACCAGGTTCATGGGAACATCACCACCATCAGGTTCATGGATACATAACCACATTCAGGTTCATGGGAGCAGCACCACCTTCATGGGAACATCACCACCTTCATGGGAACATCACCACCATCAGGTTCATGGAACATTACCACCTTCATGGGAACATCACCACCCTCAGGTTCATGGGAACAGCACCACCATCAGGTTCATGGGAACATCACTACCATCACATTCATGGGATCATCACCACCTTCAGGTTCAGGGAACATCATCACCTTCATGGGAACATCACCACCATCAGGTTCATGGGCACATCACCACCATCAGGTTCATGGGACCATCACCACCATCAGGTTCATGGGAACTTCACCACCATCAGGTTCACGAGAACATCACCACCATCAGGTTCACCATCAGGTTCACAGGAACATCACCACCATCAGGTTCATGTGAACTTCACCACCTTCAGGTTCATGGGAACATCACCACGTTCAGGTTCATGGGAACACCACCACCATCAGGTTCATGGGACCATCACCACCATCAGGTTCATGGGAACATCACCAACATCAGATTCATGGGAACATCACCACCTTCAGGTTCATGGGAACATCACCACTTTCTGGTTCATGGGAACATCACCACCATCAGGTTCATGGATACATAACCACCTTCAGGTTCATGGGAACAGCACCACCTTCATGGGAACATCACCACCTTCATGGGAACATCACCACCATCAGGTTCATGGAACATTACCACCTTCATGGGAACATCACCACCCTCAGGTTCATGGGAACAGCACCACCATCAGGTTCATGGGAACATCACCACCATCAGGTTCATGGATACATAACCACCTTCAGGTTCATGGGAACAGCACCACCTTCATGGGAACAGCACCACCTTCATGGGACCATCACCACCATCAGGTTCATGGGAACTTCACCACCATCAGGTTCACGAGAACATCACCACCATCAGGTTCACCATCAGGTTCACAGGAACATCACCACCATCAGGTTCATGTGAACTTCACCACCTTCAGGTTCATGGGAACATCACCACCATCAGGTTCACCATCACGTTCACAGGAACACCACCACCTTCAGGTTCATGGGAACATCATCACCATCATGGGAACATCACCACCAACATGGGAACATCACTGCCTTCAGGTTCATGGGAACATCACAACCTTCTGGTTCATGGGAACATCACCACCATCAGGTTCATGGGACCATCACCACCATCAGGTTCATGGGAACTTCACCACCATCAGGTTCACGAGAACATCACCACCATCAGGTTCATGGGAACATCACCACCTTCATTGGAACATCACCACCTTCAGGTTCATGGGAACATCACCACCATCAGATTCATGGGAACATCACCACCATCAGGTTCATGTGAATTTCACCACCTTCAGGTTCATGGGAACATCACCACCATCAGGTTCACGAGAACATCACCACCATCAGGTTCACCATCAGGTTCACAGGAACATCACCACCATCAGGTTCATGTGAACTTCACCACCTTCAGGTTCATGGGAACATCACCACCATCAGGTTCACCATCACGTTCACAGGAACACCACCACCTTCAGGTTCATGGGAACATCATCACCATCATGGGAACATCACCACCAACATGGGAACATCACTGCCTTCAGGTTCATGGGAACATCACAACCTTCTGGTTCATGGGAACATCACCACCATCAGGTTCATGGGACCATCACCACCATCAGGTTCATGGGAACTTCACCACCATCAGGTTCACGAGAACATCACCACCATCAGGTTCATGGGAACATCACCACCTTCATTGGAACATCACCACCTTCAGGTTCATGGGAACATCACCACCATCAGATTCATGGGAACATCACCACCATCAGGTTCATGTGAATTTCACCACCTTCAGGTTCATGGGAACATCACCACCATCAGGTTCACCATCAGGTTCACAGGAACACCACCACCTTCAGGTTCATGGGAACATCATCACCATCATGGGAACATCACCACCAACATGGGAACATCACTGCCTTCAGGTTCATGGGAACATCACCACCATCAGGCTCATGGGAACATCACTGCCTTCAGGTTCATGGGAACACCACGACCTTCTGGTTCATGTGAACTTCACCACCTTCAGGTTCATGGGAACATCACCACCATCAGGTTCACCATCAGGTTCACAGGAACACCACCACCTTCAGGTTCATGGGAACATCATCACCATCATGGGAACATCACCACCAACATGGGAACATCACTGCCTTCAGGTTCATGGGAACATCACCACCATCAGGCTCATGGGAACATCACCACCATCAGGTTCATGGGAACATCACTGCCTTCAGGTTCGTGGGAACACCAACACCATCAGGTTCATGTGAACATCACCACATTCATGGGAACTTCACCAGCATCAGGTTCATGGGAACATCACCAAATTCATGGGACCATCACCACCACCTTAAGGTTCATGGAACATTACCACCTTCATGGAAACATCACCACCCTCAGGTTCATGGGAACAGCACCACCATCAGGTTCATGGGAACATCACCACCATCAGGTTCATGGGAACATCACCACCTTCATGGGATCATCACCATCTTCATGGGAACATCACCACCATCAGGTTCATGGGAACATCACCACCTTCAGGTTCATGGGAACATCACCACCTTCATGGGGACATCACCACCATCAGGTTCATGGGAACATCACCACCATCAGGTTCATGAGAATATCAGCACCATGAGGTTCATGGGAACATCACCACGTTCAGGTTCATGGGAACTTCACCACCTTCATGGGAACATCACCACCTTCATGGGAACATCACCACCATCAGGTTCATGAGAACATCACCACCATGAGGTTCATGGGAACATCACCACGTTCAGGTTCATGGGAACACCACCACCTTCAGGTTCATGGGAACATCACCACCATCAGGTTCATGGGAACATCACCACCATCAGGTTCATGAGAACATCACCACCATGAGGTTCATGGGAACATCACCACGTTCAGGTTCATGGGAACACCACCACCATCAGGTTCATGGGACCATCACCACCATCAGGTTCATGGGAACATCACCAACATCAGATTCATGGGAACATCACCACCTTCAGGTTCATGGGAACATCACCACTTTCTGGTTCATGGGAACATCACCACCATCAGGTTCATGGATACATAACCACCTTCAGGTTCATGGGAACAGCACCACCTTCATGGGAACAGCACCACCTTCATGGGAACATCACCACCATCAGGTTCATGGAACATTACCACCTTCATGGGAACATCTCCACCATCAGGTTCATGGGAACATTACCACCATCACATTCATGGGATCATCACCACCTTCAGGTTCAGGGGAACATCATCACCTTCATGGGAACATCACCACCATCAGGATCATGGGAACATCACCACCTTCAGGTTCATGGGAACATCACCACCATTAGATTCATGGGAACATCACCACCATCAGGTTCATGTGAACTTCACCACCTTCAGGTTCATGGGAACATCACCAGCATCAGGTTCATGAGAACATCACCACCATGAGGTTCATGGGAACATCACCACGTTCAGGTTCATGGGAACACCACCACCATCAGGTTCATGAGAACATCACCAACATGAGTTTCATGGGAACATCACCACCATCAGGTTCATGGGAGCATCACCACCTTCATGGGAACACCACCACCTTCAGGTTCATGGGACCATCACCACCATCAGGTTCATTCGAACATCACCACCTTCAGGTTCATGGGAACATCACCACCACCAGGTTCATGGGAACATCACCACCATCAGGTTCATGGATACATAACCACATTCAGGTTCATGGGAGCAGCACCACCTTCATGGGAACATCACCACCTTCATGGGAACATCACCACCATCAGGTTCATGGAACATTACCACCTTCATGGGAACATCACCACCCTCAGGTTCATGGGAACAGCACCACCATCAGGTTCATGGGAACATCACTACCATCACATTCATGGGATCATCACCACCTTCAGGTTCAGGGAACATCATCACCTTCATGGGAACATCACCACCATCAGGTTCATGGGCACATCACCACCATCAGGTTCATGGGACCATCACCACCATCAGGTTCATGGGAACTTCACCACCATCAGGTTCACGAGAACATCACCACCATCAGGTTCACCATCAGGTTCACAGGAACATCACCACCATCAGGTTCATGTGAACTTCACCACCTTCAGGTTCATGGGAACATCACCACGTTCAGGTTCATGGGAACACCACCACCATCAGGTTCATGGGACCATCACCACCATCAGGTTCATGGGAACATCACCAACATCAGATTCATGGGAACATCACCACCTTCAGGTTCATGGGAACATCACCACTTTCTGGTTCATGGGAACATCACCACCATCAGGTTCATGGATACATAACCACCTTCAGGTTCATGGGAACAGCACCACCTTCATGGGAACATCACCACCTTCATGGGAACATCACCACCATCAGGTTCATGGAACATTACCACCTTCATGGGAACATCACCACCCTCAGGTTCATGGGAACAGCACCACCATCAGGTTCATGGGAACATCACCACCATCAGGTTCATGGATACATAACCACCTTCAGGTTCATGGGAACAGCACCACCTTCATGGGAACAGCACCACCTTCATGGGACCATCACCACCATCAGGTTCATGGGAACTTCACCACCATCAGGTTCACGAGAACATCACCACCATCAGGTTCACCATCAGGTTCACAGGAACATCACCACCATCAGGTTCATGTGAACTTCACCACCTTCAGGTTCATGGGAACATCACCACCATCAGGTTCACCATCACGTTCACAGGAACACCACCACCTTCAGGTTCATGGGAACATCATCACCATCATGGGAACATCACCACCAACATGGGAACATCACTGCCTTCAGGTTCATGGGAACATCACAACCTTCTGGTTCATGGGAACATCACCACCATCAGGTTCATGGGACCATCACCACCATCAGGTTCATGGGAACTTCACCACCATCAGGTTCACGAGAACATCACCACCATCAGGTTCATGGGAACATCACCACCTTCATTGGAACATCACCACCTTCAGGTTCATGGGAACATCACCACCATCAGATTCATGGGAACATCACCACCATCAGGTTCATGTGAATTTCACCACCTTCAGGTTCATGGGAACATCACCACCATCAGGTTCACCATCAGGTTCACAGGAACACCACCACCTTCAGGTTCATGGGAACATCATCACCATCATGGGAACATCACCACCAACATGGGAACATCACTGCCTTCAGGTTCATGGGAACATCACCACCATCAGGCTCATGGGAACATCACTGCCTTCAGGTTCATGGGAACACCACGACCTTCTGGTTCATGTGAACTTCACCACCTTCAGGTTCATGGGAACATCACCACCATCAGGTTCACCATCAGGTTCACAGGAACACCACCACCTTCAGGTTCATGGGAACATCATCACCATCATGGGAACATCACCACCAACATGGGAACATCACTGCCTTCAGGTTCATGGGAACATCACCACCATCAGGCTCATGGGAACATCACCACCATCAGGTTCATGGGAACATCACTGCCTTCAGGTTCGTGGGAACACCAACACCATCAGGTTCATGTGAACATCACCACATTCATGGGAACTTCACCAGCATCAGGTTCATGGGAACATCACCAAATTCATGGGACCATCACCACCACCTTAAGGTTCATGGAACATTACCACCTTCATGGAAACATCACCACCCTCAGGTTCATGGGAACAGCACCACCATCAGGTTCATGGGAACATCACCACCATCAGGTTCATGGGAACATCACCACCTTCATGGGATCATCACCATCTTCATGGGAACATCACCACCATCAGGTTCATGGGAAAATCACCACCTTCAGGTTCATGGGAACATCACCACCTTCATGGGAACATCACCACCATCAGGTTCATGGGAACATCACCACCATCAGGTTCATGAGAATATCAGCACCATGAGGTTCATGGGAACATCACCACGTTCAGGTTCATGGGAACTTCACCACCTTCATGGGAACATCACCACCTTCATGGGAACATCACCACCATCAGGTTCATGAGAACATCACCACCATGAGGTTCATGGGAACATCACCACGTTCAGGTTCATGGGAACACCACCACCTTCAGGTTCATGGGAACATCACCACCATCAGGTTCATGGGAACATCACCACCATCAGGTTCATGAGAACATCACCACCATGAGGTTCATGGGAACATCACCACGTTCAGGTTCATGGGAACACCACCACCATCAGGTTCATGGGACCATCACCACCATCAGGTTCATGGGAACATCACCAACATCAGATTCATGGGAACATCACCACCTTCAGGTTCATGGGAACATCACCACTTTCTGGTTCATGGGAACATCACCACCATCAGGTTCATGGATACATAACCACCTTCAGGTTCATGGGAACAGCACCACCTTCATGGGAACAGCACCACCTTCATGGGAACATCACCACCATCAGGTTCATGGAACATTACCACCTTCATGGGAACATCTCCACCATCAGGTTCATGGGAACATTACCACCATCACATTCATGGGATCATCACCACCTTCAGGTTCAGGGGAACATCATCACCTTCATGGGAACATCACCACCATCAGGATCATGGGAACATCACCACCTTCAGGTTCATGGGAACATCACCACCATTAGATTCATGGGAACATCACCACCATCAGGTTCATGTGAACTTCACCACCTTCAGGTTCATGGGAACATCACCACCATCAGGTTCATGGGAACATCACCAAATTCATGGGACCATCACCACCACCTTAAGGTTCATGGAACATTACCACCTTCATGGAAACATCACCACCCTCAGGTTCATGGGAACAGCACCACCATCAGGTTCATGGGAACATCACCACCATCAGGTTCATGGGAACATCACCACCTTCAGGTTCATGGGAACATCACCACCTTCATGGGAACATCACCACCATCAGGTTCATGGGAACATCACCACCATCAGGTTCATGAGAACATCAGCACCATGAGGTTCATGGGAACATCACCACGTTCAGGGTCATGGGAACTTCACCACCTTCATGGGAACATCACCACCTTCATGGGAACATCACCACGATCAGGTTCATGAGAACATCACCACCATGAGGTTCATGGGAACATCACCACGTTCAGGTTCATGGGAACACCACCACCATCAGGTTCATGGGAACATCACCACCATCAGGTTCATGGGAACATCACCACCATCAGGTTCATGAGAACATCACCACCATGAGGTTCATGGGAACATCACCACGTTCAGGTTCATGGGAACACCACCACCATCAGGTTCATGGGACCATCACCACCATCAGGTTCATGGGAACATCACCAACATCAGATTCATGGGAACATCACCACCTTCAGGTTCATGGGAACATCACCACTTTCTGGTTCATGGGAACATCACCACCATCAGGTTCATGGATACATAACCACCTTCAGGTTCATGGGAACAGCACCACCTTCATGGGAACAGCACCACCTTCATGGGAACATCACCACCATCAGGTTCATGGAACATTACCACCTTCATGGGAACATCACCACCATCAGGTTCATGGGAACATTACCACCATCACATTCATGGGATCATCACCACCTTCAGGTTCAGGGGAACATCATCACCTTCATGGGAACATCACCACCATCAGGATCATGGGAACATCACCACCTTCAGGTTCATGGGAACATCACCACCATTAGATTCATGGGAACATCACCACCATCAGGTTCATGTGAACTTCACCACCTTCAGGTTCACGAGAACATCACCACCATCAGGTTCATGGGAATATCACGACCTTCATGGGAACATCACCACCTTCAGGTTCATGGGAACATCACCACCATCAGATTCATGGGAACATCACCACCATCAGGTTCATGTGAACTTCACCACCTTCAGGTTCATGGGAACATCACCACCATCAGGTTCACCATCAGGTTCACAGGAACACCACCACCTTCAGGTTCATGGGAACATCATCACCATCATGGGAACATCACCACCAACATGGGAACATCACTGCCTGCAGGTTCATGGGAACATCACCACCATCAGGTTCATGGGAACATCACTGCCTTCAGGTTCATGGGAACACCACCACCTTCTGGTTCATGGGAACATCACCACCATCAGGTTCATGTGAACATCACCACATTCATGGGAACATTACCACCATCAGGTTCGTGGGAACACCAACACCATCAGGTTCTTGGGAACATCACCACCTTCAGGTTCATGTGAACATCACCACATTCATGGGAACATCACCACCAACAGGTGCATGGGAGCAGCACCACCATCAGGATCATGGGAACATCACCAAATTCATGGGACCATCACCACCACCTTCAGGTGCATGGAACATTACCACCTTCATGGGAACATCACCACCCTCAGGTTCATGGGAACAGCACCACCATCAGGTTCATGGGAACAGCACCACCTTCATGGGAACATCACCACCATCAGGTTCATGGGAACATCACCACCATCAGGTTCATGAGAACATCACCACCATGAGGTTCATGGGAACATCACCATGTTCAGGTTCATGGGAACACCACCACCATCAGGTTCATGGGAACATCACCAACATGAGTTTCATGGGAACATCACCAGCATCAGGTTCATGGGAACATCACCACCTTCATGGGAACACCACCACCTTCAGGTTCATGGGACCATCACCACCATCAGGTTCATGGGAACATCACCACCATCAGATTCATGGGAACATCACCACCCTCAGGTACATGGGAACATCACCACCATCAGGTTCATGGGAACTTCACCACCATCAGGTTCATGGGAACATCACCACCATCAGGTTCATGGATACATAACCACCTTCAGGTTCATGGGAACAGCACCACCTTCATGGGATCATCACCACCTTCATGGGAACATCACCACCGTCAGGTTCATGGAACATTACCACCTTCATGGGAAGATCACCACCCTCAGGTTCATGGGAACATCACCACCTTCAGGTTCATGGGATCATCACCATCTTCATGGGAACATCACCACCATCAGGTTCATGGGAACATCACCACCATGAGGTTCATGGGAACATCACCACCATCAGGTTCATGAGAACATCACCACCATGAGGTTCATGGGAACATCACCACGTTCAGGTTCATGGGAACACCACCACCATCAGGTTCATGGGAACATCACCACCATGAGGTTCATGTGAACTTCACCACCTTCAGGTTCATGGGAACATCACCACCATCAGGTTCACCATCAGGTTCACAGGAACACCACCACCTTCAGGTTCATGGGAACATCATCACCATCATGGGAACATCACCACCAACATGGGAACATCACTGCCTTCAGGTTCATGGGAACATCACCACATTCTGGTTCATGGGAACATCACCACCTTCATGGGAACATCACCACCATCAGGTTCATGGGAACATCACCACCATCAGGTTCATGGGAACTTCACCACCATCAGGTTCACGAGAACATCACCACCATCAGATTCTTGGGAACATCACCACCATCAGGTTCATGTGAACTTCACCACTTTCAGGTTCATGGGAACATCACCACCATCAGGTTCACCATCAGGTTCACAGGAACACCACCACCTTCAGGTTCATGGGAACATCATCACCATCATGGGAACATCACCACCAACATGGGAACATCACTGCCTTCAGGTTCATGGGAACATCACCACCATCAGGTTCATGGGAACATCACTGCCTTCAGGTTCATGGGAACACCACCACCTTCTGGTTCATGGGAACATCACCACCTTCATGGGAACATTACCACCATCAGGTTCGTGGGAACACCAACACCATCAGGTTCATGGGAACATCACCAAATTCATGGGACCATCACCACCACCTTCAGGTTCATGGAACATTACCACCTTCATGGGAACATCACCACCCTCAGGTTCATGGGAACAGCACCACCATCAGGTTCATGGGAACATCACCACATTCAGGTTCATGGGAACATCACCACCATCGGGTTCATGGGAACATAACCACCTTCATGGGATCATCACAACCTTCATGGGAACATCACCACCCTCAGGTTCATGGGAACAGCACCACCATCAGGTTCATGGGAACATCACCACCATCACATTCTTGGGATCATCACCACCTTCAGGTTCAGGGGAACATCATCACCTTCATGGGAACATCACCACCATCAGGTTCATGGGAACATCACCACCATCAGGTTCATGGGACCATCACCACCATCAGGTTCATGTGAACAACACCACCATCAGGTTCATGGGAACATCACCACTTTCTGGTTCATGGGAACATCACCACCATCAGGTTCATGGATACATAACCACCTTCAGGTTCATGGGAACAGCACCACCTTCATGGGAACAGCACCACCTTCATGGGAACATCACCACCATCAGGTTCATGGAACATTACCACCTTCATGGGAACATCTCCACCATCAGGTTCATGGGAACATTACCACCATCACATTCATGGGATCATCACCACCTTCAGGTTCAGGGGAACATCATCACCTTCATGGGAACATCACCACCATCAGGATCATGGGAACATCACCACCTTCAGGTTCATGGGAACATCACCACCATTAGATTCATGGGAACATCACCACCATCAGGTTCATGTGAACTTCACCACCTTCAGGTTCATGGGAACATCACCACCATCAGGTTCATGGGAACATCACCAAATTCATGGGACCATCACCACCACCTTAAGGTTCATGGAACATTACCACCTTCATGGAAACATCACCACCCTCAGGTTCATGGGAACAGCACCACCATCAGGTTCATGGGAACATCACCACCATCAGGTTCATGGGAACATCACCACCTTCAGGTTCATGGGAACATCACCACCTTCATGTGAACATCACCACCATCAGGTTCATGGGAACATCACCACCATCAGGTTCATGAGAACATCAGCACCATGAGGTTCATGGGAACATCACCACGTTCAGGGTCATGGGAACTTCACCACCTTCATGGGAACATCACCACCTTCATGGGAACATCACCACGATCAGGTTCATGAGAACATCACCACCATGAGGTTCATGGGAACATCACCACGTTCAGGTTCATGGGAACACCACCACCATCAGGTTCATGGGAACATCACCACCATCAGGTTCATGGGAACATCACCACCATCAGGTTCATGAGAACATCACCACCATGAGGTTCATGGGAACATCACCACGTTCAGGTTCATGGGAACACCACCACCATCAGGTTCATGGGACCATCACCACCATCAGGTTCATGGGAACATCACCAACATCAGATTCATGGGAACATCACCACCTTCAGGTTCATGGGAACATCACCACTTTCTGGTTCATGGGAACATCACCACCATCAGGTTCATGGATACATAACCACCTTCAGGTTCATGGGAACAGCACCACCTTCATGGGAACAGCACCACCTTCATGGGAACATCACCACCATCAGGTTCATGGAACATTACCACCTTCATGGGAACATCACCACCATCAGGTTCATGGGAACATTACCACCATCACATTCATGGGATCATCACCACCTTCAGGTTCAGGGGAACATCATCACCTTCATGGGAACATCACCACCATCAGGATCATGGGAACATCACCACCTTCAGGTTCATGGGAACATCACCACCATTAGATTCATGGGAACATCACCACCATCAGGTTCATGTGAACTTCACCACCTTCAGGTTCACGAGAACATCACCACCATCAGGTTCATGGGAATATCACCACCTTCATGGGAACATCACCACCTTCAGGTTCATGGGAACATCACCACCATCAGATTCATGGGAACATCACCACCATCAGGTTCATGTGAACATCACCACCTTCAGGTTCATGGGAACATCACCACCATCAGGTTCACCATCAGGTTCACAGGAACACCACCACCTTCAGGTTCATGGGAACATCATCACCATCATGGGAACATCACCACCAACATGGGAACATCACTGCCTGCAGGTTCATGGGAACATCACCACCATCAGGTTCATGGGAACATCACTGCCTTCAGGTTCATGGGAACACCACCACCTTCTGGTTCATGGGAACATCACCACCATCAGGTTCATGTGAACATCATCACATTCATGGGAACATCACCACCATCAGGTTCGTGGGAACACCAACACCATCAGGTTCTTGGGAACATCACCACCTTCAGGTTCATGTGAACATCACCACATTCATGGGAACATCACCACCAACAGGTGCATGGGAGCAGCACCACCATCAGGTTCATGGGAACATCACCAAATTCATGGGACCATCACCACCACCTTCAGGTGCATGGAACATTACCACCTTCATGGGAACATCACCACCCTCAGGTTCATGGGAACAGCACCACCATCAGGTTCATGGGAACAGCACCACCTTCATGGGAACATCACCACCATCAGGTTCATGGGAACATCACCACCATCAGGTTCATGAGAACATCACCACCATGAGGTTCATGGGAACATCACCATGTTCAGGTTCATGGGAACACCACCACCATCAGGTTCATGGGAACATCACCAACATGAGTTTCATGGGAACATCACCAGCATCAGGTTCATGGGAACATCACCACCTTCATGGGAACACCACCACCTTCAGGTTCATGGGACCATCACCACCATCAGGTTCATGGGAACATCACCACCATCAGATTCATGGGAACATCACCACCCTCAGGTACATGGGAACATCACCACCATCAGGTTCATGGGAACTTCACCACCATCAGGTTCATGGGAACATCACCACCATCAGGTTCATGGATACATAACCACCTTCAGGTTCATGGGAACAGCACCACCTTCATGGGATCATCACCACCTTCATGGGAACATCACCACCGTCAGGTTCATGGAACATTACCACCTTCATGGGAAGATCACCACCCTCAGGTTCATGGGAACATCACCACCTTCAGGTTCATGGGAACATCACCACCTTCATGGGATCATCACCATCTTCATGGGAACATCACCACCATCAGGTTCATGGGAACATCACCACCATGAGGTTCATGGGAACATCACCACCATCAGGTTCATGAGAACATCACCACCATGAGGTTCATGGGAACATCACCACGTTCAGGTTCATGGGAACACCACCACCATCAGGTTCATGGGAACATCACCACCATGAGGTTCATGTGAACTTCACCACCTTCAGGTTCATGGGAACATCACCACCATCAGGTTCACCATCAGGTTCACAGGAACACCACCACCTTCAGGTTCATGGGAACATCATCACCATCATGGGAACATCACCACCAACATGGGAACATCACTGCCTTCAGGTTCATGGGAACATCACCACATTCTGGTTCATGGGAACATCACCACCTTCATGGGAACATCACCACCATCAGGTTCATGGGAACATCACCACCATCAGGTTCATGGGAACTTCACCACCATCAGGTTCACGAGAACATCACCACCATCAGATTCTTGGGAACATCACCACCATCAGGTTCATGTGAACTTCACCACTTTCAGGTTCATGGGAACATCACCACCATCAGGTTCACCATCAGGTTCACAGGAACACCACCACCTTCAGGTTCATGGGAACATCATCACCATCATGGGAACATCACCACCAACATGGGAACATCACTGCCTTCAGGTTCATGGGAACATCACCACCATCAGGTTCATGGGAACATCACTGCCTTCAGGTTCATGGGAACACCACCACCTTCTGGTTCATGGGAACATCACCACCTTCATGGGAACATTACCACCATCAGGTTCGTGGGAACACCAACACCATCAGGTTCATGGGAACATCACCAAATTCATGGGACCATCACCACCACCTTCAGGTTCATGGAACATTACCACCTTCATGGGAACATCACCACCCTCAGGTTCATGGGAACAGCACCACCATCAGGTTCATGGGAACATCACCACATTCAGGTTCATGGGAACATCACCACCATCGGGTTCATGGGAACATAACCACCTTCATGGGATCATCACAACCTTCATGGGAACATCACCACCCTCAGGTTCATGGGAACAGCACCACCATCAGGTTCATGGGAACATCACCACCATCACATTCTTGGGATCATCACCACCTTCAGGTTCAGGGGAACATCATCACCTTCATGGGAACATCACCACCATCAGGTTCATGGGAACATCACCACCATCAGGTTCATGGGACCATCACCACCATCAGGTTCATGTGAACAACACCACCATCAGGTTCATGGGAACATCACCACCTTCAGGTTCATGGGAACATCACCACCATCAGATTCATGGGAACATCACCACCATCAGGTTCATGTGAACTTCACCACCTTCAGGTTCATGGGAACATCACCACCATCAGGTTCACCATCAGGTTCACAGGAACACCACCACCTTCAGGTTCATGGGAACATCATCACCATCATGGGAACATCACCATCAACATGGGAACATCACTGCCTTCAGGTTCATGGGAACACCACCACCTTCATGGGAACATTACCACCATCAGGTTCGTGGGAACACCAACACCATCAGGTTCTTGGGAACATCACCACCTTCAGGTTCATGTGAACATCACCACATTCATGGGAACATCACCACCAACAGGTGCATGGGAGCAGCACCACCATCAAGTTCATGGGAACATCAGCAAATTCATGGGACCATCACCACCACCTTCAGGTTCATGGGAACAGCGCCACCATCAGGTTCATGTGAACATCACCACCTTCATGGGAACATCATCACCATCAGGTTCATGGGAACATCACCACCTTCATGGGAAAGACACCACCATCATGGGAACATCATCACCATCAGGTTCGTGGAAACATCACCACATACAGGTTCATGGGAACATCACCACCTTCAGGTTCATGGGAACATCACCACCTTCAGGTTCATTGGAACAGCACCACCATCAGAGCAACATTACCACCATCATGTTCATGGGACCATCACCACCTTCATGGGAACAACACCACCATCAGGTTCATGGGAACATCACCACCATCAGGTTCATGGGAACATCACCACCTTCATGGGATTATCACCAGCTTCATGGGAACAACACCACCATCAGGTTCATGGGAACATCACCACCTTCAGGTTCATGGGAACAACACCACCTTCAGGTTCATGGGAACAACACCACATTCAGGTTCATGGGAACATCACCACCTTCATGGGAACATCACCACCATCAGTTTCATGGGAAAATAACCAACTTCATGGGAATATCACCACCATCAGGTTCATGGGAACAGCACCTCCATCAGGGGAACATCACCACCATCGGATTCACAGGAACACCACCACCTTCAGGTTCATGGGAACATCTCCACCATCAGGTTCATTGGAACATCATCATCATCATGGGAACATCACCACCAACATGGGAACACCACCACCTTCAAGTTCATGGGAACATCATCACCTTCATGGGAACATCACCACCATCAGGATCGTGGGAACACCAACACCATCAGGTTAATGGGAACATCACCACCTTCAGGTTCATGGGAACATCACCACCATCGGGTTCATGGGATCATCACCAGCTTCAGGATCATGGGAACATCACCACCTTGAGGTTCATGAGAACATCACCACCATCAGGTTCATGGGAACATCACCACCTTCAGGTTCATGGGAACATCACCACCATCAGGTTCATGGGAACATCGCCACCTTCAGGTTCATGGGAACATCACAACCATCATGGGATCATCACCACCTTCATGGGAACATCACCACCGTCAGGTTCATGGAACATTACCACCTTCATGGGAACATCACCACCCTCAGGTTCATGGGAACAGCACCACCATCAGGTTCATGGGAACATCACCACCTTCAGGTTCATGGGAACATCACCAGCTTCATGGGATCATCACCATCTTCATGGGAACATCACCACCATCAGGTTCATGGGAACATCACCACCTTCAGGTTCATGGGAACATCACCACCATGAGGTTCATGGGAACATCACCACCATCAGGTTCATGAGAACATCACCACCATGAGGTTCATGGGAACATCACCACGTTCAGGTGCATGGGAACACCACCACCATCAGGTTCATGGGAACATCACCACTATCAGGTTCATGGGAACTTCACCACCTTCATGGGGACATCACCACCATGAGGTTCATGGGAACATCACCACGTTCAGGTTCATGGGAACACCACCACCATCAGGTTCATGAGAACATCACCAACATGAGTTTCATGGGAACATCACCACCATCAGGTTCATGGGAACATCACCACCTTCATGGGAACACCACCACCTTCAGGTTCATGGGACCATCACCACCATCAGGTTCATGGGAACATCACCACCTTCAGGTTCATGGAAACATCACCACCTTCAGGTTCATGGGAAAATCACCACCACCAGGTTCATGGGAACATCACCACCTTCAGGTTCATGGAAACATCACCACATTCAGGTTCATGGGAGCAGCACCACCTTCATGGGAACATCACCACCATCAGGTTCATGGAACATTACCACCTTCATGGGAACATCACCACCCTCAGGTTCATGGGAACAGCACCACCAACAGGTTCATGGGAACATCACTACCATCACATTCATGGGATCATCACCACCTTCAGGTTCAGGGGAACATCACCACCTTCAGGTTCATGGGAACATCACCAGCTTCATGGGATCATCACCATCTTCATGGGAACATCACCACCATCAGGTTCATGGGAACATCACCACCTTCAGGTTCATGGGAACATCACCACCATGAGGTTCATGGGAACATCACCACCATCAGGTTCATGAGAACATCACCACCATGAGGTTCATGGGAACATCACCACGTTCAGGTGCATGGGAACACCACCACCATCAGGTTCATGGGAACATCACCACTATCAGGTTCATGGGAACTTCACCACCTTCATGGGGACATCACCACCATGAGGTTCATGGGAACATCACCACGTTCAGGTTCATGGGAACACCACCACCATCAGGTTCATGAGAACATCACCAACATGAGTTTCATGGGAACATCACCACCATCAGGTTCATGGGAACATCACCACCTTCATGGGAACACCACCACCTTCAGGTTCATGGGACCATCACCACCATCAGGTTCATGGGAACATCACCACCTTCAGGTTCATGGAAACATCACCACCTTCAGGTTCATGGGAACATCACCACCACCAGGTTCATGGGAACATCACCACCTTCAGGTTCATGGAAACATCACCACATTCAGGTTCATGGGAGCAGCACCACCTTCATGGGAACATCACCACCATCAGGTTCATGGAACATTACCACCTTCATGGGAACATCACCACCCTCAGGTTCATGGGAACAGCACCACCAACAGGTTCATGGGAACATCACTACCATCACATTCATGGGATCATCACCACCTTCAGGTTCAGGGGAACATCATCACCTTCATGGGAACATCACCACCATCAGGTTCATGGGCACATCACCACCATCAGGTTCATGGGACCATCACCACCATCAGGTTCATGGGAACTTCACCACCATCAGGTTCACGAGAACATCACCACCATCAGGTTCACCATCAGGTTCACAGGAACATCACCACCATCAGGTTCATGTGAACTTCACCACCTTCAGGTTCATGGGAACATCACCACCATCAGGTTCACCATCAGGTTCACAGGAACACCACCACCTTCAGGTTCATGGGAACATCATCACCATCATGGGAACATCACCACCAACATGGGAACATCACTGCCTTCAGGTTCATGGGAACATCACCACCTTCTGGTTCATGGGAACATCACCACCATCAGGTTCATGGGAACATCACCAACATCAGGTTCATGGGACCATCACCACCAACAGGTTCATGGGAACTTCACCACCATCAGGTTCATGGGAACATCACCACCTTCATTGGAACATCACCACCTTCAGGTTCATGGGAACATCACCACCATCAGATTCATGGGAACATCACCACCATCAGGTTCATGTGAACTTCACCACCTTCAGGTTCATGGGAACATCACCACCATCAGATTCATGTGAACTTCACCACCTTCAGGTTCATGGGAACATCACCACCATCAGGTTCACAGGAACACCACCACCTTCAGGTTCATGGGAACATCATCACCATCATGGGAACATCACCACCAACATGGGAACATCACTGCCTTCAGGTTCATGGGAACATCACCACCATCAGGCTCATGGGAACATCACTGCCTTCAGGTTCATGGGAACACCACGACCTTCTGGTTCATGTGAACTTCACCACCTTCAGGTTCATGGGAACATCACCACCATCAGGTTCACAGGAACACCACCACCTTCACGTTGATGGGAACATCATCACCATCATGGGAACATCACCACCAACATGGGAACATCACTGCCTTCAGGTTCATGGGAACATCACTGCCTTCAGGTTCGTGGGAACACCAACACCATCAGGTTCATGTGAACATCACCACATTCATGGGAACTTCACCAGCAACAGGTGCATGGGAGCAGCACCACCATCAGGTTCATGGGAACATCACCACCATCAGGTTCATGTGAACAACACCACCATCAGGTTCATGGGAACATCACCACCTTCAGGTTCATGGGAACATCACCACCATCAGATTCATGGGAACATCACCACCATCAGGTTCATGTGAACTTCACCACCTTCAGGTTCATGGGAACATCACCACCATCAGGTTCACCATCAGGTTCACAGGAACACCACCACCTTCAGGTTCATGGGAACATCATCACCATCATGGGAACATCACCATCAACATGGGAACATCACTGCCTTCAGGTTCATGGGAACACCACCACCTTCATGGGAACATTACCACCATCAGGTTCGTGGGAACACCAACACCATCAGGTTCTTGGGAACATCACCACCTTCAGGTTCATGTGAACATCACCACATTCATGGGAACATCACCACCAACAGGTGCATGGGAGCAGCACCACCATCAAGTTCATGGGAACATCAGCAAATTCATGGGACCATCACCACCACCTTCAGGTTCATGGGAACAGCGCCACCATCAGGTTCATGCGAACATCACCACCTTCATGGGAACATCATCACCATCAGGTTCATGGGAACATCACCACCTTCATGGGAAAGACACCACCATCATGGGAACATCATCACCATCAGGTTCGTGGAAACATCACCACATACAGGTTCATGGGAACATCACCACCTTCAGGTTCATGGGAACATCACCACCTTCAGGTTCATTGGAACAGCACCACCATCAGAGCAACATTACCACCATCATGTTCATGGGACCATCACCACCTTCATGGGAACAACACCACCATCAGGTTCATGGGAACATCACCACCATCAGGTTCATGGGAACATCACCACCTTCATGGGATTATCACCAGCTTCATGGGAACAACACCACCATCAGGTTCATGGGAACATCACCACCTTCAGGTTCATGGGAACAACACCACCTTCAGGTTCATGGGAACAACACCACATTCAGGTTCATGGGAACATCACCACCTTCATGGGAACATCACCACCATCAGTTTCATGGGAAAATAACCAACTTCATGGGAAGATCACCACCATCAGGTTCATGGGAACAGCACCTCCATCAGGGGAACATCACCACCATCGGATTCACAGGAACACCACCACCTTCAGGTTCATGGGAACATCTCCACCATCAGGTTCATTGGAACATCATCATCATCATGGGAACATCACCACCAACATGGGAACACCACCACCTTCAGGTTCATGGGAACATCATCACCTTCATGGGAACATCACCACCATCAGGATCGTGGGAACACCAACACCATCAGGTTAATGGGAACATCACCACCTTCAGGTTCATGGGAACATCACCACCATCGGGTTCATGGGATCATCACCAGCTTCAGGATCATGGGAACATCACCACCTTGAGGTTCATGAGAACATCACCACCATCAGGTTCATGGGAACATCACCACCTTCAGGTTCATGGGAACATCACCACCATCAGGTTCATGGGAACATCGCCACCTTCAGGTTCATGGGAACATCACAACCATCATGGGATCATCACCACCTTCATGGGAACATCACCACCGTCAGGTTCATGGAACATTACCACCTTCATGGGAACATCACCACCCTCAGGTTCATGGGAACAGCACCACCATCAGGTTCATGGGAACATCACCACCTTCAGGTTCATGGGAACATCACCAGCTTCATGGGATCATCACCATCTTCATGGGAACATCACCACCATCAGGTTCATGGGAACATCACCACCTTCAGGTTCATGGGAACATCACCACCATGAGGTTCATGGGAACATCACCACCATCAGGTTCATGAGAACATCACCACCATGAGGTTCATGGGAACATCACCACGTTCAGGTGCATGGGAACACCACCACCATCAGGTTCATGGGAACATCACCACTATCAGGTTCATGGGAACTTCACCACCTTCATGGGGACATCACCACCATGAGGTTCATGGGAACATCACCACGTTCAGGTTCATGGGAACACCACCACCATCAGGTTCATGAGAACATCACCAACATGAGTTTCATGGGAACATCACCACCATCAGGTTCATGGGAACATCACCACCTTCATGGGAACACCACCACCTTCAGGTTCATGGGACCATCACCACCATCAGGTTCATGGGAACATCACCACCTTCAGGTTCATGGAAACATCACCACCTTCAGGTTCATGGGAACATCACCACCACCAGGTTCATGGGAACATCACCACCTTCAGGTTCATGGAAACATCACCACATTCAGGTTCATGGGAGCAGCACCACCTTCATGGGAACATCACCACCATCAGGTTCATGGAACATTACCACCTTCATGGGAACATCACCACCCTCAGGTTCATGGGAACAGCACCACCAACAGGTTCATGGGAACATCACTACCATCACATTCATGGGATCATCACCACCTTCAGGTTCAGGGGAACATCATCACCTTCATGGGAACATCACCACCATCAGGTTCATGGGCACATCACCACCATCAGGTTCATGGGACCATCACCACCATCAGGTTCATGCGAACTTCACCACCATCAGGTTCACGAGAACATCACCACCATCAGGTTCACCATCAGGTTCACAGGAACATCACCACCATCAGGTTCATGTGAACTTCACCACCTTCAGGTTCATGGGAACATCACCACCATCAGGTTCACCATCAGGTTCACAGGAACACCACCACCTTCAGGTTCATGGGAACATCATCACCATCATGGGAACATCACCACCAACATGGGAACATCACTGCCTTCAGGTTCATGGGAACATCACCACCTTCTGGTTCATGGGAACATCACCACCATCAGGTTCATGGGAACATCACCAACATCAGGTTCATGGGACCATCACCACCAACAGGTTCATGGGAACTTCACCACCATCAGGTTCACGAGAACATCACCACCATCAGGTTCATGGGAACATCACCACCTTCATTGGAACATCACCACCTTCAGGTTCATGGGAACATCACCACCATCAGATTCATGGGAACATCACCACCATCAGGTTCATGTGAACTTCACCACCTTCAGGTTCATGGGAACATCACCACCATCAGATTCATGTGAACTTCACCACCTTCAGGTTCATGGGAACATCACCACCATCAGGTTCACAGGAACACCACCACCTTCAGGTTCATGGGAACATCATCACCATCATGGGAACATCACCACCAACATGGGAACATCACTGCCTTCAGGTTCATGGGAACATCACCACCATCAGGCTCATGGGAACATCACTGCCTTCAGGTTCATGGGAACACCACGACCTTCTGGTTCATGTGAACTTCACCACCTTCAGGTTCATGGGAACATCACCACCATCAGGTTCACAGGAACACCACCACCTTCACGTTGATGGGAACATCATCACCATCATGGGAACATCACCACCAACATGGGAACATCACTGCCTTCAGGTTCATGGGAACATCACTGCCTTCAGGTTCGTGGGAACACCAACACCATCAGGTTCATGTGAACATCACCACATTCATGGGAACTTCACCAGCAACAGGTGCATGGGAGCAGCACCACCATCAGGTTCATGGGAACATCACGAAATTCATGGGACCATCACCACCACCTTAAGGTTCATGGAACATTACCACCTTCATGGGAACATAACCACCCTCAGGTTCATGGGAACAGCACCACCATCAGGTTCATGGGAACATCACCACCTTCATGGGATCATCACCATCTTCATGGGAACATCACCACCATCAGGTTCATGGGAACATCACCACCTTCAGGTTCATGGGAACATCACCACCTTCATGGGAACATCACCACCATCAGGTTCATGGAAACATCACCACCATCAGGTTCATGAGAACATCACCACCATGAGGTTCATGGGAACATCACCACGTTCAGGTTCATGGGAACTTCACCACCTTCATGGGAACATCACCACCATCAGGTTCATGGGAACATCACCACCATCAGGTTCATGAGAACATCACCACCATGAGGTTCATGGGAACATCACCACGTTCAGGTTCATGGGAACACCACCACCATCAGGTTCATGGGAACATCACCACCATCAGGTTCATGGGAACATCACCACCATCAGGTTCATGAGAACATCACCACCATGAGGTTCATGGGAACATCACCACGTTCAGGTTCATGGGAACACCACCACCATCAGGTTCATGGGAACATCACCACTATCAGGTTCATGAGAACATCACCAACATGAGTTTCATGGGAACATCACCACCATCAGGTTCATGGGACCATCACCACCATCAGGTTCATGGGAACATCACCACCATCAGATTCATGGGAACATCACCACCTTCAGGTTCATGGGAACATCACCACCATCAGGTTCATGGATACATAACCACCTTCAGGTTCATGGGAACAGCACCACCTTCATGGGAACAGCACCACCTTCATGGGAACATCACCACCATCAGGTTCATGGAACATTACCACCATCACATTCATGGGATCATCACCACCTTCAGGTTCAGGGGAACATCATCACCTTCATGGGAACATCACCACCATCAGGTTCATGGGAACATCACCACCTTCAGGTTCATGGGAACATCACCACCATTAGATTCATGGGAACATCACCACCATCAGGTTCATGTGAACTTCACCACCTTCAGGTTCATGGGAACATCACCACCATCAGGTTCACCATCAGGTTCACAGGAACACCACCACCTTCAGGTTCATGGGAACATCATCACCATCATGGGAACATCACCACCAACATGGGAACATCACTGCCTTCAGGTTCATGGGAACATCACCACCTTCTGGTTCATGGGAACATCACCACCTTCATGGGAACATCACCACCATCAGGTTCATGGGAACATCACCACCATCAGGTTCATGGGACAATCACCACCATCAGGTTCATGGGAACTTCACCACCATCAGGTTCACGAGAACATCACCACCATCAGGTTCATGGGAACATCACCACCATCAGGTTCATGGGAACATCACCACCATCAGATTCATGGGAACATCACCACCATCAGGTTCATGTGAACTTCACCACTTTCAGGTTCATGGGAACATCACCACCATCAGGTTCACCATCAGGTTCACAGGAACACCACCACCTTCAGGTTCATGGGAACATCATCACCATCATGGGAACATCACCACCAACATGGGAACATCACTGCCTTCAGGTTCATGGGAACATCACCACCATCAGGTTCATGGGAACATCACCACCTTCATGGGAACATCACCACCTTCAGGTAATGGGAACTTCACCACCATCAGATTCATGGGAACATCACCACCATCAGGTTCATGTGAACTTCACCACTTTCAGGTTCATGGGAACATCACCACCATCAGGTTCACCATCAGGTTCACAGGAACACCACCACCTTCAGGTTCATGGGAACATCATCACCATCATGGGAACATCACCACCAACATGGGAACATCACTGCCTTCAGGTTCATGGGAACATCACTGCCTTCAGGTTCATGGGAACACCACCACCTTCTGGTTCATGGGAACATCACCACCTTCATGGGAACATTACCACCATCAGGTTCGTGGGAACACCAACACCATCAGGTTCTTGGGAACATCACCACCTTCAGGTTCATGTGAACATCACCACATTCATGGGAACATAACCACCAACAGGTGCATGGGAGCAGCACCACCATCAGGTTCATGGGAACATCACCAAATTCATGGGACCATCACCACCACCTTCAGGTTCATGGAACATTACCACCTTCAGGGGAACATCACCACCCTCAGGTTCATGGGAACAGCACCACCATCAGGTTCATGGGAACATCACCACATTCAGGTTCATGGGAACATCACCACCTTCATGGGATCATCACCATCTTCATGGGAACATCACCACCATCAGGTTCACCATCAGGTTCACAGGAACACCACCACCTTCAGGTTCATGGGAACATCATCACCATCATGGGAACATCACCACCAACATGGGAACATCACTGCCTTCAGGTTCATGGGAACATCACCACCTTCTGGTTCATGGGAACATCACCACCTTCATGGGAACATCACCACCATCAGGTTCATGGGAACATCACCACCATCAGGTTCATGGGACAATCACCACCATCAGGTTCATGGGAACTTCACCACCATCAGGTTCACGAGAACATCACCACCATCAGGTTCATGGGAACATCACCACCATCAGGTTCATGGGAACATCACCACCATCAGATTCATGGGAACATCACCACCATCAGGTTCATGTGAACTTCACCACTTTCAGGTTCATGGGAACATCACCACCATCAGGTTCACCATCAGGTTCACAGGAACACCACCACCTTCAGGTTCATGGGAACATCATCACCATCATGGGAACATCACCACCAACATGGGAACATCACTGCCTTCAGGTTCATGGGAACATCACCACCATCAGGTTCATGGGAACATCACCACCTTCATGGGAACATCACCACCTTCAGGTAATGGGAACTTCACCACCATCAGATTCATGGGAACATCACCACCATCAGGTTCATGTGAACTTCACCACTTTCAGGTTCATGGGAACATCACCACCATCAGGTTCACCATCAGGTTCACAGGAACACCACCACCTTCAGGTTCATGGGAACATCATCACCATCATGGGAACATCACCACCAACATGGGAACATCACTGCCTTCAGGTTCATGGGAACATCACTGCCTTCAGGTTCATGGGAACACCACCACCTTCTGGTTCATGGGAACATCACCACCTTCATGGGAACATTACCACCATCAGGTTCGTGGGAACACCAACACCATCAGGTTCTTGGGAACATCACCACCTTCAGGTTCATGTGAACATCACCACATTCATGGGAACATAACCACCAACAGGTGCATGGGAGCAGCACCACCATCAGGTTCATGGGAACATCACCAAATTCATGGGACCATCACCACCACCTTCAGGTTCATGGAACATTACCACCTTCAGGGGAACATCACCACCCTCAGGTTCATGGGAACAGCACCACCATCAGGTTCATGGGAACATCACCACATTCAGGTTCATGGGAACATCACCACCTTCATGGGATCATCACCATCTTCATGGGAACATCACCACCATCAGGTTCATGGGAACATCACCACCTTCAGGTTCATGGGAACTTCACCACCATCAGGTTCATGAGAACATCACCACCATGAGGTTCATGGGAACATCACCATGTTCAGGTTCATGGGAACACCACCACCATCAGGTTCATGGGAACATCACCAACATGAGTTTCATGGGAACATCACCACCATCAGGTTCATGGGAACATCACCACCTTCATGGGAACACCACCACCTTCAGGTTCATGGGACCATCACCACCATCAGGTTCATGGGAACATCACCACCATCAGATTCATGGGAACATCACCACCTTCAGGTTCATGGGAACATCACCACCATCAGGTTCATGGGAACATCACCACCATCAGGTTCATGGGAACATCACCACCATCAGGTTCATGGATACATAACCACCTTCAGGTTCATGGGAACAGCACCACCTTCGTGGGAACATCACCATCTTCATGGGAACATCACCACCATCAGGTTCATGGGAACATCACCACCTTCAGGTTCATGGGAACATCACCACCTTCAGGTTCATGGGAACATTACCACCTTCATGGGAACATCACCACCCTCAGGTTCATGGGAACAGCACCACCATCAGGTTCATGGGAACATCACCACATTCAGGTTCATGGGAACATCACCACCTTCATGGGATCATCACCATCTTCATGGGAACATCACCACCATCAGGTTCATGGGAACATCACCACCATGAGGTTCATGGGAACATCACCACCATCAGGTTCATGAGAACATCACCACCATGAGGTTCATGGGAACATCACCACGTTCAGGTTCATGGGAACACCACCACCATCAGGTTCATGGGAACATCACCACCATGAGGTTCATGTGAACTTCACCACCTTCAGGTTCATGGGAACATCACCACCATCAGGTTCACCATCAGGTTCACAGGAACACCACCACCTTCAGGTTCATGGGAACATCATCACCATCATGGGAACATCACCACCAACATGGGAACATCACTGCCTTCAGGTTCATGGGAACATCACCACATTCTGGTTCATGGGAACATCACCACCTTCATGGGAACATCACCACCATCAGGTTCATGGGAACATCGCCACCATCAGGTTCATGGGAACTTCACCACCATCAGGTTCACGAGAACATCAGCACCATCAGATTCATGGGAACATCACCACCATCAGGTTCATGTGAACTTCACCACTTTCAGGTTCATGGGAACATCACCACCATCAGGTTCACCATCAGGTTCACAGGAACACCACCACCTTCAGGTTCATGGGAACATCATCACCATCATGGGAACATCACCACCAACATGGGAACATCACTGCCTTCAGGTTCATGGGAACATCACCACCATCAGGTTCATGGGAACATCACTGCCTTCAGGTTCATGGGAACACCACCACCTTCTGGTTCATGGGAACATCACCACCTTCATGGGAACATTACCACCATCAGGTTCGTGGGAACACCAACACCATCAGGTTCTTGGGAACATCACCACCTTCAGGTTCATGTGAACATCACCACATTCATGGGAACATCACCAGCAACAGGTGCATGGGAGCAGCACCACCATCAGGTTCATGGGAACATCACCAAATTCATGGGACCATCACCACCACCTTCAGGTTCATGGAACATTACCACCTTCATGGGAACATCACCACCCTCAGGTTCATGGGAACAGCACCACCATCAGGTTCATGGGAACATCACCACATTCAGGTTCGTGGGAACATCACCACCTTCATGGGATCATCACCATCTTCATGGGAACATCACCACCATCAGGTTCATGGGAACATCACCACCTTCAGGTTCATGGGAACATCACCACCTTCATGGGAACATCACCACCATGAGGTTCATGGGAACATCACCACGTTCAGGTTCATGGGAACACCACCACCATCAGGTTCATGGGAACATCACCAACATGAGTTTCATGGGAACATCACCACCATCAGGTTCATGGGAACATCACCACCTTCATGGGAACACCACCACCTTCAGGTTCATGGGACCATCACCACCATCAGATTCATGGGAACGTCACCACCTTCAGGTTCATGGGAACATCACCACCATCAGGTTCATGGGAACATCACCACCATCAGGTTCATGGGAACATCACCACCATCAGGTTCATGGATACATAACCACCTTCAGGTTCATGGGAACATTACCACCATCAGGTTCGTGGGAACACCAACACCATCAGGTTCTTGGGAACATCACCACCTTCAGGTTCATCTGAACATCACCACATTCATGGGAACATCACCACCAACAGGTGCATGGGAGCAGCACCACCATCAGGTTCATGGGAACATCACCAAATTCATGGGACCATCACCACCACCTTCAGGTTCATGGAACATTACCACCTTCATGGGAACATCACCACCCTCAGGTTCATGGGAACAGCACCACCATCAGGTTCATGGGAACATCACCACATTCAGGTTCAGGGGAACATCACCACCTTCATGGGATCATCACCATCTTCATGGGAACATCACCACCATCAGGTTCATGGGAACATCACCACCTTCAGGTTCATGGGAACATCACCACCTTCATGGGAACATCTCCACCATCAGGTTCATGGGAACATCACCACCATCAGGTTCATGAGAACATCACCACCATGAGTTTCATGGGAACATCACCACGTTCAGGTTCATGGGAACACCACCACCATCAGGTTCATGGGAACATCACCAACATGAGTTTCATGGGAACATCACCACCATCAGATTCATGGGAACATCACCACCATCAGGTTCATGGGAACATCACCACAATCAGGTTCATGGGAACATCACCACCATCAGGTTCATGGATACATAACCACCTTCAGGTTCATGGGAACAGCACCACCTTCATGGGAACAGCACCACCTTCGTGGGAACATCACCATCTTCATGGGAACATCACCACCATCAGGTTCATGGGAACATCACCACCTTCAGGTTCATGGGAACATCACCACCTTCAGGTTCATGGGAACTTCACCACCTTCATGGGAACATCACCACCCTCAGGTTCATGGGAACAGCACCACCATCAGGTTCATGGGAACATCACCACCTTCATGGGATCATCACCATCTTCATGGGAACATCACCACCATCGGGTTCATGGGAACATCACCACCATGAGGTTCATGGGAACATCACCACCATCAGCTTCATGAGAACATCACCACCATGAGGTTCATGGGAACATCACCACGTTCAGGTTCATGGGAACACCACCACCATCAGGTTCATGGGAACATCACCACCATCAGGTTCATGTGAACTTCACCACCTTCAGGTTCATGGGAACATCACCACCATCAGGTTCACCATCAGGTTCACAGGAACACCACCACCTTCAGGTTCATGGGAACATCATCACCATCATGGGAACATCACCACCAACATGGGAACATCACTGCATTCAGGTTCATGGGAACATCACCACCTTCTGGTTCATGCGAACATCACCACCATCAGGTTCATGGGAACATCACCACCATCAGGTTCATGGGAACATCACCACCATCAGGTTCATGGGAACTTCACCACCATCAGGTTCACGAGAACATCACCACCATCAGGTTCATGGGAACATCACCACCTTCATGGGAACATCACCACCTTCAGGTTCATGGGAACATCACCACCATCAGATTCATGGGAACATCACCACCATCAGGTTCATGTGAACTTCACCACTTTCAGGTTCATGGGAACATCACCACCATCAGGTTCACCATCAGGTTCACAGGAACACCACCACCTTCAGGTTCATCGGAACATCATCACCATCATGGGAACATCACCACCAACATGGGAACATCACTGCCTTCAGGTTCATGGGAACATCACTGCCTTCAGGTTCATGGGAACACCACCACCTTCTGGTTCATGGGAACATCACCACCTTCATGGGAACATTACCACCATCAGGTTCGTGGGAACACCAACACCATCAGGTTCACCATCAGGTTCACAGGAACACCACCACCTTCTGGTTCATGGGAACATCATCACCATCATGGGAACATCACCACCAACATGGGAACATCACTGCCTTCAGGTTCATGGGAACATCACCACCATCAGGTTCATGGGAACATCACTGCCTTCAGGTTCATGGGAACATCACCACCATCAGGTTCATGGGAACATCACCACCATCAGGTTCATGGGAACATCACTGCCTTCAGGTTCATGGGAACATCACCACCATCAGGTTCATGGGAACATCACTGCCTTCAGGTTCATGGGAACATCACTGCCTTCAGGTTCATGGGAACATCACCACCATCAGGTTCGTGGGAACATCACTGCCTTCAGGTTCATGGGAACATCACCACCATCAGGTTCACCATCAGGTTCACAGGAACACCACCACCTTCAGGTTCATGGGAACATCATCACCATCATGGGAACATCACCACCAACATGGGAACATCACTGCATTCAGGTTCATGGGAACATCACCACCTTCTGGTTCATGCGAACATCACCACCATCAGGTTCATGGGAACATCACCACCATCAGGTTCATGGGAACATCACCACCATCAGGTTCATGGGAACTTCACCACCATCAGGTTCACGAGAACATCACCACCATCAGGTTCATGGGAACATCACCACCTTCATGGGAACATCACCACCTTCAGGTTCATGGGAACATCACCACCATCAGATTCATGGGAACATCACCACCATCAGGTTCATGTGAACTTCACCACTTTCAGGTTCATGGGAACATCACCACCATCAGGTTCACCATCAGGTTCACAGGAACACCACCACCTTCAGGTTCATGGGAACATCATCACCATCATGGGAACATCACCACCAACATGGGAACATCACTGCCTTCAGGTTCATGGGAACATCACTGCCTTCAGGTTCATGGGAACACCACCACCTTCTGGTTCATGGAACATCACCACCTTCATGGGAACATTACCACCATCAGGTTCGTGGGAACACCAACACCATCAGGTTCACCATCAGGTTCACAGGAACACCACCACCTTCTGGTTCATGGGAACATCATCACCATCATGGGAACATCACCACCAACATGGGAACATCACTGCCTTCAGGTTCATGGGAACATCACCACCATCAGGTTCATGGGAACATCACTGCCTTCAGGTTCATGGGAACATCACCACCATCAGGTTCATGGGAACATCACCACCATCAGGTTCATGGGAACATCACTGCCTTCAGGTTCATGGGAAGATCACCATCATCAGGTTCATGGGAACATCACTGCCTTCAGGTTCATGGGAACATCACTGCCTTCAGGTTCATGGGAACATCACCACCATCAGGTTCATGGGAACATCACTGCCTTCAGGTTCATGGGAACACCACCACCTTCTGGTTCATGGGAACATCAGCACCTTCATGGGAACATTACCACCATCAGGTTCATGGGAACATCACCAACTTCATGGGATCATCACCATCTTCATGGGAACATCACCACCATCAGGTTCATGGGAACATCACCACCTTCAGGTTCATGGGAACTTCACCACCATCAGGTTCACGAGAACATCACCACCATCAGGTTCATGGGAACATCACCACCTTCATGGGAACATCACCACCTTCAGGTTCATGGGAACATCACCACCATCAGGTTCACCATCAGGTTCACAGGAACACCACCACCTTCAGGTTCATGGGAACATCATCACCATCATGGGAACATCACCACCAACATGGGAACATCACTGCCTTCAGGTTCATGGGAACATCACCACCATCAGGTTCATGGGAACATCACTGCCTTCAGGTTCATGGGAACACCACCACCTTCTGGTTCATGGGAACATCACCACCTTCATGGGAACATTACCACCATCAGGTTCGTGGGAACACCAACACCATCAGGTTCTTGGGAACATCACCACCTTCAGGTTCATGTGAACATCACCACATTCATGGGAACATCACCACCAACAGGTGCATGGGAGCCGCACCACCATCAGGTTCATGGGAACATCACCAAATTCATGGGACCATCACCACCACCTTCAGGTTCATTGAACATTACCACCTTCATGGGAACATCACCACCCTCAGGTTCATGGGAACAGCACCACCATCAGGTTCATGGGAACATCACCACCTTCATGGGAACATCACCACCGTCAGGTTCATGGAACATTACCACCTTCATGGGAACATCACCACCCTCAGGTTCATGGGAACAGCACCACCATTAGGTTCCTGGGAACATCACCACCTTCAGGTTCATGGGAACATCACCACCATCAGGTTCATGGGAACATCACCACCATGAGGTTCATGGGAACATCACCACCATCAGGTTCATGAGAACATCACCACCATGAGGTTCATGGGAACATCACCACGTTCATGGGAACATCACCACCATCAGGTTCATGGGACCATCACCACCATCAGGTTCATGGGAACATCACCACCATCAGATTCATGGGAACATCACCACCATCAGGTTCATGGGAACATCACCACCATCAGGTTCATGGGAACATCACCACCATCAGGTTCATGGATACATAACCACCTTCAGGTTCATGGGAACAGCACCACCTTCATGGGAACAGCACCACCTTCGTGGGAACATCACCATCTTCATGGGAACATCACCACCATCAGGTTCATGGGAACATCACCACCTTCAGGTTCATGGGAACATCACCACCTTCAGGTTCATGGGAACTTCACCACCTTCATGGGAACATCACCACCCTCAGGTTCATGGGAACAGCACCACCATCAGGTCCATGGGAACATCACCACCTTCATGGGATCATCACCATCTTCATGGGAACATCACCACCATCAGGTTCATGGGAACATCACCACCATGAGGTTCATGGGAGCATCACCACCATCAGGTTCATGAGAACATCACCACCATGAGGTTCATGGGAACATCACCACCATCAGGTCCATGTGAACTTCACCACCTTCAGGTTCATGGGAACATCACCACCATCAGGTTCACCATCAGGTTCACAGGAACACCACCACCTTCAGGTTCATGGGAACATCATCACCATCATGGGAACATCACCACCAACATGGGAACATCACTGCCTTCAGGTTCATGGGAACATCACCACCATCAGGTTCATGGGAACATCACTGCCTTCAGGTTCATGGGAACACCACCACCTTCTGGTTCATGCGAACATCAGCACCTTCATGGGAACATTACCACCATCAGGTTCATGGGAACATCACCACCTTCATGGGATCATCACCACCTTCATGGGAACATCACCACCATCAGGTTCATGGGAACATCACCACCGTCAGGTTCATGGAACATTACCACCTTCATGGGAAGATCACCACCCTCAGGTTCATGGGAACAGCACCACCATTAGGTTCCTGGAAACATCACCACCTTCAGGTTCATGGGAACATCACCACCATCAGGTTCATGGGAACATCACCACCATGAGGTTCATGGGAACATCACCACCATCAGGTTCATGAGAACATCACCACCATGAGGTTCATGGGAACATCACCACGTTCAGGTTCATGGGAACACCACCACCATCAGGTTCATGGGAACATCACCACCATCAGGTTCATGTGAACTTCACCACCTTCAGATTCATGGGAACATCACCACCATCAGGTTCACCATCAGGTTCACAGGAACACCACCACCTTCAGGTTCATGGGAACATCATCACCATCATGGGAACATCACCACCAACATGGGAACATCACTGCCTTCAGGTTCATGGGAACATCACCACCTTCTGGTTCATGGGAACATCACCACCTTCATGGGAACATCACCACCATCAGGTTCATGGGAACATCACCACCATCAGGTTCATGGGAACTTCACCACCATCAGGTTCACGAGAACATCACGACCATCAGGTTCATGGGAACATCACCACCTTCATGGGAACATCACCACCTTCAGGTTCATGGGAACATCACCACCATCAGATTCATGGGAACATCACCACCATCAGGTTCATGTGAACTTCACCACCTTCAGGTTCATGGGAACATCACCACCATCAGGTTCATGTGAACTTCACCACTTTCAGGTTCATGGGAACAGCACCACCATCAGGTTCACAGGAACACCACCACCTTCAGGTTCATGGGAACATCATCACCATCATGGGAACATCACCACCAACATGGGAACATCACTGCCTTCAGGTTCATGGGAACATCACTGCCTTCAGGTTCATGGGAACACCACCACCTTCTGGTTCATGGGAACATCACCACATTCATGGGAACATTACCACCATCAGGTTCGTGGGAACACCAACACCATCAGGTTCTTGGGAACATCACCACCTTCAGGTTCATGTGAACATCACCACATTCATGGGAACATCACCTGCAACAGGTGCATGGGAGCAGCACCACCATCAGGTTCATGGGAACATCACCAAATTCATGGGACCATCACCACCACCTTCAGGTTCATGGAACATTACCACCTTCATGGGAACATAACCACCCTCAGGTTCATGGGAACAGCACCACCATCAGGTTCATGGGAACATCACCACCTTCAGGTTCATGGGAACATCACCACCTTCATGGGATCATGACCATCTTCATGGGAACATCACCACCATCAGGTTCATGGGAACATCACCACCTTCAGGTTCATGGGAACATCACCACCTTCAGGTTCATGGGAACTTCACCATCTTCATGGGAACATCACCACCTTCATGGGAACATCACCACCATCAGGTTCATGAGAACATCACCACCATGAGGTTCATGGGAGCATCACCACGTTCAGGTTCATGGGAACACCACCACCATGAGGTTCATGGGAACATCACCACGTTCAGGTTCATGGGAACACCACCACCATCAGGTTCATGGGAACATCACCACTATCAGGTTCATGAGAACATCACCAACATGAGTTTCATGGGATCATCACCACCATCAGGTTCATGGGAACATCACCACCTTCATGGGAACACCACCACCTTCAGGTTCATGGGACCATCACCACCATCAGGTTCATGGGAACAGCACCACCATCAGGTTCATGGGAACATCACCACCATCAGGTTCATGGATACATAACCACCTTCAGGTTTATGGGAACAGCACCACCTTCATGGGAACAGCACCACCTTCATGGGAACAGCACCACCTTCATGGGAACATCACCACCTTCATGGGAACATCACCACCATCAGGTTCATGGAACATTACCACCTTCATGGGAACATCACCACCCTCAGGTTCATGGGAACATCACCACCATCAGCTTCATGGGATCATCACCACCTTCTGGTTCATGGGAACAGCACCACCATCAGGTTCATGGGAACATCACCACCATCAGCTTCATGGGATCATCACCACCTTCAGGTTCAGGGGAACATCATCACCTTCATGGGAACATCACCACCATCAGGTTCATGGGAACATCACCACCATCAGGTTCATGGGACCATCACCACCATCAGGTTCATGGGAACTTCACCACCATCAGGTTCACGAGAACATCACCACCATCAGGTTCATGGGAACATCACCACCTTCATGGGAACATCACCACCTTCAGGTTCATGGGAACATCACCACCATCAGATTCATGGGAACATCACCACCATCAGGTTCATGTGAACTTCACCACCTTCAGGTTCATGGGACCATCACCACCATCATGGGAACATCAACACCAACATGGGAACATCACTGCCTTCAGGTTCATGGGAACATCACCACTTTCTGGTTCATGGGAACATCACCACCGTCATGGGAACATCACCACCATCAGGTTCATGGGAACATCACCACCATCAGGTTCATGGGAACATCACCACCATCAGGTTCATGAGAACATCACCACCATGAGGTTCATGGGAACATCACCACGTTGAGGTTCATGGGAACACCACCACCATCAGGTTCATGGGAACATCACCAACATGAGTTTCATGGGAACATCACCACCATCAGGTTCATGGGAACATCACCACCTTCATGGGAACATCACCACCATCAGGTTCATGGGACCATCACCACCATCAGGTTCATGGGAACATCACCACCATCAGATTCATGGGAACATCACCACCATCAGGTTCATGGGAACATCACCACCATCAGGTTCATGGGAACATCACCACCATCAGGTTCATGGATACATAACCACCTTCAGGTTCATGGGAACAGCACCACCTTCATGGGAACAGCACCACCTTCGTGGGAACATCACCATCTTCATGGGAACATCACCACCATCAGGTTCATGGGAACATCACCACCTTCAGGTTCATGGGAACATCACCACCTTCAGGTTCATGGGAACTTCACCACCTTCATGGGAACATCACCACCCTCAGGTTCATGGGAACAGCACCACCATCAGATTCATGGGAACATCACCACCATCAGGTTCATGTGAACTTCACCACCTTCAGGTTCATGGGACCATCACCACCATCAGGTTCACCATCAGGTTCACAGGAACACCACCACCTTCAGGTTCATGGGAACATCATCACCATCATGGGAACATCAGCACCAACATGGGAACATCACTGCCTTCAGGTTCATGGGAACATCACCACTTTCTGGTTCATGGGAACATCACCACCGTCATGGGAACATCACCACCATCAGGTTCATGGGAACATCACCACCATCAGGTTCATGGGAACATCACCACCATCAGGTTCATGAGAACATCACCACCATGAGGTTCATGGGAACATCACCACGTTGAGGTTCATGGGAACACCACCACCATCAGGTTCATGGGAACATCACCAACATGAGTTTCATGGGAACATCACCACCATCAGGTTCATGGGAACATCACCACCTTCATGGGAACATCACCACCATCAGGTTCATGGGACCATCACCACCATCAGGTTCATGGGAACATCACCACCATCAGATTCATGGGAACATCACCACCATCAGGTTCATGGGAACATCACCACCATCAGGTTCATGGGAACATCACCACCATCAGGTTCATGGATACATAACCACCTTCAGGTTCATGGGAACAGCACCACCTTCATGGGAACAGCACCACCTTCGTGGGAACATCACCATCTTCATGGGAACATCACCACCATCAGGTTCATGGGAACATCACCACCTTCAGGTTCATGGGAACATCACCACCTTCAGGTTCATGGGAACTTCACCACCTTCATGGGAACATCACCACCCTCAGGTTCATGGGAACAGCACCACCATCAGATTCATGGGAACATCACCACCATCAGGTTCATGTGAACTTCACCACCTTCAGGTTCATGGGACCATCACCACCATCAGGTTCACCATCAGGTTCACAGGAACACCACCACCTTCAGGTTCATGGGAACATCATCACCATCATGGGAACATCAACACCAACATGGGAACATCACTGCCTTCAGGTTCATGGGAACATCACCACTTTCTGGTTCATGGGAACATCACCACCGTCATGGGAACATCACCACCATCAGGTTCATGGGAACATCACCACCATCAGGTTCATGAGAACATCACCACCATGAGGTTCATGGGAACATCACCACGTTGAGGTTCATGGGAACACCACCACCATCAGGTTCATGGGAACATCACCAACATGAGTTTCATGGGAACATCACCACCATCAGGTTCATGGGAACATCACCACCTTCATGGGAACATCACCACCATCAGGTTCATGGGACCATCACCACCATCAGGTTCATGGGAACATCACCACCATCAGATTCATGGGAACATCACCACCATCAGGTTCATGGGAACATCACCACCATCAGGTTCATGGGAACATCACCACCATCAGGTTCATGGATACATAACCACCTTCAGGTTCATGGGAACAGCACCACCTTCATGGGAACAGCACCACCTTCGTGGGAACATCACCATCTTCTTGGGAACATCACCACCATCAGGTTCATGGGAACATCACCACCTTCAGGTTCATGGGAACATCACCACCTTCAGGTTCATGGGAACTTCACCACCTTCATGGGAACATCACCACCCTCAGGTTCATGGGAACAGCACCACCATCAGGTCCATGGGAACATCACCACCTTCATGGGATCATCACCATCTTCATGGGAACATCACCACCATCAGGTTCATGGGAACATCACCACCATGAGGTTCATGGGAGCATCACCACCATCAGGTTCATGAGAACATCACCACCATGAGGTTCATGGGAACATCACCACCATCAGGTTCCTGTGAACTTCACCACCTTCAGGTTCATGGGAACATCACCACCATCAGGTTCACCATCAGGTTCACAGGAACACCACCACCTTCAGGTTCATGGGAACATCATCACCATCATGGGAACATCACCACCAACATGGGAACATCACAGCCTTCAGGTTCATGGGAACATCACCACCTTCTGGTTCATGGGAACATCACCACCTTCATGGGAACATCACCACCATCAGGTTCATCGGAACATCACCACCATCAGGTTCATGGGAACTTCACCACCATCAGGTTCACGAGAACATCACCACCATCAGGTTCATGGGAACATCACCACCTTCATGGGAACATCACCACCTTCAGGTTCATGGGAACATCACCACCATCAGATTCATGGGAACATCACCACCATCAGGTCCATGTGAACTTCACCACCTTCAGGTTCATGGGAACATCATCACCATCATGGGAACATCACCACCAACATGGGAACATCACTGCCTTCAGGTTCATGGGAACATCACCACATTCTGGTTCATGGGAACATCACCACCTTCATGGGAACATCACCACCATCAGGTTCATGGGAACATCACCACCATGAGGTTCATGGGAGCATCACCACCATCAGGTTCATGAGAACATCACCACCATGAGGTTCATGGGAACATCACCACCATCAGGTTCCTGTGAACTTCACCACCTTCAGGTTCATGGGAACATCACCACCATCAGGTTCACCATCAGGTTCACAGGAACACCACCACCTTCAGGTTCATGGGAACATCATCACCATCATGGGAACATCACCACCAACATGGGAACATCACAGCCTTCAGGTTCATGGGAACATCACCACCTTCTGGTTCATGGGAACATCACCACCTTCATGGGAACATCACCACCATCAGGTTCATCGGAACATCACCACCATCAGGTTCATGGGAACTTCACCACCATCAGGTTCACGAGAACATCACCACCATCAGGTTCATGGGAACATCACCACCTTCATGGGAACATCACCACCTTCAGGTTCATGGGAACATCACCACCATCAGATTCATGGGAACATCACCACCATCAGGTCCATGTGAACTTCACCACCTTCAGGTTCATGGGAACATCATCACCATCATGGGAACATCACCACCAACATGGGAACATCACTGCCTTCAGGTTCATGGGAACATCACCACATTCTGGTTCATGGGAACATCACCACCTTCATGGGAACATCACCACCATCAGGTTCATGGGAACATCACCACCATCAGGTTCATGGGAACTTCACCACCATCAGGTTCACGAGAACATCACCACCATCAGATTCTTGGGAACATCACCACCATCAGGTTCATGTGAACTTCACCACCTTCAGGTTCATGGGAACATCACCACCATCAGGTTCACCATCAGGTTCACCATCAGGTTCACAGGAACACCACCACCTTCAGGTTCATGGGAACATCATCACCATCATGGGAACATCACCACCAACATGGGAACATCACCACCATCAGGTTCATGGGAACATCACTGCCTTCAGGTTCATGGGAACACCACCACCTTCTGGTTCATGGGAACATCAGCACCTTCATGGGAACATTACCACCATCAGGTTCATGGGAACATCACCACCTTCATGGGATCATCACCACCTTCATGGGAACATCACCACCGTCAGGTTCATGGAACATTACCACCTTCATGGGAACATCACCACCCTCAGGTTCATGGGAACAGCACCACCATTAGGTTCATGGGAACATCACCACCATCAGGTTCATGGGAACATCACCACCATGAGGTTCATGGGAACATCACCACCATCAGGTTCATGAGAACATCACCACCATGAGGTTCATGGGAACATCACCACGTTCAGGTTCATGGGAACACCACCACCATCAGGTTCATGGGAACATCACCACCATCAGGTTCATGTGAACTTCACCACCTTCAGGTTCATGGGAACATCACCACCATCAGGTTCACCATCAGGTTCACAGGAACACCACCACCTTCAGGTTCATGGGAACATCATCACCATCATGGGAACATCACCACCAACATGGGAACATCACTGCCTTCAGGTTCATGGGAACATCACCACCTTCTGGTTCATGGGAACATCACCACCTTCATGGGAACATCACCACCATCAGGTTCATGGGAACATCACCACCATCAGGTTCATGGGAACTTCACCACCATCAGGTTCACGAGAACATCACGACCATCAGGTTCATGGGAACATCACCACCTTCATGGGAACATCACCACCTTCAGGTTCATGGGAACATCACCACCATCAGATTCATGGGAACATCACCACCATCAGGTTCATGTGAACTTCACCACCTTCAGGTTCATGGGATCATCACCACCATCAGGTTCATGTGAACTTCACCACTTTCAGGTTCATGGGAACAGCACCACCATCAGGTTCACAGGAACACCACCACCTTCAGGTTCATGGGAACATCATCACCATCATGGGAACATCACCACCAACATGGGAACATCACTGCCTTCAGGTTCATGGGAACATCACCACCATCAGGTTCATGGGAACATCACCACCTTCATGGGAACATCACCACCATCAGGTTCATGGGAACATCACCACCTTCATGGGAACATTACCACCATCAGGTTCGTGGGAACACCAACACCATCAGGTTCTTGGGAACATCACCACCTTCAGGTTCATGTGAACATCACCACATTCATGGGAACATCACCAGCAACAGGTGCATGGGAGCAGCACCACCATCAGGTTCATGGGAACATCACCAAATTCATGGGACCATCACCACCACCTTCAGGTTCATGGAACATTACCACCTTCATGGGAACATCACCAACCTCAGGTTCATGGGAACAGCACCACCATCAGGTTCATGGGAACATCACCACCTTCAGGTTCATGGGAACATCACCACCTTCATGGGATCATCACCATCTTCATGGGAACATCACCACCATCAGGTTCATGGGAACATCACCACCTTCAGGTTCATGGGAACATCACCACCTTCATGGGAACATCACCACCATGAGGTTCATAGGAACATCACCACGTTCAGGTTCATGGGAACTTCACCATCTTCATGGGAACATCACCACCTTCATGGGAACATCACCACCATCAGGTTCATGAGAACATCACCACCATGAGGTTCATGGGAACATCACCACGTTCAGGTTCATGGGAACACCACCACCATCAGGTTCATGGGAACATCACCACCATCAGGTTCATGTGAACATCACCACATTCATGGGAACATTACCACCATCAGGTTCGTGGGAACACCAACACCATCAGGTTCTTGGGAACATCACCACCTTCAGGTTCATGTGAACATCACCACATTCATGGGAACATCACCAGCAACAGGTGCATGGGAGCAGCACCACCATCAGGTTCATGGGAACATCACCAAATTCATGGGACCATCACCACCACCTTCAGGTTCATGGAACATTACCACCTTCATGGGAACATAACCACCCTCAGGTTCATGGGAACAGCACCACCATCAGGTTCATGGGAACATCACCACCTTCAGGTTCATGGGAACATCACCACCTTCATGGGATCATCACCATCTTCATGGGAACATCACCACCATCAGGTTCATGGGAACATCACCACCTTCAGGTTCATGGGAACATCACCACCTTCATGGGAACATCACCACCATGAGGTTCATAGGAACATCACCACGTTCAGGTTCATGGGAACTTCACCATCTTCATGGGAACATCACCACCTTCATGGGAACATCACCACCATCAGGTTCATGAGAACATCACCACCATGAGGTTCATGGGAACATCACCACGTTCAGGTTCATGGGAACACCACCACCATCAGGTTCATGGGAACATCACCACCATCAGGTTCATGAGAACATCACCGCCATGAGGTTCATGGGAACATCACCACGTTCAGGTTCATGGGAACACCACCACCATCAGGTTCATGGGAACATCACCACTATCAGGTTCATGAGAACATCACCAACATGAGTTTCATGGGATCATCACCACCATCAGGTTCATGGGAACATCACCACCTTCATGGGAACACCACCACCTTCAGGTTCATGGGACCATCACCACCATCAGGTTCATGGGAACAGCACCACCATCAGGTTCATGGGAACATCACCACCATCAGGTTCATGGATACATAACCACCTTCAGGTTTATGGGAACAGCACCACCTTCATGGGAACAGCACCACCTTCATGGGAACATCAACACCTTCATGGGAACATCACCACCATCAGGTTCATGGAACATTACGACCTTCATGGGAACATCACCACCCTCAGGTTCATGGGAACATCACCACCATCAGCTTCATGGGATCATCACCACCTTCAGGTTCATGGGAACAGCACCACCATCAGGTTCATGGGAACATCACCACCATCAGCTTCATGGGATCATCACCACCTTCAGGTTCAGGGGAACATCATCACCTTCATGGGAACATCACCACCATCAGGTTCATGGGAACATCACCACCATCAGGTTCATGGGACCATCACCACCATCAGGTTCATGGGAACTTCACCACCATCAGGTTCACGAGAACATCACCACCATCAGGTTCATGGGAACATCACCACCTTCATGGGAACATCACCACCTTCAGGTTCATGGGAACATCAACACCATCAGATTTTTGGGAACATCACCACCATCAGGTTCATGTGAACTTCACCACCTTCAGGTTCATGGGAACATCACCACCATCAGGTTCACCATCAGGTTCACAGGAACACCACCACCTTCAGGTTCATGGGAACATCATCACCATCATGGGAACATCAACACCAACATGGGAACATCACTGCCTTCAGGTTCATGGGAACATCACCACATTCTGGTTCATGGGAACATCACCACCGTCATGGGAACATCACCACCATCAGGTTCATGGGAACATCACCACCATCAGGTTCATGGGACCATCACCACCATCAGGTTCATGGGAACTTCACCACCATCAGGTTCACGAGAACATCACCACCATGAGGTTCCTGGGAACATCACCACCTTCATGGGAACATCACCACCTTCAGGTTCATGGGAACATCACCACCATCAGATTCATGGGAACATCACCACCATCAGGTTCATGTGAACTTCACCACCTTCAGGTTCATGGGAACATCACCACCATCAGGTTCACCATCAGGTTCACAGGAACACCACCACCTTCAGGTTCATGGGAACATCATCACCATCATGGGAACATCACCACCAACATGGGAACATCACTGCCTTCAGGTTCATGGGAACATCACCACCATCAGGTTCATGTGAACATCACCACCTTCATGGGAACATTACCACCATCAGGTTCGTGGGAACACCAACACCATCAGGTTCATGTGAACATCACCACATTCATGGGAACATCACCACCAACAGGTGCATGGGAGCAGCACCACCATCAGGTTCATGGGAACATCACCAAATTCATGGGACCATCACCACCACCTTCAGGTTCATGGAACATTACCACCTTCATGGGAACATCACCACCCTCAGGTTCATGGGAACAGCACCACCATCAGGTTCATGGGAACATCACCACCTTCAGGTTCATGGGAACATCACCACCTTCATGGGATCTTCACCATCTTCATGGGAACATCACCACCATCAGGTTCATGGGAACATCACCACCATCAGGTTCATGAGAACATCACCACCATGAGGTTCATGGGAACATCACCACGTTCAGGTTCATGGGAACACCACCACCATCAGGTTCATGCGAACATCACCAACATGAGTTTCATGGGAACATCACCACCATCAGGTTCATGGGAACATCACCACCTTCATGGGAACACCACCACCTTCAGGTTCATGCGAACATCACCAACATGAGTTTCATGAGAACATCACCGCCATGAGGTTCATGGGAACATCATCACGTTCAGGTTCATGGGAACACCACCACCATCAGGTTCATGGGAACATCACCACTATCAGGTTCATGAGAACATCACCAACATGAGTTTCATGGGAACATCACAACCATCAGGTTCATGGGAACATCACCACCTTCATGGGAACACCACCACCTTCAGGTTCATGGGACCATCACCACCATCAGGTTCATGGGATCATCACCACCTTCAGGTTCATGGGAACTGCACCACCATCAGGTTCATGGGAACATCACCACCATCAGCTTCATGGGATCATCACCACCTTCAGGTTCAGGGGAACATCATCACCTTCATGGGAACATCACCACCATCAGGTTCATGGGAACATCACCACCATCAGGTTCATGGGACCATCACCACCATCAGGTTCATGGGAACTTCACCACCATCAGGTTCACGAGAACATCACCACCATCAGGTTCATGGGAACATCACCACCTTCATGGGAACATCACCACCTTCAGGTTCATGGGAACATCACCACCATCAGATTCATGGGAACATCACCACCATCAGGTTCATGTGAACTTCACCACCTTCAGGTTCATGGGAACATCACCACCATCAGGTTCACCATCAGGTTCACAGGAACACCACCACCTTCAGGTTCATGGGAACATCATCACCATCATGGGAACATCAACACCAACATGGGAACATCACTGCCTTCAGGTTCATGGGAACATCACCACTTTCTGGTTCATGGGAACATCACCACCATCAGGTTCATGGGACCATCACCACCATCAGGTTCATGGGAACTTCACCACCATCAGGTTCACGAGAACATCACCACCATCAGGTTCATGGGAACATCACCACCTTCATGGGAACATCACCACCTTCAGGTTCATGGGAACATCACCACCATCAGATTCATGGGAACATCACCACCATCAGGTTCATGTGAACTTCACCACCTTCAGGTTCATGGGAACATCACCACCATCAGGTTCACCATCAGGTTCACAGGAACACCTCCACCTTCAGGTTCATGGGAACATCATCACCATCATGGGAACATCACCACCAACATGGGAACATCACTGCCTTCAGGTTCATGGGAACATCACCACCATCAGGTTCATGTGAACATCACCACCTTCATGGGAACATTACCACCATCAGGTTCGTGGGAACACCAACACCATCAGGTTCATGTGAACATCACCACATTCATAGGAACATCACCACCAACAGGTGCATAGGAGCAGCACCACCATCAGGTTCATGGGAACATCACCAAATTCATGGGACCATCACCACCACCTTCAGGTTCATGGAACATTACCACCTTCATGGGAACATCACCACCCTCAGGTTCATGGGAACAGCACCACCATCAGGTTTATGGGAACATCACCACCTTCAGGTTCATGGGAACATCACCACCTTCATGGGATCTTCACCATCTTCATGGGAACCACCCTCAGGTTCATGGGAACCACCATCAGGTTCATGGGAACATCACCACCATCAGGTTCATGAGAACATCACCACCATGAGGTTCATGGGAACATCACCACGTTCAGGTTCATGGGAACACCACCACCATCAGGTTCATGCGAACATCACCAACATGAGTTTCATGGGAACATCACCACCATCAGGTTCATGGGAACATCACCACCTTCATGGGAACACCACCACCTTCAGGTTCATGGGACCATCACCACCATCAGGTTCATGGAAACATCACCACCATCAGATGCATGGGAACATCACCACCTTCAGGTTTATGGGAACATCACCACCATCAGGTTCATGGGAACATCACCACCATCAGGTTCATGGGAACATCACCACCATCAGGTTCATGGATACATAACCACCTTCAGGTTCATGGGAACAGCACCACCTTCATGGGAACATCACCACCATCAGGTTCATGGGAACATCACCACCATCAGGTTCATGGGAACATCACCACGATCAGGTTCATGGGAACGTTACCACCTTCATGGGAACATCACCACCATCAGGTTCATGGGAACATCACCACCTTCATGAGAACAACAGCACCATCAGGTTCATGGGAACATCTCCACCTTCAAGAGAACTACACCCCCACCAGGTTCAGGGGACCATCATCACCTTCATGGGAACATCACCACCATCAGGTTCATGGGAACATTACCACCTTCATGAGAACAACACCACCATCAGGTTCAAGGGAACATCACCACCATCAGGTTCATGGGAACATCACCACCTTCAGGTTCATGGGAACAACTCCACCATCAGGTTCATGGGAACAACACCACCATCAGGTTCATGGGAACATCACCACCTTCATGGGAACTTCACTACCTTCAGCTTCATTGGAACTTCACCACCATCAGGTTCATGAGAACAGCACCACCTTCATGAGAACAACACCACCATCAGGTTCATGGGAACATCTCCACCTTCAAGGGAACATCACCACCTTCAGGTTCATGGGAACAGCACCACCATCAGGTTCATGGGAACATCACCACCTTCATGGGAACATCACCACCATCAGGTTCATGGGAACAGCACCACCATCAGGTTCATGGGAACATCACCACCTTCAGGTTCATGGGAACATCACCACCTTCAGGTTCATGGGAACATCACCACCTTCATGGGATCATCACCATCTTCATGGGAACATCACCACCATCAGGTTCATGGGAACATCACCACCATCAGGTTGATGAGAACATCACCACCATGAGGTTCATGGGAACATCACCACGTTCAGGTTCATGGGAACATCACCACCATCAGGTTCATGGGAACATCACCAACATGAGTTTCATGGGAACATCACCACCATCAGGTTCATGGGAACATCACCACCTTCATGGGAACACCACCACCTTCAGGTTCATGGGACCATCACCACCATCAGGTTCATGGAAACATCACCACCATCAGATTCATGGGAACCTCACCACCTTCAGGTTCATGGGAACATCACCACCATCAGGTTCATGGGAACATCACCACCATCAGGTTCATGGGAACATCACCACCATCAGGTTCATGGATACATAACCACCTTCAGGTTCATGGGAACAGCACCACCTTCATGGGAACAGCTCCACCTTCGTGGGAACATCACCATCTTCATGGGAACATCACCACCATCAGGTTCATGGGAACATCACCACCATCAGGTTCATGGGAACATCACCACCTTCAGGTTCATGGGAACATCACCACCATCAGGTTCATGGGAACATCACCACCATCAGGTTCATGGGAACATTACCACCTTCATGAGAACAACACCACCACCAGGTTCATGGGAACATCACCACCTTCATGAGAACAACAGCACCATCAGGTTCATGGGAACATCTCCACCTTCAAGAGAACTACACCCCCACCAGGTTCAGGGGACCATCATCACCTTCATGGGAACATCACCACCATCAGGTTCATGGGAACATTACCACCTTCATGAGAACAACACCACCATCAGGTTCATGGGAACATCACCACCTTCAGGTTCATGGGAATAACACCACCTTCATGGGAACACCACCACCTTCAGTTTCATGGGAACATCACCACCTTCAGGTTCATGGGAACATCACCACCATCAGGTTCATTGGAACACCACCACCTTCAGTTTCATGGGAACATCACCACCATCAGATTCATGGGAACATCACCACCATCAGGTTCATGGGAACATTACCACCTTCATGGGAACATATCACCTTCAGGTTCATGGGAACATCACCACCTTCAGGTTCATGGGAACATCACCACCTTCAGGTTCATTGGAACATCACCACCTTCATGGGAACATCACCACCATCAGGTTCATGGGAACATCACCACCTTCAGGTTCATGGGAGCATCACCACCTTCATGGGAACATCACCACCATCAGGTTCATGGGAACATCACCACCTTCAGGTTCATGGGAACACCATCACCTTCAGGTTCATGGGAGCATCACCACGTTCATGGGAACATCACCACCATCAGGTTCATGGGAGCATCACCACCATCAGGTTCATGGGAGCATCACCACCATCAGGTTCATGGGAGCATCACCACCATCAGGTTCATGGGAACATCACCACCATCAGGTTCATGGGAACATCACCACCATCAGATTCATGGGATCATCGCCACCTTCAGGTTCATGGGAACATCATCATGTTCAGGTTCATGGGAACATCACCACCATCAGGTTCATGGAACATCACCACCTTCATGGGAACAACACCACCATCAGGTTCATGGGAACATCACCACCATCAGGTTCATGGGAAAATCACCACCATCAGGTTCATGGGACCATCACCACCTTCATGTTCATTGGAACGTCACCACCTTCATGAGAACATCACCACTTTCAGGTTCATATGAACATCACCACCATCAGATTCATGGGAACAGCGCCACCATCAGGTTCATGGGAACAGCACCACCTTCATGGGATCTTCACCACCTTCATGGGAACATCACCACCATCATGTTCAAGGGAACATCACCACCATCAGGTTCATGGATACATCACCACCTTCAGATTCATGGGAACATCAACACCATCAGGTTCAAGGGAACATCACCAGCATCTGGTTCATGGATACATCACCACCTTCAGGTTCATGGGAACAGCAGCACCATCAGATTCAGGGGAACATCACCATCTTCATGGGAACATCACCACCATCAGATTCATGGGAACATCACCACCATCAGGTTCAAGGGAACATCACCACCATCAGGTTCATGGGAACATCACCACCTTCAGGTTCATGGGAACAACACCACCATCAGGTTCATGGGAACAACACCACCATCAGGTTCATGGGAACATCACCACCTTCATGGGAACTTCACTACCTTCAGCTTCATTGGAACTTCACCACCATCAGGTTCATGAGAACAGCACCACCTTCATGAGAACATCACCACCATCAGGTTCATGGGAACATCACCACCATCAGGTTCATGGGAACATCACCACCTTCAGGTTCATGGGAACATCACCACCTTCAGGTTCATGGAACATTACCACCTTTATGAGAACATCACCTCCATCAGGTTCATGGGAACATCACCACCATCAGGTTCATGGAAACATCACCTCCATCAGGTTCATGGGAACATCACCACCTTCATGGGAACAACAGCACCATCAGGTTCATGGGAATATCACCACCTTCGGGTTCATGGGAATATCACCGCTATCAGGTTCATGGGAACATCACCACATTCAGGTTCATGGGAACAACACCACCATCAGGTTCATGGGATCACCACCACCTTCAAGTTCATGGAACATCACCACCTTCATGGGAACATCACCACCTTCAGGTTCATGGGAACATCACCACCTTCATGGGAACAACACCACCTTCAGGTTCATGGGAACAACACCACCATCAGGTTCATGGGAACATCACCACCTTCATGGGAACATCACCACCTTCAGGTTCATGTGAAAATCGCCACCATCATGTTCATGGGAACATCACCACCTTCATGGGAACAACACCACCATCAGGTTCATGGGAACAACACCACCATCAGGTTCATGGGAACATCACCACCTTCATGGGAACATCACCACCTTCAGGTTCATGTGAAAATCGCCACCATCAGGTTCATGGGAACATCACCACCTTCATGGGAAAATCACCACCATCAGGTTCATGGGAACATCACCACCTTCATGGGAAAATCACCACCATCAGGTTCATGGGAACATCACCACCTTCATGGGAAAATCACCACCATCAGGTTCATGGGAACAACACCACCATCAGGTTCATGGGAACATCACCACCTTCATGGGAAAATCACCACCATCAGGTTCATGGGAACATCATCACCTTCATGGGAACATCACCACCATCAGGTTCATGGGAACATCACCACCATCAGTTTCATGGGAACATCACCACCTTCAGGTTCACGGGAACATCACCACCATCAGGTTCATGGGGACATCACCACCATCAGTTTCATGGGAACATCACCACCATCAGGTTCATGGGAACATCACCACCTTCAGGTTCATGGGGACATCACCACCATCAGTTTCATGGGAAAATCACCACCATCAGGTTCATGGGAACATCACCACCTTCATGGGAAAATCACCACCATCAGGTTCATGGGAACATCACCACCTTCATGGGAACATCACCACCATCAGGTTCATGGGAACATCACCACCATCAGTTTCATGGGAACATCACCACCTTCAGGTTCACGGGAACATCACCACCTTCAGGTTCATGGGAACATCACCACCTTCAGGTTCATGGAACATTACCACCTTTATGAGAACATCACCTCCATCAGGTTCATGGGAACATCACCACCATCAGGTTCATGGAAACATCACCTCCATCAGGTTCATGGGAACATCACCACCTTCATGGGAACAACAGCACCATCAGGTTCATGGGAATATCACCACCTTCGGGTTCATGGGAATATCACCGCTATCAGGTTCATGGGAACATCACCACATTCAGGTTCATGGGAACAACACCACCATCAGGTTCATGGGATCACCACCACCTTCAAGTTCATGGAACATCACCACCTTCATGGGAACATCACCACCTTCAGGTTCATGGGAACATCACCACCTTCATGGGAACAACACCACCTTCATGGGAACAACACCACCATCATGGGAACAACACCACCATCAGGTTCATGGGAACAACACCACCATCAGGTTCATGGGAACATCACCACCTTCATGGGAACATCACCACCATCAGGTTCATGGGAACATCACCATCAGGTTCATGGGAACATCACCACCTTCAGGTTCATGTGAAAATCGCCACCATCAGGTTCATGGGAACATCACCACCTTCATGGGAAAATCACCACCATCAGGTTCATGGGAACATCACCACCTTCATGGGAAAATCACCACCATCAGGTTCATGGGAACATCACCACCTTCATGGGAAAATCACCACCATCAGGTTCATGGGAACAACACCACCATCAGGTTCATGGGAACATCACCACCTTCATGGGAAAATCACCACCATCAGGTTCATGGGAACATCATCACCTTCATGGGAACATCACCACCATCAGGTTCATGGGAACATCACCACCATCAGTTTCATGGGAACATCACCACCTTCAGGTTCACGGGAACATCACCACCATCAGGTTCATGGGGACATCACCACCATCAGTTTCATGGGAACATCACCACCATCAGGTTCATGGGAACATCACCACCTTCAGGTTCACGGGAACATCACCACCTTCATGAGAACATCACCACCATCAGGTTCATGAGAACATCACCACCTTCAGATTCATGGGAACATCACCACCATCAGGTTCATTTGAACAGCACCACCTTCAGGGGAACACTTCCACCTTTAGGTTCTGCACCACCTTACACATGAGGAGGGCATGAGCAGGGTTGGGCCCTGTACCTTAGAAAGTATGTGCTGAAACTGGAAAGGGTTCACAAAAATGATTCTGGGATTGAAAGGCTTGTCATGTGAAGAGCATTTGGGGGCTCTGAGCCTGTGTTCACCAGAATTCAAAAGACGGAGCAGTGATCTAATTGAAACCTATCGAATGGTGAAAGGCCTTGATGGCGTGAATATAGAGTGTGTGCTTTCTATGTTGGGGAGAGTCTAAAGCCAGAGGACACAGCCTCAGTCTTGAGTGGTGTCTTTTCAGAACAGAGATGATGAGGAATTTTTTTAGCCAGAGAGTGGGGAATCTGTGGAATTCTTTGCCATGTGCAGCTGTGTAGGCCAAGTCTTTATGTATATTTAAGGCAGAGATCTACAGATTCTTGATTATTCAGGGCATGAAAGGATATAGGGAGAAGGCAGGAGATTGGGACTGAGAAGAAAATTGGATCAGCCATGGTGAAATGGCAAAGCAGACACGATGGGCCAAAGGGCCTAATACTGCTCCTACATCTAATGGTCTTATTATCCTGACTTTGAAATATATTGCCAGTCCTGAGAAGAGATCCTGGACCTCCCTGTCCGATAGTATCATGGGAATATCTGCACCAGAATCTGAATCAGAATTACAGTTAGTCTTAATATCACTGTAAAGTGCTATGAAATTTATTGTGTTGCGGCCACAGTGCATTGAATGAATGAATAAAATTAATTAATTTCAGTCAGTACAAACATAAGAAAAAAGCATCATTTATGATGATTTCGTAGACAAAATTACAACAAAAAACTCAGATATTCTTTAAAACAGACCGAAAGGGTGTAGGCTGAAGCTACAGCTTATTATGCCTACCCCTCTTACTTATACAACAACATATTTGGCATCAATCATCACATCAAAAAGAAAAAAATTCATAATCTTTGCAATACATTATAATAAAAACTACAAATTAAAGTAAGTATATATAAAAATAAATTAAAATATGTAGTGCAAAAAGAGAGGGAATACTGAGTTTGTGATCACAGGTTCAATTTCCATTCAGAAATCTGATGGTGGGGAGGTGGGGAAGAAGCTGTTTCTGAATCATTGAGTCTGTACCTCCTGTACCTCCACCCTGATGGTAGCAATGAGAAGAGGGCAGTCCTGGCTGACTGGGGTCCTTAATGATGGATGCTCCCTTTTGAGGGACCACCTTTTGAAATTTATTTCAAAATTCCTTATGTGTTCTTTTCTCATTCAGTTTGGGGTATTTGCATATGGATTCACAAACAAAGGAGTCATTAATTTTCCAATCCTTAGACTCACTGGATAGCCAGAAGCTGGACTGCCTGTCCTGGCCCAGTATTTTCTATGGATTTACCTCATGTGGATGACGAGCAAGTCCGGGGCTTCAGCTACCCAATCCTCATTGGATCGTCCGAGCACGATGTCATCAGTATACAGTAGTGAGCTCTCTGTACCGTGTATCAGGGGAGGGAGTACAATCATCGAGCTCTCACACTATCCGTCTGTGACACAGGTGAGAGAGTACAATCATAGAGGTCTCATGTTGTCCACCTGTGACACAGGTGAGAGAGTGCATTCATCGAGGCCTCACACTATCAGTCTGTGACACAATGCAGGGCTTTACACAGGCCCCTGAGGCAATCAAAATTCCCTCCAAATGTTTTCACAGCTGCACAGACTGACCATTGCTCTGAACAGAAAGTTTTTACACAGCCTGAAAACTGCGCATCACTTTAAATTTCTCTTTTTGTAATATACATACCATGAATAATTAGAATGAAAATTGAAAAATCACATACTTATGATTTTATTTATTAGTTGTATTAATGAAACACAATACAACAAATAAAATCTTTCACATTTTGTAAACTTTTTCTCAGCTGTGTTTATTACAAATCCATTGTCTGTCAGTACTAGCCAGATTAATTTCATTTTCAGATGAAAGAAACATCTTAATCCTCATTAGATCATCTGAATGATCCAGTTCTAGTCTGCTTCTGGATTGACATTTGATTGCATTTACAAGACTGAGTCCATTTTCGCAACTTGAAATGTTCCAAAGAACAAGAATTCACAGTTCCTCAAATTCTTTGTTTCGAAGCACATAGTTCAATATAGTAGTAAGCGTCTTGATAGAATCAGTCTTAAATTTCTCAGAAAAGACAAATCTGAAATCACAATTTTGCTGCAATATTTTGAGGAAATGCTTCTGTTGTAGTTTGTTATAGTAACTGAGCATTTTTGGTAATCATACAACATTCCCTTTAGCAAATTCAAAATCGGCTGAGATTCCAATAGCAAAGGGGCCAGTGGTTTATAAACAATGAGCTGCTGACTTCCATTCTGTGTTTATTGGTGCAATTTGTATCGCAGTTGTGAATTGAAACTCTGAAGATGTAAGGATATTGAAGCTCTAAAATGCATCAAAGTAAAAGCTGAGGTGCATTAATTATTTAGAAAATTATATTCATTAACAGATAATTAATTACATGGTATTTCACCGTTATAGTAACATAGAACTCAAAATCATATTAGCATAATTTTTAAATTATATTAAAAATTACAAATTTTTATTGGCGTTATATAAAAGAAAATTCCAGTTGTGCTCCAACAAAGGTTTGGTGCTCAGGAGTATTTCTGTTACTGCGTGGCTGTGACACACACAGCTCACAAGGAACAGTGAAGCAATCTGGTAAAAATGTACTGTTTACCTTCCCATGTGAAGGTAAATTCATCCTGTGACTCTGGTGATGGAGAATTCATCCTGTGACTCTGGTGATGGAGAATTCGTCCTGTGACTCTGGTGACGGGGGATTCATCCTGTGACTCTGGTGATAGGGGGATTCATCCTGTGACTCTGGGATGGGGGGATTCATCCTGTGCCTCTGGTGATGGAGAATTCGTCCTGTGACTCTGGTGATGGGGAATATATCCTGAGACTCTGGTGACGGGGGATTCATAATGTGACTCTGGTGATGGGGATTCATCCTGTGACTCTGGTGATGGAGAATTCATCCTGTGACTCTGGTGATGGAGAATTCGTCCTGTGACTCTGGTGATGGAGAATTCATCCTGTGAATCTTGTGATGGGGGGATTCATCCTGTGACTCTGGTGATGGAGAATTCATCCTGTGACTCTGGTGATGGGGGGATTCATCCTGTGACTCGGGTGACGGGGGATTCGTCCTGTGACTCTGGTGACAGGGGGGATTCAGCCTTTGACTCTGGGATGGGGGGATTCATCCTGTGACTCTGGTGACGGGGAATTCATACTGTGACTCTGGTAATGGGGATTCATCCTGTGACTCTGGTGACGGGGAATTCATACTGTGACTCTGGTAATGGGGATTCATCCTGTGACTCTGGGCTGGGGGAATTCATCCTGTGACTCTGTTGATGGGAGATTCATCCAGTGACTCTGGTGACGGGGCATTCATCCTGTGACTGTGGGATGGGGGGGATCCGTCCTGTGACTCTGTGATGGGGGGATTCATCCTGTGACTGTGGGATGGGGGGGATCCGTCCTGTGACTCTGTGATGGGGGGATTCATCCTGTGACTCTGGAATGGGGGGATTCATTCTGTGACTCTGGTGATGGGGATTCATCCTGTGACTCTGGAATGGAGGGATTCATCCTGTGACTCTGGTGACGGGGGATTCATCCTGTGTCTCTGTTGATGGGAAATTCATCCTGTGACTCTGGTGATGGGGGATTCATCCTGTGACTCTGGGATGGGGGGATTCATCCTGTGACTCTGGTGAGGGGGGATTCATCCTGTGACTCTGGTGATGGGGAGATTCATCCTGTGACTCTGGTGATGGGGAATTCATTCTGTGACCCTGGTGATGGGGGATTCATCCTATGACTCTGGTGACGGGGGATTCATCCTGTGACTCTGGTGATGGGGAATTCATCCTGTGACTCTGGTGATGGGGGGATTCATTCTGTGACTCTGGTGATGGGGGATTTATCCTGTGACTCTGGTGACGGGGGATTCATCCTGTGACTCTCATGATGGGGGATTCATCCTGTGACTCTGGGATGGGGGGATTCATCCTGTGACTCTGGTGATGGGGGATTCATCCTGTGACTCTGGTGACGGGTGGATTCATCCTGTGACTCTGGTGATGGGAAATTCAGCCTGTGACTCTGGTGATGCGGATTCATCCTGTGACTCTGGAATGGAGGGATTCATCCTGTGACTCAGGTGACAGGGGATTCATCCTGTGACTCAGGGCTGGGGGAATTCATCCTGTGACTCTGGTGATGCAGAATTCATCCTGTGACTCTGGTGATGGAGAAATCATCCTGTGACTCTGGTGATGGAGAATTCGTCCTGTGACTCTGGTGACGGGGAATTCATCCTGTGACTCTGGTGATGGGAGATTCATCCTGTGACTCTGGTGACAGGGGATTCATAATGTGACTCTGGTGACGGGGAATTCATCCTGTGAATGTGGGATGGGGGGATCCGTCCTGTGACTCTGGAATGGGGGGATTCATCCTGTGACTCTGGTGACGGGGGATTCATCCTGTGTCTCTGTTGATGGGAAATTCATCCTGTGACTCTGGTGATGGAGAATTCATCATGTGACTCTGGTGATGGGGGATTCGTCCTGTGACTCTGGGATGGGGGGATTTATCCTGTGACTCTGGTGACGGGGGAGATTCATCCTGTGACTCTGGTGATGGGGAATTCATCCTGTGACTCTCATGATGGGGGAATTCATCCTGTGACTCTGGTGATGGGGGATTCATCCTGTGACTCTGGTGATGGGGGGATTCATCCTGTGACTCTGGTGACGGGGGATTCATCCTGTGACTCTGTTGATGGGGGCTTCATCCTGTGACTCTGGTGATGGAGAATTCATCCTGTGACTCTGGTGTTGGGAGATTCATCCAGTGACTCTGGTGACGGGGCATTCATCCTGTGACTGTGGGATGGGGGGGATCCGTCCTGTGACTCTGTGATGGGGGGATTCATCCTGTGACTGTGGGATGGGGGGGATCCGTCCTGTGACTCTGTGATGGGGGGATTCATCCTGTGACTCTGGAATGGGGGGATTCATTCTGTGACTCTGGTGATGGGGATTCATCCTGTGACTCTGGAATGGAGGGATTCATCCTGTGACTCTAGTGACGGGGGATTCATCCTGTGTCTCTGTTGATGGGAAATTCATCCTGTGACTCTGGTGATGGGGAATTCATCCTGTGACTCTGGGATGGGGGGATTCATCCTGTGACTCTGGTGAGGGGGGATTCATCCTGTGACTCTGGTGATGGGGAGATTCATCCTGTGACTCTGGTGATGGGGAATTCATTCTGTGACCCTGGTGATGGGGGATTCATCCTGTGACTCTGGTGACGGGGGATTCATCCTGTGACTCTGGTGATGGGGAATTCATCCTGTGACTCTGGTGATGGGGGGATTCATTCTGTGACTCTGGTGATGGGGGATTCATCCTGTGACTCTGGTGATGGGGAATTCATCCTGTGACTCTGGGATGGGGGGATTCATCCTGTGACTCTGGTGAAGGGTGGATTCATCCTGTGACTCTGGTGATGGGAAATTCAGCCTGTGACTCTAGTGATGCGGATTCATCCTGTGACTCTGGAATGGAGGGATTCATCCTGTGACTCTGGTGACAGGGGATTCATCCTGTGACTCTGGGCTGGGGGAATTCATCCTGTGACTCTGGTGATGCAGAATTCATCCTGTGACTCTGGTGACGGGGAATTCATCCTGTGACTCTGGTGATGGGAGATTCATCCTGTGACTCTGGTGACGGGGGATTCATAATGTGACTCTCATGATGGGGAATTCATCCTGTGACTCTGGTGATGGAGGATTCATCCTGTGACTCTGGGATGGGGGGATTCATCCTGTGACACTGGTGACGGGGAATTCATCCTGTGACTCTGATGATGGGGGATTCATTCTGTGACTCTGGGATGGGGAATTCATCCTGTGAATCTGTTGATGGGAAATTCAGCCTGTGACTCTGGGATGGGGGGGATTCGTCCTGTGACTCTGGTGATGTGGATTCATCCTGTGACTCTGGAATGACAGGATTCATCCTGTGAGTCTGGTGACGGTGGATTCATCCTGTGACTCTGGAATGACGGGATTCATCCTGTGACTCTGGTGACGGGGGATTCATCCTGGGACTCTGGTGATGGGAAATTCATCCTGTGACTCTGGTGATGGGGAGGATTCATCCTGCGACTCTGGTGATGGGGAATTCATCCTGTGACTCTGGTGATGGGGGATTCATCCTGTGACTCTGGTGACGGGGTATTCATCCTGTGACTCTGGTGAGGGGGAATTCATCCTGTGACTCTGGTGACGGGGTATTCATTCTGTGACTCTCATGATGGGGGATTCATCCGGTGACTCTGTTGATGGGAAATTCCTCCAGTGACTCTGGGATGGGGGGGATTCGTCCTGTGACTCTGGGATGGGGGGATTCATCCTGTGACTCTGGGTAGGGGGGATTCATCCTGTGACTCTGGTGATGGGGAATTCATCCTGTGACTCTGGTGATGGGGGATTCATCCTGTGACTCTGGTGACGGGGTATTCATCCTGTGACTCTCATGATGGGGGATTCATCCGGTGACTCTGTTGATGGGAAATTCATCCTGTGACTCTGGGATGGGGGGGATTCGTCCTGTGACTCTGGTGATGGGGAATTCATCCTGAGACTCTGGGATGGGGAATTCATCCTGTGACTCTGGGATGGGGGGATTCATCCTGTAACTCTGGTGATGGGGAATTCATCCTGAGACTCTGGGATGGGGAATTCATCCTGTGACTCTGGGATGGGGGGATTCATTCTGTGACTCTGGTGATGTGGATTCATCCTGTGACTCTGGGATGGGGGGATTCATCCTGTGACTAAGGTGATGGAGAATTCATCCTGTGACTCTGGGTTGGGGGGATTCATCCTGTGAGTCTGGTGATGCAGAATTCATCCTGTGACTCTGGTGATGGAGAAATCGTCCTGTGACTCTGGTGACGGGGAATTCATCCTGTGACTCTGGTGATGGGAGATTCATCCTGTGACTCTGGTGACGGGGGATTCATAATGTGACTCTGGTGACGGGGAATTCATCCTGTGAATGTGGGATGGGGGGATCCGTCCTGTGACTCTGGAATGGGGGGATTCATCCTGTGACTCTGGTGACGGGGGATTCATCCTGTGTCTCTGTTGATGGGAAATTTATCCGGTGACTCTGTTGATGGGGGATCCGTCCTGTGACTCTGGAATTTGGGGGATTCATCCTGTGACTCTGGTAAAGGGGAATTCATCCTGTGACTCTCATGATGGGGGAATTCATCCTGTGACTCTGGTGATGGGGGATTCATCCTGTGACTCTGGTGATGGGGATTCATCCTGTGACTCTGGTGTTGGGAGATTCATCCAGAGACTCTGGTGACGGGGCATTCATCCTGTGACTGTGGGATGGGGGGGATCCGTCCTGTGACTCTGTGAAGGGGGGATTCATCCTGTGACTGTGGGATGGGGGGGATCCGTCCTGTGACTCTGTGATGGGGGGAATTCATCCTGTGACTCTGGAATGGGGGGATTCATTCTGTGACTCTGGTGATGGGGATTCATCCTGTGACTCTGGAATGGAGGGATTCATCCTGTGACTCTGGTGACGGGGGATTCATCCTGTGTCTCTGTTGATGGGAAATTCATCCTGTGACTCTGGTGATGGGGAATTCATCCTGTGACTCTGGGATGGGGGGATTCATCCTGTGACTCTGGTGAGGGGGGATTCATCCTGTGACTCTGGTGATGGGGAGATTCATCCTGTGACTCTGGTGATGGGGAATTCATTCTGTGACCCTGGTGATGGGGGATTCATCCTGTGACTCTGGTGACGGGGGATTCATCCTGTGACTCTGGTGATGGGGAATTCATCCTGTGACTCTGGTGATGGGGGGATTCATTCTGTGACTCTGGTGATGGGGGATTCATCCTGTGACTCTGGTGATGGGGAATTCATCCTGTGACTCTGGGATGGGGGGATTCATCCTGTGACTCTGGTGACGGGTGGATTCATCCTGTGACTCTGGTGATGGGAAATTCAGCCTGTGACTCTAGTGATGCGGATTCATCCTGTGACTCTGGAATGGAGGGATTCATCCTGTGACTCTGGTGACAGGGGATTCATCCTGTGACTCTGGGCTGGGGGAATTCATCCTGTGACTCTGGTGATGCAGAATTCATCCTGTGACTCTGGTGACGGGGAATTCATCCTGTGACTCTGGTGATGGGAGATTCATCCTGTGACTCTGGTGACGGGGGGATTCATCCTGTGACACTGGTGACGGGGAATTCATCCTGTGACACTGGTGATGGGGGATTCATCCTGAGACTCTGGGATGGGGAATTCATCCTGTGACTCTGTTGATGGGAAATTCAGCCTGTGACTCTGGGATGGGGGGGATTCGTCCTGTGACTCTGGTGATGTGGATTCATCCTGTGACTCTGGAATGACGGGATTCATCCTGTGAGTCTGGTGACGGTGGATTCATCCTGTGACTCTGGAATGACGGGATACATCCTGTGACTCTGGTGACGGGGGATTCATCCTGGGACTCTGGTGATGGGAAATTCATCCTGTGACTCTGGTGATGGGGAGGATTCATCCTGTGACTCTGGTGATGGGGAATTCATCCTGTGACTCTGGTGATGGGGGATTCATCCTGTGACTCTGGTGACGGGGTATTCATCCCGTGACTCTGGTGATGGGGAATTCATCCTGTGACTCTGGTGATGGGGAATTCATCCTGTGACTCTGGTGATGGGGGATTCATCCTGTGACTCTGGTGACGGGGTATTCATCCTGTGACTCTGGTGATGGGGAATTCATCCTGTGACTCTGGTGATGGGGGATTCATCCTGTGACTCTGGTGACGGGGTATTCATCCTGTGACTCTCATGATGGGGGATTCATCCGGTGACTCTGTTGATGGGAAATTCATCCTGTGACTCTGGGATGGGGGGGATTCGTCCTGTGACTCTGGTGATGGGGAATTCATCCTGAGACTCTGGGATGGGGAATTCATCCTGTGACTCTGGGATGGGGGGATTCATCCTGTGACTCTGGTGATGGGGAATTCATCCTGAGACTCTGGGATGGGGAATTCATCCTGTGACTCTGGGATGGGGGGATTCATCCTGTGACTAAGGTGATGGAGAATTCATCCTGTGACTCTGGGTTGGGGGGGATTCATCCTGTGAGTCTGGTGATGGGGGATTCATCCTGTGACTCTGGTGATGGGATTCATCCTGTGACTCTGGTGACGGGGAATTCATCCTGTGACTCTGTTGATGGGAAATTCATCCTGTGACTCTGGTGATGGGGAATTCATCCTGTGACTCTGGTGATGGGGAGGATTCGTCCTGTGACTCTGGTGACGGGGTATTCATCCTGTGACTCTGGTGATGGGAAATTCATGCTGTGACTCTGTTGATGGGAAATTCATCCTGTGACTCTGGTGATGGGGAATTCATCCTGTGACTCTGGGATGGGGGGATTCATCCTGTGACTCTGTTGATGGGAAATTCATCCTGTGACTCTGGTGATGGGAAATTCATCCTGTGACTCTGTTGATGGGAAATTCATCCTGTGACTCTGGTGATGGGAAATTCATCCTGTGACTCTGGGATGGGGGGATTCATCCTGTGACTCTGGGATGGGGGGATTCATCCTGTGACTCTGGTGACGGGGGATTCATCCTGTGTCTCTGTTGATGAGAAATTCATCCTGTGACTCTGGTGATGGAGAATTCATCCTGTGACTCTGGTGTCAGGGGATTCATCCTGTGACTCTGGTGATGGGAAATTCATCCTGTGACTCTGGGATGGGGGGATTCATCCTGTGACTCTGGGATGGGGGTATTCATTCTGTGACTCTCATGATGGGGGATTCATCCGGTGACTCTGTTGATGGGAAATTCCTCCAGTGACTCTGGGATGGGGGGGATTCGTCCTGTGACTCTGGGATGGGGGGATTCATCCTGTGACTCTGGGTAGGGGGGATTCATCCTGTGACTCTGGTGATGGGGAATTCATCCTGTGACTCTGGTGATGGGGGATTCATCCTGTGACTCTGGTGACGGGGTATTCATCCTGTGACTCTCATGATGGGGGATTCATCCGGTGACTCTGTTGATGGGAAATTCATCCTGTGACTCTGGGATGGGGGGGATTCGTCCTGTGACTCTGGTGATGGGGAATTCATCCTGAGACTCTGGGATGGGGAATTCATCCTGTGACTCTGGGATGGGGGGATTCATCCTGTGACTCTGGTGATGGGGAATTCATCCTGAGACTCTGGGATGGGGAATTCATCCTGTGACTCTGGGATGGGGGGATTCATTCTGTGACTCTGGTGATGTGGATTCATCCTGTGACTCTGGGATGGGGGGATTCATCCTGTGACTAAGGTGATGGAGAATTCATCCTGTGACTCTGGGTTGGGGGGATTCATCCTGTGAGTCTGGTGATGCAGAATTCATCCTGTGACTCTGGTGATGGAGAAATCGTCCTGTGACTCTGGTGACGGGGAATTCATCCTGTGACTCTGGTGATGGGAGATTCATCCTGTGACTCTGGTGACGGGGGATTCATAATGTGACTCTGGTGACGGGGAATTCATCCTGTGAATGTGGGATGGGGGGATCCGTCCTGTGACTCTGGAATGGGGGGATTCATCCTGTGACTCTGGTGACGGGGGATTCATCCTGTGTCTCTGTTGATGGGAAATTTATCCGGTGACTCTGTTGATGGGGGATCCGTCCTGTGACTCTGGAATTTGGGGGATTCATCCTGTGACTCTGGTAAAGGGGAATTCATCCTGTGACTCTCATGATGGGGGAATTCATCCTGTGACTCTGGTGATGGGGGATTCATCCTGTGACTCTGGTGATGGGGATTCATCCTGTGACTCTGGTGTTGGGAGATTCATCCAGAGACTCTGGTGACGGGGCATTCATCCTGTGACTGTGGGATGGGGGGGATCCGTCCTGTGACTCTGTGAAGGGGGGATTCATCCTGTGACTGTGGGATGGGGGGGATCCGTCCTGTGACTCTGTGATGGGGGGATTCATCCTGTGACTCTGGAATGGGGGGATTCATTCTGTGACTCTGGTGATGGGGATTCATCCTGTGACTCTGGAATGGAGGGATTCATCCTGTGACTCTGGTGACGGGGGATTCATCCTGTGTCTCTGTTGATGGGAAATTCATCCTGTGACTCTGGTGATGGGGAATTCATCCTGTGACTCTGGGATGGGGGGATTCATCCTGTGACTCTGGTGAGGGGGGATTCATCCTGTGACTCTGGTGATGGGGAGATTCATCCTGTGACTCTGGTGATGGGGAATTCATTCTGTGACCCTGGTGATGGGGGATTCATCCTGTGACTCTGGTGACGGGGGATTCATCCTGTGACTCTGGTGATGGGGAATTCATCCTGTGACTCTGGTGATGGGGGGATTCATTCTGTGACTCTGGTGATGGGGGATTCATCCTGTGACTCTGGTGATGGGGAATTCATCCTGTGACTCTGGGATGGGGGGATTCATCCTGTGACTCTGGTGACGGGTGGATTCATCCTGTGACTCTGGTGATGGGAAATTCAGCCTGTGACTCTAGTGATGCGGATTCATCCTGTGACTCTGGAATGGAGGGATTCATCCTGTGACTCTGGTGACAGGGGATTCATCCTGTGACTCTGGGCTGGGGGAATTCATCCTGTGACTCTGGTGATGCAGAATTCATCCTGTGACTCTGGTGACGGGGAATTCATCCTGTGACTCTGGTGATGGGAGATTCATCCTGTGACTCTGGTGACGGGGGGATTCATCCTGTGACACTGGTGACGGGGAATTCATCCTGTGACACTGGTGATGGGGGATTCATCCTGAGACTCTGGGATGGGGAATTCATCCTGTGACTCTGTTGATGGGAAATTCAGCCTGTGACTCTGGGATGGGGGGGATTCGTCCTGTGACTCTGGTGATGTGGATTCATCCTGTGACTCTGGAATGACGGGATTCATCCTGTGAGTCTGGTGACGGTGGATTCATCCTGTGACTCTGGAATGACGGGATACATCCTGTGACTCTGGTGACGGGGGATTCATCCTGGGACTCTGGTGATGGGAAATTCATCCTGTGACTCTGGTGATGGGGAGGATTCATCCTGTGACTCTGGTGATGGGGAATTCATCCTGTGACTCTGGTGATGGGGGATTCATCCTGTGACTCTGGTGACGGGGTATTCATCCTGTGACTCTGGTGATGGGGAATTCATCCTGTGACTCTGGTGATGGGGAATTCATCCTGTGACTCTGGTGATGGGGGATTCATCCTGTGACTCTGGTGACGGGGTATTCATCCTGTGACTCTGGTGATGGGGAATTCATCCTGTGACTCTGGTGATGGGGGATTCATCCTGTGACTCTGGTGACGGGGTATTCATCCTGTGACTCTCATGATGGGGGATTCATCCGGTGACTCTGTTGATGGGAAATTCATCCTGTGACTCTGGGATGGGGGGGATTCGTCCTGTGACTCTGGTGATGGGGAATTCATCCTGAGACTCTGGGATGGGGAATTCATCCTGTGACTCTGGGATGGGGGGATTCATCCTGTGACTCTGGTGATGGCGAATTCATCCTGAGACTCTGGGATGGGGAATTCATCCTGTGACTCTGGGATGGGGGGATTCATCCTGTGACTAAGGTGATGGAGAATTCATCCTGTGACTCTGGGTTGGGGGGATTCATCCTGTGAGTCTGGTGATGGGGGATTCATCCTGTGACTCTGGTGATGGGATTCATCCTGTGACTCTGGTGACGGGGAATTCATCCTGTGACTCTGTTGATGGGAAATTCATCCTGTGACTCTGGTGATGGGGAATTCATCCTGTGACTCTGGTGATGGGGAGGATTCGTCCTGTGACTCTGGTGACGGGGTATTCATCCTGTGACTCTGGTGATGGGGAATTCATCCTGTGACTTTGGTGATGGGGGATTCATCCTGTGACTCTGGTGACGGGGTATTCATCCTGTGACTCTGGGATGGGGGGATTCATCCTGTGACTCTGTTGATGGGAAATTCATCCTGTGACTCTGGTGATGGGAAATTCATCCTGTGACTCTGTTGATGGGAAATTCATCCTGTGACTCTGGTGATGGGAAATTCATCCTGTGACTCTGGGATGGGGGGATTCATCCTGTGACTCTGGGATGGGGGGATTCATCCTGTGACTCTGGTGACGGGGGATTCATCCTGTGTCTCTGTTGATGAGAAATTCATCCTGTGACTCTGGTGATGGAGAATTCATCCTGTGACTCTGGTGTCAGGGGATTCATCCTGTGACTCTGGTGATGGGAAATTCATCCTGTGACTCTGGGATGGGGGGATTCATCCTGTGACTCTGGGATGGGGGGATTCATCCTGTGACTCTGGTGATGGGGGATTCATACTGTCACTCTGTTGATGGGAAATTCAGCCTGTGACTCTGGGATGGGGGGAATCGTCCTGTGACTCTGGTGATGGGGGGGATTCATCCTGTGACTCTGGTGATGGGGAATTCATCCTGTGACTCTGGTGATGGGGGATTCATCCTGTGACTCTGGTGACGGGGTATTCATCCTGTGAGTCTGGTGATGGGGAATTCATCCTGTGACTCTGGTGATGCGGGATTCATCCTGTGTCTCTGGTGACGGGGTATTCATCCTGTGACTCTCATGATGGGGGATTCATCCGGTGACTCTGTTGATGGGAAATTCATCCTGTGACTCTGGGATTTGGGGGATTCGTCCTGTGACTCTGGGATGGGGGGATTCATCCTGTGACTCTGGGTTGGGGGGATTCATCCTGTGACTCTGGTGATGGGGAATTCATCCTGAGACTCTGGTGATGGGGGATTCATCCTGTGACTCTGGTGACGGGGTATTCATCCTGTGACTCTCATGATGGGGGATTCATCCGTTGACTCTGTTGATGGGAAATTCATCCTGTGACTCTGGGATGGGGGGGATTCGTCCTGTGACTCTGGTGATGGGGAATTCATCCTGAGACTCTGGGATGGGGAATTCATCCTGTGACTCTGGGATGGGGGGATTCATCCTGTGACTCTGGTGATGGGGAATTCATCCTGAGACTCTTGGATGGGGAATTCATCCTGTGACTCTGGGATGGGGGGATTCATTCTGTGACTCTGGTGATGTGGATTCATCCTGTGACTCTGGGATGGGGGGATTCATCCTGTCACTAAGGTGATGGAGAATTCATCCTGTGACTCTGGGTTGGGGGGATTCATCCTGTGAGTCTGGTGACGGGGAATTCATCCTGTGACTCTGTTGATGGGAAATTCATCCTGTGACTCTGGTGATGGGGAATTCATCCTGTGACTCTGGGATGGGGGGATTCATCCTGTGACTCTGGTGATGGGAAATTCATCCTGTGACTCTGTTGATGGGAAATTCATCCTGTGACTCTGGTGACAGGGGATTCATCCTGTGACTCTGGGATGGGGGGATTCATCCTGTGACTCTGGTGACGGGGGATTCATCCTGTGTCTCTGTTGATGAGAAATTCATCCTGTGACTCTGGTGATGGAGAATTCATCCTGTGACTCTGGTGTCAGGGGATTCATCCTGTGACTCTGGTGATGGGGGATTCATCCTGTGACTCTGGGATGGGGGGATTCATCCTGTGACTCTGGTGATGGGGGATTCATCCTGTGACTCTGGGATGGGGGGATTCATCCTGTGACTCTGGTGATGGGGGATTCATACTGTCACTCTGTTGATGGGGGGATTCATCCTGTGACTCTGGTGATGTGGGATTCATCCTGTGACTCTGTTGATGGGAATTTCAGCCTGTGACTCTGGGATGGGGGGGATTCGTACTGTGAGTCTGGGATGGGGGGATTCATCCTGTGACTCTGGTGATGGGGGGATTCATCCTGTGACTCTGGTGACGGGGGGATTCATCCTGTGACTCTGGGAATGGGGATTCATCCTGTGACTCTGGTGACGGGGGATTCATCCTGTGACTCTGGGATGGGGGGATTCATCCTGAGACTCTGGGATGTGGGGGATTCGTCCTGTGACACTGTGATGGGGGGATTCATCCTGTGACTCGGGTGACGGGGGATTCATCCTGTGACTCTGGTGACGGGGGATTCATCCTCTGACTCTGGTGATGGGAAATTCAGCCTGTGACTCTGGGATGGGGGGATTCGTCCTGTGACTCTGGTGACAGGGGGGATTCAGCCTTTGACTCTGGGATGGGGGGATTCATCCTGTGACTCTGGTGACGGGGAATTCATACTGTGACTCTGGTAATGGGGATTTATCCTGTGACTCTGGGCTGGGGGAATTCATCCTGTGACTCTGTTGATGGGGGCTTCATCCTGTGACTCTGGTGATGGAGAATTCATCCTGTGACTCTGGTGTTGGGAGATTCATCCAGTGACTCTGGTGGCGGGGGCATTCATCCTGTGACTGTGGGATGGGGGGGATCCGTCCTGTGACTCTGTGATGGGGGGATTCATCCTGTGACTGTGGGATGGGGGGGATCCGTCCCGTGACTCTGTGATGGGGGGATTCATCCTGTGACTCTGGAATGGGGGGATTCATTCTGTGACTCTGGTGATGGGGATTCATCCTGTGACTCTGGAATGGAGGGATTCATCCTGTGACTCTGATGAAGGGGGATTCATCCTGTGTCTCTGTTGATGGGAAATTCATCCTGTGACTCTGGTGATGGGGGATTCATCCTGTGACTCTGGGATGGGGGGATTCATCCTGTGACTCTGGTGAGGGGGGATTCATCCTGTGACTCTGGTGATGGGGAGATTCATCCTGTGACTCTGGTGATGGGGAATTCATTCTGTGACCCTGGTGATGGGGGATACATCCTGTGACTCTGGTGACGGGGGATTCATCCTGTGACTCTGGTGATGGGGAAGTCATCCTGTGACTCTGGTGATGGGGGGATTCATTCTGTGACTCTGGTGATGGGGGATTCATCCTGTGACTCTGGTGACGGGGGATTCATCCTGTGACTCTCATGATGGGGGATTCATCCTGTGACTCTGGGATGGGGGGATTCATCCTGTGACTCTGGTGATGTGGGATTCATCCTGTGACTCTGTTGATGGGAATTTCAGCCTGTGACTCTGGGATGGGGGGGATTCGTCCTGTGAGTCTGGGATGGGGGGATTCATCCTGTGACTCTGGTGATGGGGGGATTCATCCTGTGACTCTGGTGACGGGGGGATTCATCCTGTGACTCTGGGAATGGGGATTCATCCTGTGACTCTGGTGACGGGGGATTCATCCTGTGACTCTGGGATGGGGGGATTCATCCTGAGACTCTGGGATGTGGGGGATTCGTCCTGTGACACTGTGATGGGGGGATTCATCCTGTGACTCTGGTGACGGGGGATTCATCCTCTGACTCTGGTGACGGGGGATTCATCCTCTGACTCTGGTGATGGGAAATTCAGCCTGTGACTCTGGGATGGGGGGATTCGTCCTGTGACTCTGGTGACAGGGGGGATTCAGCCTTTGACTCTGGGATGGGGGGATTCATCCTGTGACTCTGGTGACGGGGAATTCATACTGTGACTCTGGTAATGGGGATTCATCCTGTGACTCTGGGCTGGGGGAATTCATCCTGTGACTCTGTTGATGGGGGCTTCATCCTGTGACTCTGGTGATGGAGAATTCATCCTGTGACTCTGGTGTTGGGAGATTCATCCAGTGACTCTGGTGACGGGGCATTCATCCTGTGACTGTGGGATGGGGGGGATCCGTCCTGTGACTCTGTGATGGGGGGATTCATCCTGTGACTGTGGGATGAGGGGGATCCGTCCCGTGACTCTGTGATGGGGGGATTCATCCTGTGACTCTGGAATGGGGGGATTCATTCTGTGACTCTGGTGATGGGGATTCATCCTGTGACTCTGGAATGGAGGGATTCATCCTGTGACTCTGATGAAGGGGGATTCATCCTGTTTCTCTGTTGATGGGAAATTCATCCTGTGACTCTGGTGATGGGGGATTCATCCTGTGACTCTGGGATGGGGGGATTCATCCTGTGACTCTGGTGAGGGGGGATTCATCCTGTGACTCTGGTGATGGGGAGATTCATCCTGTGACTCTGGTGATGGGGAATTCATTCTGTGACCCTGGTGATGGGGGATACATCCTGTGACTCTGGTGAGGGGGGATTCATTCTGTGACTCTGGTGATGGGGGATTCATCCTGTGACTCTGGTGACGGGGGATTCATCCTGTGACTCTCATGATGGGGGATTCATCCTGTGACTCTGGGATGGGGGGATTCATCCTGTGACTCTGGTGACGGGGGACTCATCCTGTGACTCGGGTGATGGGGGGATTCATCCTGTGACTCTGGTGACGGGGGATTCATCCTGTGACTCTGGTGACGGGTGGATTAATCCTGTGACTCTGGTGATGGGAAATTCAGCCTGTGACTCTGGTGATGCGGATTCATCCTGTGACTCTGGGATGGAGGGATTCATCCTGTGACTCAGGTGACAGGGGATTCATTCTGTGACTCTGGGCTGGGGGAATTCATCCTGTGACTCTGGTGATGCAGAATTCGTCCTGTGACTCTGGTGAAGGGAAATTCAGCCTGTGACTCTGGTGATGCGGATTCATCCTGTGACTCTGGAATGGAGGGATTCATCCTGTGACTCAGGTGTCAGGGGATTCATCCTGTGACTTTGGGCTGGGGGAATTCATCCTGTGACTCTGGTGATGCAGAATTCATCCTGTGACTCTGGTGATGGAGAAATCATCCTGTGACACTGGTGATGGAGAATTCGTCCTGTGACTCTGGTGACGGGGAATTCATCCTGTGACTCTGGTGATGGGAGATTCATCCTGTGACTCTGGTGACGGGGGATTCATAATGTGACTCTGGTGACGGGGAATTCATCCTGTCAATGTGGGATGGGGGGATCCGTCCTGTGACTCTGGAATGGGGGGATTCATCCTGTGACTCTGGTGACGGGGGATTCATCCTGTGTCTCTGTTGATGGGAAATTCATCCTGTGACTCTGATGATGGAGAATTCATCCTGTGACTCTGGTGATGGGGGATTCGTCCTGTGACTCTGGGATGGGGGGATTTATCCTGTGACTCTGGTGACAGGGGAGATTCATCCTGTGACTCTGGTGATGGGGAATTCATCCTGTGACTCTCATGATGGGGGAATTCATCCTGTGACTCTGGTGCTGGGGGATTCATCCTGTGACTCTGGTGATGGGGGGATTCATCCTGTGACTCTGGTGATGGGGGGATTCATCATGTGACTCTGGTGACGGGGGATTCATCCTGTGACTCTGGGATGGGGGGATTCATCCTGTGACTCTGGTGATGGGGGGATTCATCCTGTGACTCTGGTGATGGGGAATTCATCCTGAGACTCTGGGATGGGGAATTCATCCTGTGACTCTGTTGATGGGGAAATTCATCCTGTGTCTCTGGGATGGGGGGATTCATCCTGTGACCCTGGTGATGTGGATTCATCCTGTGACTCTGGTGATGGAGAATTCGTACTGTGTCTCTGGTGATGGAGAATTCATCCTGTGACTCGGGTGACGGGGGATTCATCCTGTGACTCTGGTGACGGGTGGATTCATCCTGTGACTCTGGTGATGGGAAATTCAGCCTGTGACTCTGGTGATGCGGATTCATCCTGTGACTCTGGAATGGAGGGATTCATCCTGTGACTCTGGTGACAGGGGATTCATCCTGTGACTCTGGGCTGGGGGAATTTATCCTGTGACTCTGGTGATGCAGAATTCATCCTGTGACTCTGGTGATGCAGAATTCATCCTGTGACTCTGGTGACGGGGAATTCATCCTGTGACTCTGGTGATGGGAGATTCATCCTGTGACTCTGGTGACGGGGGATTCATAATGTGACTCTCATGATGGGGAATTCATTCTGTGACTCTGGTGATGGAGGATTCATCCTGTGACTCTGGGATGGGGGGATTCATCCTGTGACACTGGTGACGGGGAATTCATCCTGTGACTCTGGTGATGGGGGATTCATCCTGTGACTCTGTGATGGGGAATTCATCCTGTGACTCTGTTGATGGGAAATTCAGCCTGTGACTCTGGGATGGGGGGGATTCGTCCTGTGACTCTGGTGATGGGGGGGATTCATCCTGTGACTCTGGTGATGGGGAATTCATCCTGTGACTCTGGTGATGGGGGATTCATCCTGTGACTCTCATGATGGGGGATTCATCCGGTGACTCTGTTGATGGGAAATTCATCCTGTGACTCTGGGATGGCGGGGATTCGTCCTGTTACTCTGGTGATGGGGAATTCATCCTGAGACTCTGGGATGGGGAATTCATCCTGTGACTCTGGGATGGGGGGATTCATCCTGTGACTCTGGTGATGGGGAATTCATCCTGAGACTCTGGGATGGGGAATTCATCCTGTGACTCTGGGATGGGGGGATTCATTCTGTGACTCTGGTGATGTGGATTCATCCTGTGACTCTGGGATGGGGGGATTCATCCTGTGACTAAGGTGATGGAGAATTCATCCTGTGACTCTGGGTTGGGGGGATTCATCCTGTGAGTCTGGTGATGGGGGATTCATCCTGTGACTCTGGTGATGGGATTCATCCTGTGACTCTGGTGATGGAGAATTCATCCTGAGACTCTGGTGACGGGGAATTCATCCTGTGACTCTGTTGATGGGAAATTCATCCTGTGACTCTGGTGATGGGGAATTCATCCTGTGACTCTGGGATGGGGGGATTCATCCTGTGACTCTGGGATGGGGGGATTCATCCTGTGAGTCTGGTGATGGGGGATTCATCCTGTGACTCTGGGATGGGTGGATTCATCCTGTGACTCTGGGTTGGGGGGATTCATCCTGTGAGTCTGGTGATGGGGGATTCATCCTGTGACTCTGGTGATGGGATTCATCCTGTGACTCTGGTGATGGAGAATTCATCCTGAGACTCTGGTGACGGGGAATTCATCCTGTGACTCTGTTGATGGGAAATTCATCCTGTGACTCTGGTGATGGGGAATTCATCCTGTGACTCTGGGATGGGGGGATTCATCCTGTGACTCTGGGATGGGGGGATTCATCCTGTGACTCTGGGATGGGGGGATTCATCCTGTGACTCTGTTGATGGTAAATTCAGCCTGTGACTCTGGGATGGGGGGGATTCATCCTGTGACTCTGGTGACGGGGGGATTCATCCTGTGACTCTGGTGATGGGGGGATTCATCCTGTGACTCTGGTGACGGGGCATTCATCCTGTGACTCTCATGATGGGGGGATTCATCCTGTGACTCTGGTGATGGGGGGATTCATCCTGTGACTCTGGTGACGGGGCATTCATCCTGTGACTCTCATGATGGGGGGATTCATCCTGTGACTCTGGTGATGGGGGATTCATCCTGTGACTCTGGTGATGGGGGGATTCATCCTGTGACTCTGGTTACGGGGCATTCATCCTGTGACTCTCATGATGGGGGGATTCATCCTGTGACTCTGTTGATGCGGGATTCATCCTGTGACTCTGTTGATGGGAAATTCAGCCTGTGACTCTGGAATGGGGCGGATTCGTCCTGTGACTCTGGGATTGGGGGATTCATCCTGTGACTCTGGTGATGGGGAATTCATCCTGAGACTCTGGGATGGGGGGATTCATCCTGTGACTAAGGTGATGGAGAATTCAACCTGTGACTCTGGGTTGGGGGGATTCATCCTGTGAGTCTGGTGATGGGGAATTCATCCTGAGACTCTGGGATGGGGGGATTCATCCTGTGACTCTGGTGATGGGGTATTCATCCTGTGACTCTGTTGATGGGGAAATTCATCCTGTGACTCTGGGATGGGGGGATTCATCCTGATACTAAGGTGATGGAGAATTCATCCTGTGACTCTGGGATGGGGGGATTCATCCTGTGACTCGGGTGATGGGGTATTCATCCTGTGACTCTGTTGATGGGGAAATTCATCCTGTGACTCTGGGATGGGGGGATTCATCCTGTGACTAAGGTGATGGGGAATTCATCCTGAGACTCTGGGATAGGGGGATTCATCCTGTGACTCTGGTGATGTGGATTCATCCTGTGACTCTGGAATGACGGGATTCATCCTGTGAGTCTGGTGACGGTGGATTCATCCTGTGACTCTGGAATGACGGGATTCATCCTGTGACTCTGGGTTGGGGGGATTCATCCTGTGACTCTGGTGATGTGGATTCATCCTGTGACTCTGGAATGACGGGATTCATCCTGTGACTCTGGTGATGGGAAATTCATCCTGTGACTCTGGTGATGGGGGGGATTCATCCTGTGACTCTGGTGATGGGGGGGATTCATCCTGTGACTGAGGTGATGTGGGGATTCATCCTGTGACTCTGGTGACGGGGGGCTTCATCATGTGACTCTGGTGACGGGGGGCTTCATCCTGTGAGTCTGGTGACGGGGGATTCATTCTGTGACTCTGGTGATGGGGAATTCATTCTGTTACTCTGGAATGACGGTATTCATCCTGTGACTCTGGTGACGGGGGATTCATCCTGGGACTCTGGTGATGGGAAATTCATCCTGTGACTCTGGTGATGGGGGGATTCATCCTGCGACTCTGGTGATGTGGATTCATCCTGTGACTCTGGGATGGGGGGATTCATCCTGTGACTGAGGTGATGGAGAATTCATCCTGTTACTCTGGTGATGGGAGATTCATCCTGTGACTCAGGTGACGGGGGATTCATCCTGTGAGTCTGGTGACGGGGGATTCATCCTGTGTCTCTGTTGATTGGAAATTCATCCTGTGACTCTGGTGATGGGGATTCTTCCTGTGACTCTGGAATGGGGGGATTCATCCTGTGACTCTGGTGATGGGGATTCATCCTGTGACTCTGGAATGGGGGGAATCATCCTGTGACTCTGGTGATGGAGAATTCATCCTGTGACTCTGGGATGGGGGGGATTCATCCTGTGACTCTGGGATGGGGGGGATTCATCCTGTGACTCTGGCGATGGGGGATTCATCCTGTGACTCTGGTATCGGGGGATTCATCCTGTGACTCTGGTGATGGGGGATTCATCCTGTGACTCTGGGATGGGGAGATTCATCCTGTGACTCTGGGATGGGGGGGATTCATCCTGTGACTCTGGTGACGGGGGGCTTCATCCAGTGACTCTGGTGACGGGGGGCTTCATCCTGTGAGTCTGGAGACGGGGGATTCATTCTGTGACTCTGGTGATGGGGAATTCATTCTGTGACTCTGGAATGACGGGATTCATCCTGTGACTCTGGGATGGGGGGATTCATTCTGTGACTCTGGTGATGTGGATTCATCCTGTGACTCTGGGATGGGGGGATTCATCCTGTGACTCTGGTGATGGAGAATTCATCCTGAGACACTGGTGACGGGGAATTCATCCTGTGACTCTGTTGATGGGAAATTCATCCTGTGACTCTGGTGATGGGGAATTCGTCCTGTGACTCTGGGATGGGGGGATTCATCCTGTAACTCTGGTGATGGGAAATTCATCCTGTGACTCTGTTGATGGGAAATTCATCCTGTGACTCTGGTGATGGGAAATTCATCCTGTGACTCTGGTGACAGGGGATTCATCCTGTGACTCTGGGATGGGGGGATTCATCCTGTGTCTCTGTTGATGAGAAATTCATCCTGTGACTCTGGTGATGGAGAATTCATCCTGTGACTCTGGTATCAGGGGATTCATCCTGTGACTCTGGTGATGGGGGATTCATCCTGTGACTCTGGGATGGGGGGATTCATCCTGTGACTCTGGTGATGGGGGATTCATACTGTCACTCTGTTGATGGGAAATTCAGCCTGTGACTCTGGGATGGGGGGAATCGTCCTGTGACTCTGGGATGGGGGGATTCATCTTGTGACTCTGGTGATGGGGGATTCATCCTGTGACTCTGGGATGGGGGGGATTCATCCTGTGACTCTGGTGATGTGGGATTCATCCTGTGACTCTGTTGATGGGAATTTCAGCCTGTGACTCTGGTGATGGGGGGATTCATCCTGTGACTCTGGTGACGGGGGGATTCATACTGTGACTCTGGGAATGGGGATTCATCCTGTGACTCCGGTGACGGGGGATTCATCCTGTGACTCTGGGATGGGGGGATTCATCCTGAGAATCTGGGATGTGGGGGATTCGTCCTGTGACTCTGTGATGGGGGGATTCATCCTGTGACTCTGTGATGGGGGTATTCATCCTGTGACTCTGGTGATGGGGGACTCATCCTGTGACTCTGGAATGGGGGGATTCATCCTGTGACTCTGGTGCTGGGGGGATTCGTCCTGTGTCTCTGGTGATGGAGAATTCATCCTGTGACTCTGGGATGGGGGGGGATTCATCCTGTGACTCTGGTGATGGGGGATTCATCCTGTGACTCTGGGATGGGGAGATTCATCCTGTGACTCTGGGATGGGGGGATTCATCCTGTGAGTCTGGTGATGGGGGATTCATCCTGTGACTCTGGAGTGGGGGGATTCCACCTGTGACTCTGGTGATGGAGAATTCATCCTGTGACTCTGGGATGGGGGGATTCATCCTGTGACTCTGGTGATGAGGTATTCATCCTGTGACTCTGTTGATGGGGGGATTCATCCTGTGACTCTGGTGATGGGGGATTCATCCTGCGACTCTGGAATGGGGGGATTCATCCTGTGACTCTGGTGATGGAGAATTCATCTGGAGACTCTGGTGAAGGGGGATTCATCCTGTGACTCCGGTGATGGGGGGATTCATCCTGTGACTCTGGTGATGGGGGATTCATCCTGTGACTCTGGGATGGGGGGATTCATCCTGTGACTCTGGTGATGGGGGATTCATCCTGTGACTCTGGGATGGGGGGATTCATCCTGTGACTCTGGTGATGGAGAATTCATCCTGTGACTCTGGTGTCAGGGGATTCATCCTGTGACTCTGGTGATGGGGGATTCATCCTGTGACTCTGTTGATGGTAAATTCAGCCTGTGACTCTGGGATGGGGGGGATTCATCCTGTGACTCTGGTGACGGGGGGATTCATCCTGTGACTCTGGTGATGGGGGATTCATCCTGTGACTCTGGTGACGGGGCATTCATCCTGTGACTCTCTTGATGGGGGGATTCATCCTGTGACTCTGTTGATGGGAAATTCAGCCTGTGACTCTGGGATGGGGCGGATTCGTCCTGTGACTCTGGTGATGGGGAATTCATCCTGAGACTCTGGGATGGGGAATTCATCCTGTGACTCTGGGATGGGGGGATTCATCCTGTGACTCTGGTGATGGGGAATTCATCCTGAGACTCTGGGATGGGGAATTCATCCTGTGACTCTGGGATGGGGGGATTCATCCTGTGACTCTGGTGACGGGGGGATTCATCCTGTGACTCTGGTGATGGGGGGATTCATCCTGTGACTCTGGTGATGTGCGATTCATCCTGTGAATCTGTTGATGGGAATTTCAGCCTGTGACTCTGGGATGGGGGGGATTCGTCCTGTGAGTCTGGGATGGGGGGATTCATCCTGTGACTCTGGTGATGGGGGGTTTCATCCTGTGACTCTGGTGACGGGGGGATTCATCCTGTGACTCTGGGAATGGGGATTCATCCTGTGACTCTGGTGACGGGGGATTCATCCTGTGACTCTGGGATGGGGGGATTCATCCTGAGACTCTGGGATGTGGGGGATTCGTCCTGTGACTCTGTGATGGGGGGATTCATCCTGTGACTCTGTGATGGGGGTATTCATCCTGTGACTCTGGTGATGGGGGACTCATCCTGTGACTCTGGAATGGGGGGATTCATCCTGTGACTCTGGTGATGGGGGGGATTCGTCCTGTGTCTCTGGTGATGGAGAATTCATCCTGTGACTCTGGGATGCGGGGGGATTCATCCTGTGACTCTGGTGATGGGGGATTCATCCTGTGACTCTGGGATGGGGAGATTCATCCTGTGACTCTGGGATGGGGGGATTCATCCTGTGAGTCTAGTGATGGGGGATTCATCCTGTGACTCTGGAGTGGGGGGATTCCACCTGTGACTCTGGTGATGGAGAATTCATCCTGTGACTCTGGGATGGGTGGATTCATCCTGTGACTCTGTTGATGGGGGGATTCATCCTGTGACTCTGGTGATGGAGAATTCATCCTGTGACTCTGGGATGGGGGGATTCATCCTGTGACTCTGGTGATGGGGTATTCATCCTGTGACTCTGTTGATGGGGAAATTCATCCTGTGACTCTGGGATGGGGGGATTCATCCTGTGAGTCTGGTGATGGGGAATTCATCCTGAGACTCTGGGATGGGGGGATTCATCCTGTGACTCTGGTGATGGGGTATTCATCCTGTGACTCTGTTGATGGGGAAATTCATCCTGTGACTCTGGGATGGGGGGATTCATCCTCTTACTAAGGTGATGGAGAATTCATCCTGTGACTCTGGGATGGGGGGATTCATCCTGTGACTCTGGTGATGGGGTATTCATCCTGTGACTCTGTTGATGGGGAAATTCATCCTGTGACTCTGGGATGGGGGGATTCATCCTGTGACTAAGGTGATGGGGAATTCATCCTGAGACTCTGGGATGGGGGGATTCATCCTGTGACTCTGGTGATGTGGATTCATCCTGTGACTCTGGAAATACGGGATTCATCCTATGAGTCTGGTGACGGTGGATTCATCCTGTGACTCTGTAATGACGGGATTCATCCTGTGACTCTGGGTTGGGGGGATTCATCCTGTGACTCTGGTGATGTGGATTCATCCTGTGACTCTGGAATGACGGGATTCATCCTGTGACTCTGGTGATGGGAAATTCATCCTGTGACTCTGGTGATGGGGGGGATTCATCCTGTGACTGAGGTGATGTGGGGATTCATCCTGTGACTCTGGTGACGGGGGGGATTCATCCTGTGACTCTGGTGACGGGGGGCTTCATCCTGTGACTCTGGTGACGGGGGGCTTCATCCTTTGAGTCTGGTGACGGGGGATTCATTCTGTGACTCTGGTGATGGGGAATTCATTCTGTGACTCTGGAATGACGGGATTCATCCTGTGACTCTGGTGACGGGGGATTCATCCTGGGACTCTGGTGATGGGAAATTCATCCTGTGACTCTGGTGATGGGGGGATTCATCCTGTGACTCTGGTGATGGGGAATTCATCCTGTGACTCTGGGATGGGGGGATTCATCCTGTGACTGAGGTGATGGAGAATTCATCCTGTTACTCTGGTGATGGGAGATTCATCCTGTGACTCTGGTGACGGGGGATTCATCCTGTGAGTCTGGTGACGGGGGATTCATCCTGTGTCTCTGTTGATTGGAAATTCATCCTGTGACTCTGGTGATGGGGGATTCATCCTGTGACTCTGGTGATGGGGGATTCATCCTGTGAGTCTGGTGATGGGGATTCATCCTGTGACTCTGGAATGGGGGGAATCATCCTGTGACTCTGGTGATGGAGAATTCATCCTGTGACTCTGGGATGGGGGGGATTCATCCTGTGACTCTGGGATGGGGAGATTCATCCTGTGACTCTGGGATGGGGGGATTCATCCTGTGACTCTGGCGATGGGTATTCATCCTGTGACTCTGGAATGGGGGGATTCATCCTGTGACTCTGGTGATGGAGAATTCATCCTGGGACTCTGGTGAAGGGGGATTCATCCTGTGACTCGGGTGATGGGGGGATTCATCCTGTGACTCTGGTGATGGGGGATTCATCCTGTGACTCTGGGATGGGGAGATTCATCCTGTGACTCTGGGATGGGGGGGATTCATCCTGTGACTCTGGCGATGGGGGATTCATCCTGTGACTCTGGTATGGGGGGATTCATCCTGTGACTCTGGTGATGGGGGATTCATCCTGTGACTCTGGGATGGGGAGATTCATCCTGTGACTCTGGGATGGGGGGGATTCATCCTGTGACTCTGGTGACGGGGGGCTTCATCCAGTGACTCTGGTGACGGGGGGCTTCATCCTGTGAGTCTGGTGACGGGGGATTCATTCTGTGACTCTGGTGATGGGGAATTCATTCTGTGACTCTGGAATGACGGGATTCATCCTGTGACTCTGGGATGGGGGGATTCATTCTGTGACTCTGGTGATGTGGATTCATCCTGTGACTCTGGCGATGGGGGATTCATCCTGTGACTCTGGAATGGGGGGATTCATCCTGTGACTCTGGGATGGGGGATTCATCCTGTGACTCTGGGATGGGGAGATTCATCCTGTGACTCTGGGATGGGGGGGATTCATCCTGTGACTCTGGAATGGGGGGCTTCATCCTGTGAGTCTGGTGACGGGGGATTCATTCTGTGACTCTGGAATGACGGGATTCATCCTGTGACTCTGGGATGGGGAGATTCATTCTGTGACTCTGCTGATGTGGATTCATCCTGTGACTCTGGCGATGGGGGATTCATCCTGTGACTCTGGAATGGGGGGATTCATCCTGTGACTCTGGGATGGGGGATTCATCCTGTGACTCTGGGATGGGGAGATTCATCCTGTGACTCTGGGATGGGGGGAATTCATCCTGTGACTCTGGAATGGGGGGATTCATCCTGTGAGTCTGGTGTCGGGGGATTCATCCTGTGACTCTGGTGATGGGATTCATCCTGTGACTCTGGTGATGGAGAATTCATCCTGAGACTCTGGTGACGGGGAATTCATCCTGTGACTCTGTTGATGGGAAATTCATCCTGTGACTCTGGTGATGGGGAATTCATCCTGTGACTCTGGGATGGGGGGATTCATCCTGTGACTCTGGTGATGGGAAATTCATCCTGTGACTCTGTTGATGGGAAATTCATCCTGTGACTCTGGTGATGGGAAATTCATCCTGTGACTCTGGTGACAGGGGATTCATCCTGTGACTCTGGTGACGGGGGATTCATCCTGTGTCTTTGTTGATGAGAAATTCATCCTGTGACTCTGGTGATGGGGGATTCATCCTGTGACTCTGGGATGGGGGGATTCATCCTGTGACTCTGGTGATGTGGGATTCATCCTGTGACTCTGGTGACGAGGGGATTCATCCTGTGACTCTGGTGATGGGGATTCATCCTGTGACTCTGGGAATGGGGATTCATCCTGTGACTCTGGTGACGGAGGATTCATCCTGTGACTCTGGTGACGGGGGGATTCATCCTGTGACTCTGGGAATGGGGATTCATCCTGTGACTCTGGTGACGGGGAGATTCATCCTGTGACTCTGGGAATGGGGATTCATCCTGTGACTCTGGTGACGGGGGATTCATCCTGTGACTCTGGGATGGGGGGATTCATCCTGAGACTCTGGGATGTGCGGGATTCGTCCTGTGACTCTGTGATGGGGGGATTCATCCTGTGACTCTGTGATGGGGGTATTCATCCTGTGACTCTGGTGATGGGGGACTCATCCTGTGACTCTGGAATGGGGGGATTCATCCTGTGACTCTGGTGATGGAAAAATGCATCCTGTGACTCTGGGATGGGGGGGATTCGACCTGTGTCTCTGGTGATGGAGAATTCATCCTATGACTCTGGGATGGGGGGGGATTCATCCTGTGACTCTGGTGATGGGGGATTCATCCTGTGACTCTGGTGACGGGGGATTCATCCTGTGAGTCTGGTGACGGGGGATTCATCCTGTGTCTCTGTTGATTGGAAATTCATCCTGTGACTCTGGTGATGGGGGATTCATCCTGTGACTCTGGTGATGGGGGATTCATCCTGTGAGTCTGGTGATGGGGATTCATCCTGTGACTCTGGAATGGGGGGAATCATCCTGTGACTCTGGTGATGGAGAATTCATCCTGTGACTCTGGGATGGGGGGGATTCATCCTGTGACTCTGGGATGGGGAGATTCATCCTGTGACTCTGGGATGGGGGGATTCATCCTGTGACTCTGGCGATGGGTATTCATCCTGTGACTCTGGAATGGGGGGATTCATCCTGTGACTCTGGTGATGGAGAATTCATCCTGGGACTCTGGTGAAGGGGGATTCATCCTGTGACTCGGGTGATGGGGGATTCATCCTGTGACTCTGGTGATGGGGGATTCATCCTGTGACTCTGGGATGGGGAGATTCATCCTGTGACTCTGGTGACGGAGGATTCATCCTGTGACTCTGGTGACGGGGGGATTCATCCTGTGACTCTGGGAATGGGGATTCATCCTGTGACTCTGGTGACGGGGAGATTCATCCTGTGACTCTGGGAATGGGGATTCATCCTGTGACTCTGGTGACGGGGGATTCATCCTGTGACTCTGGGATGGGGGGATTCATCCTGAGACTCTGGGATGTAGGGGGATTCGTCCTGTGACTCTGTGATGGGGGGATTCATCCTGTGACTCTGTGATGGGGGTATTCATCCTGTGACTCTGGTGATGGGGGACTCATCCTGTGACTCTGGAATGGGGGGATTCATCCTGTGACTCTGGTGATGGAAAAATGCATCCTGTGACTCTGGGATGGGGGGGATTCGACCTGTGTCTCTGGTGATGGAGAATTCATCCTATGACTCTGGGATGGGGGGGGATTCATCCTGTGACTCTGGTGATGGGGGATTCATCCTGTGACTCTGGTGACGGGGGATTCATCCTGTGAGTCTGGTGACGGGGGATTCATCCTGTGTCTCTGTTGATTGGAAATTCATCCTGTGACTCTGGTGATGGGGGATTCATCCTGTGACTCTGGTGATGGGGGATTCATCCTGTGAGTCTGGTGATGGGGATTCATCCTGTGACTCTGGGAATGGGGATTCATCCTGTGACTCTGGTGACGGGGAGATTCATCCTGTGACTCTGGGAATGGGGATTCATCCTGTGACTCTGGTGACGGGGGATTCATCCTGTGACTCTGGGATGGGGGGATTCATCCTGAGACTCTGGGATGTGGGGGATTCGTCCTGTGACTCTGTGATGGGGGGATTCATCCTGTGACTCTGTGATGGGGGTATTCATCCTGTGACTCTGGTGATGGGGGACTCATCCTGTGACTCTGGAATGGGGGGATTCATCCTGTGACTCTGGTGATGGAAAAATGCATCCTGTGACTCTGGGATGGGGGGGATTCGACCTGTGTCTCTGGTGATGGAGAATTCATCCTATGACTCTGGGATGGGGGGGGATTCATCCTGTGACTCTGGTGATGGGGGATTCATCCTGTGACTCTGGGATAGGGAGATTCATCCTGTGACTCTGGGATGGGGGGATTCATCCTGTGAGTCTGGTGATGGGGGATTCATCCTGTGACTCTGGAGTGGGGGGATTCATCCTGTGACTCTGGTGATGGAGAATTCATCCGGAGACTCTGGTGAAGGGGGATTCATCCTGTGACTCCGGTGAGGGGGGGATTCATCCTGTGACTCTGTTGATGGGGGATTCATCCTGTGACTCTGGGATGGGGGATTCATCCTGTGACTCTGGTGATGGGGGATTCATCCTGTGACTCTGTTGATGGGAAATTCATCCTGTGACTCTGGTGATGGGAAATTCATCCTGTGACTCTGGTGACAGGGGATTCATCCTGTGACTCTGGGATGGGGGGATTCATCCTGTGACTCTGGTGACGGGGGATTCATCCTGTGTCTCTGTTGATGAGAAATTCATCCTGTGACTCTGGTGATGGAGAATTCATCCTGTGACTCTGGGATGGGGGATTCATCCTGTGACTCTGGTGATGTGGGATTCATCATGTGACTCTGGTGACGGGGGGATTCATCCTGTGACTCTGGGAATGGGGATTCCTCCTGTGACTCTGGTGACGGGGGATTCATCCTGTGACTCAGGGATGGGGGGATTCATCCTGAGCCTCTGGGATGTGGGGGATTTGTCCTGTGACTCTGTGATGGGGGGATTCATCCTGTGACTCTGTGATGGGTGTATTCATCCTGTGACTCTGGTGATGGGGGACTCATCCTGTGACTCTGGAATGGGGGGATTCATCCTGTGAATCTGGTGATGGAGAATGCATCCTGTGACTCTGGGATGGGGGGGATTCGACCTGTGTCTCTGGTGATGGGGGATTCATCCTGTGACTCTGGGATGGGGAGATTCATCCTGTGACTCTGGGATGGGGGGATTCATCCTGTGAGTCTGGTGATGGGGGATTCATCCTGTGACTCTTGAGTGGGGGGATTCATCCTGTGACTCTGGTGATGGAGAATTCATCCGGAGACTCTGGTGAAGGGGGATTCATCCTGTGACTCCGGTGAGGGGGGGATTCATCCTGTGACTCTGTTGATGGGGGATTCATCCTGTGACTCTGGGATGGGGGGATTCATCCTGTGACTCTGGTGATGAGGTATTCATCCTGTGACTCTGTTGATGGGGGATTCGTCCTGTGACTCTGGGATGGGGGGGATTCATCCTGTGACTCTGGTGATGGGGGATTCATCCTGCGACTCTGGAATGGGGGGATTCATCCTGTGACTCTGGTGATGGAGAATGCATCCTGTGACTCTGGGATGGGGGGGATTCGACCTGTGTCTCTGGTGATGGAGAATTCATCCTGTGACTCTGGGATGGGGGGGGATTCATCCTGTGACTCTGGTGATAGGGGATTCATCCTGTGACTCTGGGATGGGGAGATTCATCCTGTGACTCTCGGATGGGGGGATTCATCCTGTGAGTCTGGTGATGGGGGATGCATCCTGTGACTCTGGAGTGGGGGGATTCATCCTGTGACTCTGGTGATGGAGAATTCATCCGGAGACTCTGGTGAAGGGGGATTCATCCTGTGACTCCGGTGAGGGGGGGATTCATCCTGTGACTCTGTTGATGGGGGATTCATCCTGTGACTCTGGGATGGGGGGATTCATCCTGTGACTCTGGTGATGAGGTATTCATCCTGTGACTCTGTTGATGGGGGATTCGTCCTGTGACTCTGGGATGGGGGGGATTCATCCTGTGACTCTGGTGATGGGGGATTCATCCTGCGACTCTGGAATGGGGGGATTCATCCTGTGACTCTGGAGATGGAGAATTCATCCGGAGACTCTGGTGAAGGGGGATTCATCCTGTGACTCTGGGATGGGGGGATTCATCCTGTGACTCTGGTGATGGGAAATTCATCCTGTGACTCTGTTGATGGGAAATTCATCCTGTGACTCTGGTGATGGGAAATTCATCCTGTGAGTCTGGTGATGGGGGATTCATCCTGTTACTCTGGGATGGGGGGATTCATCCTGTGACTCTGGGATGGGGGGATTCATCCTGTGACTCTGGGATGGGGGGATTCATCCTTTGTCTCTGTTGATGAGAAATTCATCCTGTGACTCTGGTGATGGGGGATTCATCCTGTGACTCTGGGATGGGCGGATTCATCCTGTGACTCTGGTGATGTGGGATTCATCCTGTGACTCTGGTGACGGGGGGATTCATCCTGTGACTCTGGGAATGGGGATTCATCCTGTGACTCTGGTGACGGGGGATTCATCCTGTGACTCTGGGATGGGGGGATTCATCCTGAGACTCTGGGATGTGGGGGATTCGTCCTGTGACTCTGTGATGGGGGGATTCATCCTGTGACTCTGTGATGGGGGTATTCATCCTCTGACTCTGATGATGGGGGACTCATCCTGTGACTCTGGAATGGGGGGATTCATCCTGTGACTCTGGTGATGGAGAATTCATCCTGTGACTTTGGGATGGGGGGGATTCATCCTGTGACTCTGGTGATGGAGAATTCATCCTGTGACTCTGGGATGGGGGGGGATTCATCCTGTGACTCTGGTGATGGGGGATTCATCCTGTGACTCTGGGATGGGGAGATTCATTCTGTGACTCTGGGATGGGGGGATTCATCCTGTGAGTCTGGTGATGGGGGATTCATGCAGTGACTCTGGAGTGGGGGGATTCATCCTGTGACTCTGGTGATGGAGAATTCATCCGGAGACTCTGGTGAAGGGGGATTCATCCTGTGACTCCGGTGATGGGGGGATTCATCCTGTGACTCTGGTGATGGGGGATTCATCCTGTGACTTTGGGATGGGGGGATTCATCCTGTGACTCTGTTGATGGGGGATTCATCCTGTGACTCTGTTGATGGTAAATTCATCCTGTGACTCTGGTGATGGGTGGATTCATCCTGTGACTCTGGTGACGGGGCATTCATCCTGTGACTCTGGTGATGGGGGGATTCATCCTGTGACTCTGGTGACGGGGCGTTCATCCTTTGACTCTCATGATGGGGGGATTCATCCTGTGACTGAGGTGATGGAGAATTCATCCTGTGACTCTGGGTTGGGGGGATTCATCCTTTGACTCTGGTGATGGAGAATTCATCCTGTTACTCTGGTGATGGGAGATTCATCCTGTGACTCTGGTGACGGGGGATTCATCCTGTGAGTCTGGTGACGGGGGATTCATCCTGTGTCTCTGTTGATGGGAAATTCATCCTGTGACTCTGGTGATGGAGAATTCATCCTGGGACTCATGGATGGGGGGATTCATCCTGTGACTCTGGTGACGGGGAATTCATCCTGTGACTCTGGTGACGGGGGATTCATCCTGTGACTCTGGTGATGGGGATTCATCCTGGGACTCTTGGATGGGGGCATTCGTCCTGTTACTCTGGTGATGGGGGATTCATCCTGTGACTCTGGGATGGGGATTCATCCTGTGACTCTGGATTGGGGGGATTCATCCTGTGACTCTGGTGATGGGGATTCATCCTGTGACTCTGGAATGGGGGGAATCATCCTGTGACTCTGGTGATGGAGAATTCATCCTGTGACTCTGGGATGGGGGGGATTCATCCTGTGACTCTGGGATGGGGAGATTCATCCTGTGACTCTGGGATGGGGGGGATTCATCCTGTGACTCTGGCGATGGGGTATTCATCCTGTGACTCTGGGATGGGGAGATTCATCCTGTGACTCTGGGATGGGGGGATTCATCCTGTGACTCTGGCGATGGGGGATTCATCCTGTGACTCTGGAATGGGGGGATTCATCCTGTGACTCTGGTGATGGGGGATTCGTCCTGTGACTCTGGGTTGGGGGGATTCATCCTGTGACTCTGGTGACGGCGGATTCATCCTGTGAGTCTGGTGACGGGGGATTCATCCTGTGTCTCTGTTGATGGGAAATACATCCTGTGACTCTGGTGATGGAGAATTCATCCTGGGACTCTTGGATGGGGGGATTCATCCTGTGACTCTGGTGACGGGGGATTCATCCTGTGACTCTGGTGACGGGGGATTCATCCTGTGACTCTGGTGATGGGGATTCATCCTGGGACTCTTGGATGGGGGCATTCGTCCTGTGACTCTGGTGATGGGGGATTCATCCTGTGACTCTGGTGATGGGGATTCATCCTGTGACTCTGGGATGGGGGGATTCATCCTGTGACTCTGGTGATGGGGATTCATGCTGTGACTCTGGAATGTGGGGAATCATCCTGTGACTCTGGTGATGGAGAATTCATCCTGTGACTCTGGGATGGGGGGGATTCATCCTGTGACTCTGGGATGGGGAGATTCATCCTGTGACTCTGGGATGGGGGGGATTCATCCTGTGACTCTGGCGATGGGGGATTCATCCTGTGACTCTGGGATGGGGAGATTCATCCTGTGACTCTGGGATGGGGGGATTCATCCTGTGACTCTGGTGATGGGGGATTCATCCTGTGACTCTTGTGATGGAGAATTCTTCCGGAGACTCTGGTGAAGGGGGATTCATCCTGTGACTCGGGTGACGGGGGGATTCATCCTGTGACTCTGGTGATGGGGGATTCATCCTGTGAATCTGGGATGGGGAGATTCATCCTGTGACTCTGGGATGGGGGGGATTCATCCTGTGACTCTGGCGATGGGGGATTCATCCTGTGACTCTGGAATGGGGGGATTCATCCTGTGACTCTGGTGATGGGGGATTCATCCTGTGACTCTGGGATGGGGAGATTCATCCTGTGACTCTGGGATGGGGGGGATTCATCCTGTGAGTCTGGTGACGGGGGATTCATCCTGTGACTCTGGGATGGGGGGATTCATCCTGTGACTCTGGTGATGGGAAATTCATCCTGTGACTCTGTTGATGGGAAATTCATCCTGTGACTCTGGTGATGGGAAATTCATCCTGTGAGTCTGGTGATGGGGGATTCATCCTGTTACTCTGGGATGGGGGGATTCATCCTGTGACTCTGGGATGGGGGGATTCATCCTGTGACTCTGGGATGGGGGGATTCATCCTTTGTCTCTGTTGATGAGAAATTCATCCTGTGACTCTGGTGATGGGGGATTCATCCTGTGACTCTGGGATGGGCGGATTCATCCTGTGACTCTGGTGATGTGGGATTCATCCTGTGAATCTGGTGACGGGGGGATTCATCCTGTGACTCTGGGAATGGGGATTCATCCTGTGACTCTGGTGACGGGGGATTCATCCTGTGACTCTGGGATGGGGGGATTCATCCTGAGACTCTGGGATGTGGGGGATTCGTCCTGTGACTCTGTGATGGGGGGATTCATCCTGTGACTCTGTGATGGGGGTATTCATCCTCTGACTCTGATGATGGGGGACTCATCCTGTGACTCTGGAATGGGGGGATTCATCCTGTGACTCTGGTGATGGAGAATTCATCCTGTGACTCTGGGATGGGGGGGATTCATCCTGTGACTCTGGTGATGGAGAATTCATCCTGTGACTCTGGGATGGGGGGGGATTCATCCTGTGACTCTGGTGATGGGGGATTCATCCTGTGACTCTGGGATGGGGAGATTCATTCTGTGACTCTGGGATGGGGGGATTCATCCTGTGAGTCTGGTGATGGGGGATTCATGCAGTGACTCTGGAGTGGGGGGATTCATCCTGTGACTCTGGTGATGGAGAATTCATCCGGAGACTCTGGTGAAGGGGGATTCATCCTGTGACTCCGGTGATGGGGGGATTCATCCTGTGACTCTGGTGATGGGGGATTCATCCTGTGACTTTGGGATGGGGGGATTCATCCTGTGACTCTGTTGATGGGGGATTCATCCTGTGACTCTGTTGATGGTAAATTCATCCTGTGACTCTGGTGATGGGTGGATTCATCCTGTGACTCTGGTGACGGGGCATTCATCCTGTGACTCTGGTGATGGGGGGATTCATCCTGTGACTCTGGTGACGGGGCGTTCATCCTTTGACTCTCATGATGGGGGGATTCATCCTGTGACTCTGGTGATGGGGGGATTCATCCTGTGACTGAGGTGATGGAGAATTCATCCTGTGACTCTGGGTTGGGGGGATTCATCCTTTGACTCTGGTGATGGAGAATTCATCCTGTTACTCTGGTGATGGGAGATTCATCCTGTGACTCTGGTGACGGGGGATTCATCCTGTGAGTCTGGTGACGGGGGATTCATCCTGTGTCTCTGTTGATGGGAAATTCATCCTGTGACTCTGGTGATGGAGAATTCATCCTGGGACTCATGGATGGGGGGATTCATCCTGTGACTCTGGTGACGGGGAATTCATCCTGTGACTCTGGTGACGGGGGATTCATCCTGTGACTCTGGTGATGGGGATTCATCCTGGGACTCTTGGATGGGGGCATTCGTCCTGTTACTCTGGTGATGGGGGATTCATCCTGTGACTCTGGGATGGGGATTCATCCTGTGACTCTGGATTGGGGGGATTCATCCTGTGACTCTGGTGATGGGGATTCATCCTGTGACTCTGGAATGGGGGGATTCATCTTGTGACTCTGGTGATGGAGAATTCATCCTGTGACTCTGGGATGGGGGGGATTCATCCTGTGACTCTGGGATGGGGAGATTCATCCTGTGACTCTGGGATGGGGGGGATTCATCCTGTGACTCTGGCGATGGGGTATTCATCCTGTGACTCTGGGATGGGGAGATTCATCCTGTGACTCTGGGATGGGGGGATTCATCCTGTGACTCTGGCGATGGGGGATTCATCCTGTGACTCTGGAATGGGGGGATTCATCCTGTGACTCTGGTGATGGGGGATTCGTCCTGTGACTCTGGGTTGGGGGGATTCATCCTGTGACTCTGGTGACGGCGGATTCATCCTGTGAGTCTGGTGACGGGGGATTCATCCTGTGTCTCTGTTGATGGGAAATACATCCTGTGACTCTGGTGATGGAGAATTCATCCTGGGACTCTTGGATGGGGGGATTCATCCTGTGACTCTGGTGACGGGGGATTCATCCTGTGACTCTGGTGACGGGGGATTCATCCTGTGACTCTGGTGATGGGGATTCATCCTGGGACTCTTGGATGGGGGCATTCGTCCTGTGACTCTGGTGATGGGGGATTCATCCTGTGACTCTGGTGATGGGGATTCATCCTGTGACTCTGGGATGGGGGGATTCATCCTGTGACTCTGGTGATGGGGATTCATGCTGTGACTCTGGAATGTGGGGAATCATCCTGTGACTCTGGTGATGGAGAATTCATCCTGTGACTCTGGGATGGGGGGGATTCATCCTGTGACTCTGGGATGGGGAGATTCATCCTGTGACTCTGGGATGGGGGGGATTCATCCTGTGACTCTGGCGATGGGGGATTCATCCTGTGACTCTGGGATGGGGAGATTCATCCTGTGACTCTGGGATGGGGGGATTCATCCTGTGACTCTGGTGATGGGGGATTCATCCTGTGACTCTTGTGATGGAGAATTCTTCCGGAGACTCTGGTGAAGGGGGATTCATCCTGTGACTCGGGTGACGGGGGGATTCATCCCGTGACTCTGGTGATGGGGGATTCATCCTGTGAATCTGGGATGGGGAGATTCATCCTGTGACTCTGGGATGGGGGGTATTCATCCTGTGACTCTGGCGATGGGGGATTCATCCTGTGACTCTGGAATGGGGGGATTCATCCTGTGACTCTGGTGATGGGGGATTCATCCTGTGACTCTGGGATGGGGAGATTCATCCTGTGACTCTGGGATGGGGGGGATTCATCCTGTGAGTCTGGTGACGGGGGATTCATCCTGTGACTCTGGTGATGGGATTCATCCTGTGACTCTGGTGATGGAGAATTCATCCTGTGACTCTGGTGATGGGGAATTCATCCTGTGACTCTGGGATGGGGGGATTCATCCTGTGACTCTGGTGATGGGAAATTCATCCTGTGACTCTGGTTACAGGGGATTCATCCTGTGACTCTGGGATGGGGGGATTCATCCTGTGACTCTGGTGACGGGGGATTCATCCTGTGTCTCTGTTGATGAGAAATTCATCCTGTGACTCTGGTGATGGGGGATTCATCCTGTGACTCTGGGATGGGGGGATTCATCCTGTGACTCTGGTGATGTGGGATTCATCCTGTGACTCTGGTGACGGGGGGATTCATCCTGTGACTCTGGGAATGGGGATTCATCCTGTGACTCTGGTGACGGGGTATTCATCCTGTGACCCCGGGATGGGGGGATTCATCCTGAGACTCTGGGATGTGGGGGATTCATCCTGTGACTCTGGGATGGGGGGATTCATCCTGTGAGTCTGGTGTTGGGGGATTGATCCTGTGACTCTGGAGTGGGGGGATTCATCCTGCGACTCTGGTGATGGAGAATTCATCCGGAGACTCTGGTGAAGGGGGATTCATCCTGTGACTCCGGTGATGGGGGGATTCATCCTGTGACTCTGTTGATGGGGGATTCATCCTGTGACTCTGGGATGGGGGGATTCATCCTGTGACTCTGGTGATGAGGTATTCATCCTGTGACTCTGTTGATGGGGGATTCGTCCTGTGACTCTGGGTTGGGGGGATTCATCCTGTGACTCTGGTGATGGAGAATTCATCCTGTTACTCTGGTGATGGGAGATTCATCCTGTGACTCTGGTGACGGCGGATTCATCCTGTGAGTCTGGTGACGGGGGATTCATCCTGTGTCTCTGTTGATGGGAAATTCATCCTGTGACTCTGGTGATGGAGAATTCATCCTGGGACTCTTGGATGGGGGGATTCATCCTGTGACTCTGGTGACGGGGGATTCATCCTGTGACTCTGGTGACGGGGGATTCATCCTGTGTCTCTGTTGATGAGAAATTCATCCTGTGACTCTGGTGATGGAGAATTCATCCTGTGACTCTGGGATGGGGGGATTCATCCTGTGACTCTGGTGATGTGGGATTCATCACGTGACTCTGGTGACGGGGGGATTCATCCTGTGACTCTGGGAATGGGGATTCCTCCTGTGACTCTGGTGACGGGGGATTCATCCTGTGACTCTGGGATGGGGGGATTCATCCTGAGCCTCTGGGATGTGGGGGATTCGTCCTGTGACTCTGTGATGGGGGGATTCATCCTGTGACTCTGTGATGGGGGTATTCATCCTGTGACTCTGGTGATGGGGGACTCATCCTGTGACTCTGGAATGGGGGGATTCATCCTGTGAATCTGGTGATGGAGAATGCATCCTGTGACTCTGGGATGGGGGGGATTCGACCTGTGTCTCTGGTGATGGAGAATTCATCCTGTGACTCTGGGATGGGGGGGGATTCATCCTGTGACTCTGGTGATGGGGGATTCATCCTGTGACTCTGGGATGGGGAGATTCATCCTGTGACTCTGGGATGGGGGGATTCATCCTGTGAGTCTGGTGATGGGGGATTCATCCTGTGACTCTTGAGTGGGGGGATTCATCCTGTGACTCTGGTGATGGAGAATTCATCCGGAGACTCTGGTGAAGGGGGATTCATCCTGTGACTCCGGTGAGGGGGGGATTCATCCTGTGACTCTGTTGATGGGGGATTCATCCTGTGACTCTGGGATGGGGGGATTCATCCTGTGACTCTGGTGATGAGGTATTCATCCTGTGACTCTGTTGATGGGGGATTCGTCCTGTGACTCTGGGATGGGGGGGATTCATCCTGTGACTCTGGTGATGGGGGATTCATCCTGCGACTCTGGAATGGGGGGATTCATCCTGTGACTCTGGTGATGGAGAATGCATCCTGTGACTCTGGGATGGGGGGGATTCGACCTGTGTCTCTGGTGATGGAGAATTCATCCTGTGACTCTGGGATGGGGGGGGATTCATCCTGTGACTCTGGTGATGGGGGATTCATCCTGTGACTCTGGGATGGGGAGATTCATCCTGTGACTCTCGGATGGGGGGATTCATCCTGTGAGTCTGGTGATGGGGGATGCATCCTGTGACTCTGGAGTGGGGGGATTCATCCTGTGACTCTGGTGATGGAGAATTCATCCGGAGACTCTGGTGAAGGGGGATTCATCCTGTGACTCCGGTGAGGGGGGGATTCATCCTGTGACTCTGTTGATGGGGGATTCATCCTGTGACTCTGGGATGGGGGGATTCATCCTGTGACTCTGGTGATGAGGTATTCATCCTGTGACTCTGTTGATGGGGGATTCGTCCTGTGACTCTGGGATGGGGGGGATTCATCCTGTGACTCTGGTGATGGGGGATTCATCCTGCGACTCTGGAATGGGGGGATTCATCCTGTGTCTCTGTTGATGGGAAATACATCCTGTGACTCTGGTGATGGAGAATTCATCCTGGGACTCTTGGATGGGGGGATTCATCCTGTGACTCTGGTGACGGGGGATTCATCCTGTGACTCTGGTGACGGGGGATTCATCCTGTGACTCTGGTGATGGGGATTCATCCTGGGACTCTTGGATGGGGGCATTCGTCCTGTGACTCTGGTGATGGGGGATTCATCCTGTGACTCTGGTGATGGGGATTCATCCTGTGACTCTGGGATGGGGGGATTCATCCTGTGACTCTGGTGATGGGGATTCATGCTGTGACTCTGGAATGTGGGGAATCATCCTGTGACTCTGGTGATGGAGAATTCATCCTGTGACTCTGGGATGGGGGGGATTCATCCTGTGACTCTGGGATGGGGAGATTCATCCTGTGACTCTGGGATGGGGGGGATTCATCCTGTGACTCTGGCGATGGGGGATTCATCCTGTGACTCTGGGATGGGGAGATTCATCCTGTGACTCTGGGATGGGGGGATTCATCCTGTGACTCTGGTGATGGGGGATTCATCCTGTGACTCTGTGTGATGGAGAATTCTTCCGGAGACTCTGGTGAAGGGGGATTCATCCTGTGACTCGGGTGACGGGGGGATTCATCCCGTGACTCTGGTGATGGGGGATTCATCCTGTGAATCTGGGATGGGGAGATTCATCCTGTGACTCTGGGATGGGGGGTATTCATCCTGTGACTCTGGCGATGGGGGATTCATCCTGTGACTCTGGAATGGGGGGATTCATCCTGTGACTCTGGTGATGGGGGATTCATCCTGTGACTCTGGGATGGGGAGATTCATCCTGTGACTCTGGGATGGGGGGGATTCATCCTGTGAGTCTGGTGACGGGGGATTCATCCTGTGACTCTGGTGATGGGATTCATCCTGTGACTCTGGTGATGGAGAATTCATCCTGTGACTCTGGTGATGGGGAATTCATCCTGTGACTCTGGGATGGGGGGATTCATCCTGTGACTCTGGTGATGGGAAATTCATCCTGTGACTCTGGTTACAGGGGATTCATCCTGTGACTCTGGGATGGGGGGATTCATCCTGTGACTCTGGTGACGGGGGATTCATCCTGTGTCTCTGTTGATGAGAAATTCATCCTGTGACTCTGGTGATGGGGGATTCATCCTGTGACTCTGGGATGGGGGGATTCATCCTGTGACTCTGGTGATGTGGGATTCATCCTGTGACTCTGGTGACGGGGGGATTCATCCTGTGACTCTGGGAATGGGGATTCATCCTGTGACTCTGGTGACGGGGTATTCATCCTGTGACCCCGGGATGGGGGGATTCATCCTGAGACTCTGGGATGTGGGGGATTCATCCTGTGACTCTGGGATGGGGGGATTCATCCTGTGAGTCTGGTGTTGGGGGATTGATCCTGTGACTCTGGAGTGGGGGGATTCATCCTGCGACTCTGGTGATGGAGAATTCATCCGGAGACTCTGGTGAAGGGGGATTCATCCTGTGACTCCGGTGATGGGGGGATTCATCCTGTGACTCTGTTGATGGGGGATTCATCCTGTGACTCTGGGATGGGGGGATTCATCCTGTGACTCTGGTGATGAGGTATTCATCCTGTGACTCTGTTGATGGGGGATTCGTCCTGTGACTCTGGGTTGGGGGGATTCATCCTGTGACTCTGGTGATGGAGAATTCATCCTGTTACTCTGGTGATGGGAGATTCATCCTGTGACTCTGGTGACGGCGGATTCATCCTGTGAGTCTGGTGACGGGGGATTCATCCTGTGTCTCTGTTGATGGGAAATTCATCCTGTGACTCTGGTGATGGAGAATTCATCCTGGGACTCTTGGATGGGGGGATTCATCCTGTGACTCTGGTGACGGGGGATTCATCCTGTGACTCTGGTGACGGGGGATTCATCCTGTGTCTCTGTTGATGAGAAATTCATCCTGTGACTCTGGTGATGGAGAATTCATCCTGTGACTCTGGGATGGGGGGATTCATCCTGTGACTCTGGTGATGTGTGATTCATCACGTGACTCTGGTGACGGGGGGATTCATCCTGTGACTCTGGGAATGGGGATTCCTCCTGTGACTCTGGTGACGGGGGATTCATCCTGTGACTCTGGGATGGGGGGATTCATCCTGAGCCTCTGGGATGTGGGGGATTCGTCCTGTGACTCTGTGATGGGGGGATTCATCCTGTGACTCTGTGATGGGGGTATTCATCCTGTGACTCTGGTGATGGGGGACTCATCCTGTGACTCTGGAATGGGGGGATTCATCCTGTGAATCTGGTGATGGAGAATGCATCCTGTGACTCTGGGATGGGGGGGATTCGACCTGTGTCTCTGGTGATGGAGAATTCATCCTGTGACTCTGGGATGGGGGGGGATTCATCCTGTGACTCTGGTGATGGGGGATTCATCCTGTGACTCTGGGATGGGGAGATTCATCCTGTGACTCTGGGATGGGGGGATTCATCCTGTGAGTCTGGTGATGGGGGATTCATCCTGTGACTCTTGAGTGGGGGGATTCATCCTGTGACTCTGGTGATGGAGAATTCATCCGGAGACTCTGGTGAAGGGGGATTCATCCTGTGACTCCGGTGAGGGGGGGATTCATCCTGTGACTCTGTTGATGGGGGATTCATCCTGTGACTCTGGGATGGGGGGATTCATCCTGTGACTCTGGTGATGAGGTATTCATCCTGTGACTCTGTTGATGGGGGATTCGTCCTGTGACTCTGGGATGGGGGGGATTCATCCTGTGACTCTGGTGATGGGGGATTCATCCTGCGACTCTGGAATGGGGGGATTCATCCTGTGACTCTGGTGATGGAGAATGCATCCTGTGACTCTGGGATGGGGGGGATTCGACCTGTGTCTCTGGTGATGGAGAATTCATCCTGTGACTCTGGGATGGGGGGGGATTCATCCTGTGACTCTGGTGATGGGGATTCATCCTGTGACTCTGGGATGGGAGATTCATCCTGTGACTCTCGGATGGGGGGATTCATCCTGTGAGTCTGGTGATGGGGGATGCATCCTGTGACTCTGGAGTGGGGGGATTCATCCTGTGACTCTGGTGATGGAGAATTCATCCGGAGACTCTGGTGAAGGGGGATTCATCCTGTGACTCCGGTGAGGGGGGGATTCATCCTGTGACTCTGTTGATGGGGGATTCATCCTGTGACTCTGGGATGGGGGGATTCATCCTGTGACTCTGGTGATGAGGTATTCATCCTGTGACTCTGTTGATGGGGGATTCGTCCTGTGACTCTGGGATGGGGGGGATTCATCCTGTGACTCTGGTGATGGGGGGATTCATCCTGCGACTCTGGAATGGGGGGATTCATCCTGTGACTCTGAGATGGAGAATTCATCCGGAGACTCTGGTGAAGGGGGATTCATCCTGTGACTCTGGGATGGGGGGATTCATCCTGTGACTCTGGTGATGGGAAATTCATCCTGTGACTCTGTTGATGGGAAATTCCATCCTGTGACTCTGGTGATGGGAAATTCATCCTGTGAGTCTGGTGATGGGGGATTCATCCTGTTACTCTGGGATGGGGGGATTCATCCTGTGACTCTGGGATGGGGGGATTCATCCTGTGACTCTGGGATGGGGGGATTCATCCTTTGTCTCTGTTGATGAGAAATTCATCCTGTGACTCTGGTGATGGGGGATTCATCCTGTGACTCTGGGATGTGCGGATTCATCCTGTGACTCTGGTGATGTGGGATTCATCCTGTGACTCTGGTGACGGGGGGATTCATCCTGTGACTCTGGGAATGGGGATTCATCCTGTGACTCTGTTGACGGGGGATTCATCCTGTGACTCTGAGATGGGGGGATTCATCCTGAGACTCTGTGATGGGGGTATTCATCCTCTGACTCTGATGATGGGGGACTCATCCTGTGACTCTGGAATGGGGGGATTCATCCTGTGACTCTGGTGATGGAGAATTCATCCTGTGACTCTGGGATGGGGGGGATTCATCCTGTGACTCTGGTGATGGAGAATTCATCCTGTGACTCTGGGATGGGGGGGGATTCATCCTGTGACTCTGGTGATGGGGGATTCATCCTGTGACTCTGGGATGGGGAGATTCATTCTGTGACTCTGGGATGGGGGGATTCATCCTGTGAGTCTGGTGATGGGGGATTCATGCTGTGACTCTGGAGTGGGGGGATTCATCCTGTGACTCTGGTGATGGAGAATTCATCCGGAGACTCTGGTGAAGGGGGATTCATCCTGTGACTCCGGTGATGGGAGGATTCATCCTGTGACTCTGGTGACGGGGGATTCATCCTGTGACTTTGGGATGGGGGTATTCATCCTCTGACTCTGATGATGGGGGACTCATCCTGTGACTCTGGAATGGGGGGATTCATCCTGTGACTCTGGTGATGGAGAATTCATCCTGTGACTCTGGGATGGGGGGGATTCATCCTGTGACTCTGGTGATGGAGAATTCATCCTGTGACTCTGGGATGGGGGGGGATTCATCCTGTGACTCTGGTGATGGGGGATTCATCCTGTGACTCTGGGATGGGGAGATTCATTCTGTGACTCTGGGATGGGGGGATTCATCCTGTGAGTCTGGTGATGGGGGATTCATGCTGTGACTCTGGAGTGGGGGGATTCATCCTGTGACTCTGGTGATGGAGAATTCATCCGGAGACTCTGGTGAAGGGGGATTCATCCTGTGACTCCGGTGATGGGAGGATTCATCCTGTGACTCTGGTGATGGGGGATTCATCCTGTGACTTTGGGATGGGGGGATTCATCCTGTGACTCTGTTGATGGGGGATTCATCCTGTGACTCTGTTGATGGTAAATTCATCCTGTGACTCTGGTGATGGGTGGATTCATCCTGTGACTCTGGTGACGGGGCATTCATCCTGTGACTCTGGTGATGGGGGGATTCATCCTGTGACTCTGGTGACGGGGCGTTCATCCTTTGACTCTCATGATGGGGGGATTCATCCTGTGACTCTGGTGATGGGGGGATTCATCCTGTGACTGAGGTGATGGAGAATTCATCCTGTGACTCTGGGTTGGGGGGATTCATCCTTTGACTCTGGTGATGGAGAATTCATCCTGTTACTCTGGTGATGGGAGATTCATCCTGTGACTCTGGTGACGGGGGATTCATCCTGTGAGTCTGGTGACGGGGGATTCATCCTGTGTCTCTGTTGATGGGAAATTCATCCTGTGACTCTGGTGATGGAGAATTCATCCTGGGACTCATGGATGGGGGGATTCATCCTGTGACTCTGGTGACGGGGGATTCATCCTGTGACTCTGGTGACGGGGGATTCATCCTGTGACTCTGGTGATGGGGATTCATCCTGGGACTCTTGGATGGGGGCATTCGTCCTGTTACTCTGGTGATGGGGGATTCATCCTGTGACTCTGGGATGGGGATTCATCCTGTGACTCTGGATTGGGGGGATTCATCCTGTGACTCTGGTGATGGGGATTCATCCTGTGACTCTGGAATGGGGGGAATCATCCTGTGACTCTGGTGATGGAGAATTCATCCTGTGACTCTGGGATGGGGGGGATTCATCCTGTGACTCTGGGATGGGGAGATTCATCCTGTGACTCTGGGATGGGGGGGATTCATCCTGTGACTCTGGCGATGGGGTATTCATCCTGTGACTCTGGGATGGGGAGATTCATCCTGTGAATCTGGGATGGGGGGATTCATCCTGTGACTCTGGCGATGGGGGATTCATCCTGTGACTCTGGAATGGGGGGATTCATCCTGTGACTCTGGTGATGGGGGATTCGTCCTGTGACTCTGGGTTGGGGGAATTCATCCTGTGACTCTGGTGACGGCGGATTCATCCTGTGAGTCTGGTGACGGGGGATTCATCCTGTGTCTCTGTTGATGGGAAATTCATCCTGTGACTCTGGTGATGGAGAATTCATCCTGGGACTCTTGGATGGGGGGATTCATCCTGTGACTCTGGTGACGGGGGATTCATCCTGTGACTCTGGTGACGGGGGATTCATCCTGTGACTCTGGTGATGGGGATTCATCCTGGGACTCTTGGATGGGGGCATTCGTCCTGTGACTCTGGTGATGGGGGATTCATCCTGTGACTCTGGTGATGGGGATTCATCCTGTGACTCTGGGATGGGGGGATTCATCCTGTGTCTCTGGTGATGGGGATTCATGCTGTGACTCTGGAAAGTGGGGAATCATCCTGTGACTCTGGTGATGGAGAATTCATCCTGTGACTCTGGGATGGGGGGGATTCATCCTGTGACTCTGGGATGGGGAGATTCATCCTGTGACTCTGGGATGGGGGGGATTCATCCTGTGACTCTGGCGATGGGGGATTCATCCTGTTACTCTGGGATGGGGAGATTCATCCTGTGACTCTGGGATGGGGGGATTCATCCTGTGACTCTGGTGATGGGGGATTCATCCTGTGACTCTTGTGATGGAGAATTCATCCGGAGACTCTGGTGAAGGGGGATTCATCCTGTGACTCGGGTGACGGGGGGATTCATCCTGTGACTCTGGTGATGGGGGATTCATCCTGTGAATCTGGGATGGGGAGATTCATCCTGTGACTCTGGGATGGGGGGGATTCATCCTGTGACTCTGGCGATGGGGGATTCATCCTGTGACTCTGGAATGGGGGGATTCATCCTGTGACTCTGGTGATGGGGGATTCATCCTGTGACTCTGGGATGGGGAGATTCATCCTGTGACTCTGGGATGGGGGGGATTCATCCTGTGAGTCTGGTGACGGGGGATTCATCCTGTGACTCTGGTGATGGGATTCATCCTGTGACTCTGGTGATGGAGAATTCATCCTGTGACTCTGGTGATGGGGAATTCATCCTGTGACTCTGGGATGGGGGGATTCATCCTGTGACTCTGGTGATGGGAAATTCATCCTGTGACTCTGGTGACAGGGGATTCATCCTGTGACTCTGGGATGGGGGGATTCATCCTGTGACTCTGGTGACGGGGGATTCATCCTGTGTCTCTGTTGATGAGAAATTCATCCTGTGACTCTGGTGATGGGGGATTCATCCTGTGACTCTGGGATGGGGGGATTCATCCTGTGACTCTGGTGATGTGGGATTCATCCTGTGATTCTGGTGACGGGGGGATTCATCCTGTGACTCTGGGAATGGGGATTCATTCTGTGACTCTGGTGACGGGGGATTCATCCTGTGACCCCGGGATGGGGGGATTCATCCTGAGACTCTGGGATGTGGGGGATTCGTCCTGTGACTCTGTGATGGGGGGATTCATCCTGTGACTCTGTGATGGGGGTATTCATCCTGTGACTCTGGTGATGGGGGACTCATCCTGTGACTCTGGAATGGGGGGATTCATCCTGTGACTCTGGTGATGGAGAATTCATCCTGTGACTCTGGGATGGGGGGGATTCGTCCTGTGTCTCTGGTGATGGAGAATTCATCCTGTGACTCTGGGATGGGGGGGGGGATTCATCCTGTGACTCTGGTGATGGGGGATTCATCCTGTGACTCTGGGATGGGGAGATTCATCCTGTGACTCTGGGATGGGGGGATTCATCCTGTGAGTCTGGTGTTGGGGGATTGATCCTGTGACTCTGGAGTGGGGGGATTCATCCTGCGACTCTGGTGATGGAGAATTCATCCGGAGACTCTGGTGAAGGGGGATTCATCCTGTGACTCCGGTGATGGGGGGATTCATCCTGTGACTCTGTTGATGGGGGATTCATCCTGTGACTCTGGGATGGGGGGATTCATCCTGTGACTCTGGTGATGAGGTATTCATCCTGTGACTCTGTTGATGGGGGATTCGTCCTGTGACTCTGGGTTGGGGGGATTCATCCTGTGACTCTGGTGATGGAGAATTCATCCTGTTACTCTGGTGATGGGAGATTCATCCTGTGACTCTGGTGACGGCGGATTCATCCTGTGAGTCTGGTGACGGGGGATTCATCCTGTGTCTCTGTTGATGGGAAATTCATCCTGTGACTCTGGTGATGGAGAATTCATCCTGGGACTCTTGGATGGGGGGATTCATCCTGTGACTCTGGTGACGGGGGATTCATCCTGTGACTCTGGTGACGGGGGATTCATCCTGTGACTCTGGTGATGGGGATTCATCCTGGGACTCTTGGATGGGGGCATTCGTCCTGTGACTCTGGTGATGGGGGATTCATCCTGTGACTCTGGTGATGGGGATTCATCCTGTGACTCTGGAATGGGGGAAATCATCCTGTGACTCTGGTGATGGAGAATTCATCCTGTGACTCTGGGATGGGGGGGATTCATCCTGTGACTCTGGGATGGGGGGATTCATCCTGGGACTCTGGTGATGGAGAATTCATCCTGTGACTCTGGGATGGGGGGGATTCATCCTGTGACTCTGGGATGGGGAGATTCATCCTGTGACTCTGGGATGGGGGGGATTCATCCTGTGACTCTGGCGATGGGGGATTCATCCTGTGACTCTGGGATGGGGAGATTCATCCTGTGACTCTGGGATGTGGGGATTCATCCTGTGACTCTGGCGATGGGGGATTCAACCTGTGACTCTGGAATGGGGGGATTCATCCTGTGACTCTGGTGATGGAGAATTCATCCGGAGACTCTGGTGAAGGGGGATTCATCCTGTGACTCAGGTGATGGGGGGATTCATCCTGTGACTCTGGTGATGGGGGATTCATCCTGTGACTCTGGGATGGGAAGATTCATCCTGTGACTCTGGGATGGGGGGGATTCATCCTGTGACTCTGGCGATGGGGGATTCATCCTGTGACTCTGGAATGGGGGGATTCATTCTGTGACTCTGGTGATGGGGGATTCATCCTGTGACACTGGGATGGGGAGATTCATCCTGTGACTCTGGGATGGGGGGATTCATCCTGTGAGTCTAGTGATGGGGGATTCATCCTGTGACTGTGGTGACGGGGGGCTTCATCCTGTGACTCTGGTGACGGGGGGCTTCATCCTGTGAGTCTGGTGACGGGGGATTCATTCTGTGACTCTGGTGATGGGGAATTCATTCTGTGACTCTGGAATGACGGGATTCATCCTGTGACTCTGGTGACGGGGGATTCATCCTGGGACTCTGGTGATGGGAAATTCATCCTGTGACTCTGGTGATGGGGGGATTCATCCTGTGACTCTTGTGATGGAGAATTCATCCGGAGACTCTGGTGAAGGGGGATTCATCCTGTGACTCGGGTGATGGGGGGATTCATCCTGTGACTCTGGTGATGGGGGATTCATCCTGTGAATCTGGGATGGGGAGATTCATCCTGTGACTCTGGGATGGGGGGGATTCATCCTGTGACTCTGGCGATTGGGGATTCATCCTGTGACTCTGGAATGGGGGGATTCATCCTGTGACTCTGGTGATGGGGGATTCATCCTGTGACTCTGGGATGGGGAGATTCATCCTGTGACTCTGGGATGGGGGGGATTCATCCTGTGAGTCTGGTGACGGGGGATTCATCCTGTGACTCTGGTGATGGTATTCATCCTGTGACTCTGGTGATGGAGAATTCATCCTGTGACTCTGGTGATGGGGAATTCATCCTGTGACTCTGGGATGGGGGGATTCATCCTGTGACTCTGGTGATGGGAAATTCATCCTGTGACTCTGGTGACAGGGGATTCATCCTGTGACTCTGGGATGGGGGGATTCATCCTGTGACTCTGGTGACGGGGGATTCATCCTGTGTCTCTGTTGATGAGAAATTCATCCTGTGACTCTGGTGATGGGGGATTCATCCTGTGACTCTGGGATGGGGGGATTCATCCTGTGACTCTGGTGATGTGGGATTCATCCTGTGACTCTGGTGACGGGGGGATTCATCCTGTGACTCTGGGAATGGGGATTCATCCTGTGACTCTGGTGACGGGGGATTCATCCTGTGACCCCGGGATGGGGGGATTCATCCTGAGACTCTGGGATGTGGGGGATTCGTCCTGTGACTCTGTGATGGGGGGATTCATCCTGTGACTCTGTGATGGGGGTATTCATCCTGTGACTCTGGTGATGGGGGACTCATCCTGTGACTCTGGAATGGGGGGATTCATCCTGTGACTCTGGTGATGGAGAATTCATCCTGTGACTCTGGGATGGGGGGGATTCGTCCTGTGTCTCTGGTGATGGAGAATTCATCCTGTGACTCTGGGATGGGGGGGGGGATTCATCCTGTGACTCTGGTGATGGGGGATTCATCCTGTGACTCTGGGATGGGGAGATTCATCCTGTGACTCTGGGATGGGGGGATTCATCCTGTGAGTCTGGTGTTGGGGGATTGATCCTGTGACTCTTGAGTGGGGGGATTCATCCTGCGACTCTGGTGATGGAGAATACATCCGGAGACTCTGGTGAAGGGGGATTCATCCTGTGACTCCGGTGATGGGGGGATTCATCCTGTGACTCTGTTGATGGGGGATTCATCCTGTGACTCTGGGATGGGGGGATTCATCCTGTGACTCTGGTGATGAGGTATTCATCCTGTGTCTCTGTTGATGGGGGATTCGTCCTGTGACTCTGGGTTGGGGGGATTCATCCTGTGACTCTGGTGATGGAGAATTCATCCTGTTACTCTGGTGATGGGAGATTCATCCTGTGACTCTGGTGACGGCGGATTCATCCTGTGAGTCTGGTGACGGGGGATTCATCCTGTGTCTCTGTTGATGGGAAATTCATCCTGTGACTCTGGTGATGGAGAATTCATCCTGGGACTCTTGGATGGGGGGATTCATCCTGTGACTCTGGTGACGGGGGATTCATCCTGTGACTCTGGTGACGGGGGATTCATCCTGTGGCTCTGGTGATGGGGATTCATCCTGGGACTCTTGGATGGGGGCATTCGTCCTGTGACTCTGGTGATGGGGGATTCATCCTGTGACTCTGGTGATGGGGATTCATCCTGTGACTCTGGAATGGGGGGAATCATCCTGTGACTCTGGTGATGGAGAATTCATCCTGTGACTCTGGGATGGGGGGGATTCATCCTGTGACTCTGGGATGGGGGGATTCATCCTGGGACTCTGGTGATGGAGAATTCATCCTGTGACTCTGGGATGGGGGGGATTCATCCTGTGACTCTGGGATGGGGAGATTCATCCTGTGACTCTGGGATGGGGGGGATTCATCCTGTGACTCTGGCGATGGGGGATTCATCCTGTGACTCTGGGATGGGGAGATTCATCCTGTGACTCTGGGATGGGGGGATTCATCCTGTGACTCTGGCGATGGGGGATTCATCCTGTGACTCTGGAATGGGGGGATTCATCCTGTGACTCTGGTGATGGAGAATTCATCCGGACACTCTGGTGAAGGGGGATTCATCCTGTGACTCAGGTGATGGGGGGATTCATCCTGTGACTCTGGTGATGACGGATTCATCCTGTGACTCTGGGATGGGAAGATTCATCCTGTGACTCTGGGATGAGGGGGATTCATCCTGTGACTCTGGCGATGGGGGATTCATCCTGTGACTCTGGAATGGGGGGATTCATCCTGTGACTCTGGTGATGGGGGATTCATCCTGTGACACTGGGATGGGGAGATTCATCCTGTGACTCTGGGATGGGGGGATTCATCCTGTGAGTCTAGTGATGGGGGATTCATCCTGTGACTGTGGTGACGGGGGGCTTCATCCTGTGACTCTGGTGACGGGGGGCTTCATCCTGTGAGTCTGGTGACGGGGGATTCATTCTGTGACTCTGGTGATGGGGAATTCATTCTGTGACTCTGGAATGACGGGATTCATCCTGTGACTCTGGTGACGGGGGATTCATCCTGGGACTCTGGTGATGGGAAATTCATCCTGTGACTCTGGTGATGGGGGGATTCATCCTGTGACTCTGGTGATGTGGATTCATCCTGTGACTCTGGGATGGGGGGATTCATCCTGTGACTCTGGGTTGGGGGGATTCATCCTGTGACTCTGGTGATGGAGAATTCATCCTGTTACTCTGGTGATGGGAGATTCATCCTGTGACTCTGGTGACGGGGGATTCATCCTGTGAGTCTGGTGACGGGGGATTCATCCTGTGTCTCTGTTGATGGGAAATTCATCCTGTGACTCTGGTGATGGAGAATTCATCCTGTGACTCTCACGATGGGGGGATTCATCCTGTGACTCTGGTGACGGGGGATTCGTCCTGTGACTCTGGTGATGGGGGATTCATCCTGTGACTCTGGTGATGGGGGGATTCATCCTGTGACTCTGGTGATGGGGATTCATCCTGTGACTCTGGAATGGGGGGATTCATCCTGTGACTCTGGTGATGGGGATTCATCCTGTGACTCTGGAATGGGGGGAATCATCCTGTGACTCTGGTGATGGAGAATTCATCCTGTGACTCTGGGATGGGGGGGATTCCTCCTGTGACTCTGGGATGGGGAGATTCATCCTGTGACTCTGGGATGGGTGGGATTCATCCTGTGACTCTGGGATGGGGGGATTCATCCTGTGACTCTGGCGATGGGTATTCATCCTGTGACTCTGGGATGGGGGGATTCATCCTGTGACTCTGGCGATGGGGGATTCATCCTGTGACTCTGGAATGGGGGGATTCATCCTGTGACTCTGGTGATGGAGAATTCATCCGGAGACTCTGGTGAAGGGGGATTCATCCTGTGACTCGGGTGATGGGGGGATTCATCCTGTGACTCTGGCGATGGGGGATTCATCCTGTGACTCTGGAATGGGGGGATTCATCCTGTGACTCTGGTGATGGGGGATTCATCCTGTGACTCTGGAATGGGGAGATTCTTCCTGTGACTCTGGGATGGGGGGGATTCATCCTGTGACTCTGGTGATGGAGAATTCATCCGGACACTCTGGTGAAGGGGGATTCATCCTGTGACTCAGGTGATGGGGGGATTCATCCTGTGACTCTGGTGATGACGGATTCATCCTGTGACTCTGGGATGGGAAGATTCATCCTGTGACTCTGGGATGAGGGGGATTCATCCTGTGACTCTGGCGATGGGGGATTCATCCTGTGACTCTGGAATGGGGGGATTCATCCTGTGACTCTGGTGATGGGGGATTCATCCTGTGACACTGGGATGGGGAGATTCATCCTGTGACTCTGGGATGGGGGGATTCATCCTGTGAGTCTAGTGATGGGGGATTCATCCTGTGACTGTGGTGACGGGGGGCTTCATCCTGTGACTCTGGTGACGGGGGGCTTCATCCTGTGAGTCTGGTGACGGGGGATTCATTCTGTGACTCTGGTGATGGGGAATTCATTCTGTGACTCTGGAATGACGGGATTCATCCTGTGACTCTGGTGACGGGGGATTCATCCTGGGACTCTGGTGATGGGAAATTCATCCTGTGACTCTGGTGATGGGGGGATTCATCCTGTGACTCTGGTGATGTGGATTCATCCTGTGACTCTGGGATGGGGGGATTCATCCTGTGACTCTGGGTTGGGGGGATTCATCCTGTGACTCTGGTGATGGAGAATTCATCCTGTTACTCTGGTGATGGGAGATTCATCCTGTGACTCTGGTGACGGGGGATTCATCCTGTGAGTCTGGTGACGGGGGATTCATCCTGTGTCTCTGTTGATGGGAAATTCATCCTGTGACTCTGGTGATGGAGAATTCATCCTGTGACTCTCACGATGGGGGGATTCATCCTGTGACTCTGGTGACGGGGGATTCGTCCTGTGACTCTGGTGATGGGGGATTCATCCTGTGACTCTGGTGATGGGGGGATTCATCCTGTGACTCTGGTGATGGGGATTCATCCTGTGACTCTGGAATGGGGGGATTCATCCTGTGACTCTGGTGATGGGGATTCATCCTGTGACTCTGGAATGGGGGGAATCATCCTGTGACTCTGGTGATGGAGAATTCATCCTGTGACTCTGGGATGGGGGGGATTCCTCCTGTGACTCTGGGATGGGGAGATTCATCCTGTGACTCTGGGATGGGTGGGATTCATCCTGTGACTCTGGGATGGGGGGATTCATCCTGTGACTCTGGCGATGGGTATTCATCCTGTGACTCTGGGATGGGGGGATTCATCCTGTGACTCTGGCGATGGGGGATTCATCCTGTGACTCTGGAATGGGGGGATTCATCCTGTGACTCTGGTGATGGAGAATTCATCCGGAGACTCTGGTGAAGGGGGATTCATCCTGTGACTCGGGTGATGGGGGGATTCATCCTGTGACTCTGGCGATGGGGGATTCATCCTGTGACTCTGGAATGGGGGGATTCATCCTGTGACTCTGGTGATGGGGGATTCATCCTGTGACTCTGGAATGGGGAGATTCTTCCTGTGACTCTGGGATGGGGGGGATTCATCCTGTGAGTCTGGTGATGGGGGATTCATCCTGTGACTCTGGTGATGGGATTCATCCTGTGACTCTGGTGATGGAGAATTCATCCTGAGACTCTGGTGACGGGGAATTCATCCTGTGACTCTGTTGATGGGAAATTCATCCTGTGACTCTGGTGATGGGGAATTCATCCTGTGACTCTGGGATGGGGGGATTCATCCTGTAACTCTGTTGATGGGAAATTCATCCTGTGACTCTGGTGATGGGAAATTCATCCTGTGACTCTGGTGACAGGGGATTCATCCTGTGACTCTGGTGATGGGAAATTCATCCTGTGACTCTGGTGACAGGGGATTCATCCTGTGACTCTGGTGATGGAGAATTCATCCTGTGACTCTGTTGATGGGAAATTCATCCTGTGACTCTGGTGATGGGAAATTCATCCTGTGACTCTGGTGACAGGGGATTCATGCTGTGACTCTGGGATGGGGGGATTCATCCTGTGACTCTGGTGACGGGGGATTCATCCTGTGACTCTGGGATGGGGGGATTCATCCTGTGACTCTGGGAATGGGGATTCATCCTGTGACTCTGGTGACGGGGGATTCATCCTGTGACTCTGGGATGGGGGGATTCATCCTGAGACTCTGGGATGTGGGGGATTCGTCCTGTGACTCTGTGATGGGGGGATTCATCCTGTGACTCTGGTGATGGGGGACTCATCCTGTGACTCTGGAATGGGGGGATTCATCCTGTGACTCTGGTGATGGAGAATGCATCCTGTGACTCTGGGATGGGGGGGATTCGACCTGTGTCTCAGGTGATGGAGAATTCATCCTGTGACTCTGGGATGGGGGGGGGGGATTCATCCTGTTACTCTGGTGATGGGGAATTCATCCTGTGACTCTGGGATGGGGAGATTCATCCTGTGACTCTGGGATGGGGGGATTCATCCTGTGAGTCTGGTGATGGGGGATTCATCCTGTGACTCTGGAGTGGGGGGATTCATCCTGTGACTCTGGTGATGGAGAATTCATTCGGAGACTCTGGTGAAGGGGGATTCATCCTGTGACTCCGGTGAGGGGGGGATTCATCCTGTGACTCTGTTGATGGGGGATTCATCCTGTGACTCTGGGATGGGGGGATTCATCCTGTGACTCTGGTGATGAGGTATTCATCCTGTGACTCTGTTGATGGGGGATTCGTCCTGTGACTCTGGGATGGGGGGGATTCATCCTGTGACTCTGGTGATGGGGGATTCATCCTGCGACTCTGGAATGGGGGGATTCATCCTGTGACTCTGGTGATGGAGAATGCATCCTGTGACTCTGGGATGGGGGGGATTCGACCTGTGTCTCTGGTGATGGAGAATTCATCCTGTGACTCTGGGATGGGGGGGGATTCATCCTGTGACTCTGGTGATGGGGGATTCATCCTGTGACTCTGGGATTGGGAGATTCATCCTGTGACTCTGGGATGGGGGGGATTCATCCTGTGACTCTGGGATGGGGAGATTCATCCTGTGACTCTGGGATGGGGGGATTCATCCTGTGAGTCTGGTGATGTGGGATTCATCCTGTGACTCTGGAGTGGGGGGATTCATCCTGTGACTCTGGTGATGGAGAATTCATCCGGAGACTCTGGTGAAGGGGGATTCATCCTGTGACTCCGGTGAGGGGGGGATTCATCCTGTGACTCTGTTTATGGGGGATTCATCCTCTGACTCTGGGATGGGGGGATTCATCCTGTGACTCTGGTGATGAGGTATTCATCCTGTGACTCTGGGATGGGGGGATTCATCCTGTGACTCTGTTGATGGGGGATTCGTCCTGTGACTCTGGGATGGGGGGGATTCATCCTGTGACTCTGGTGATGGGGGATTCATCCTGCGACTCTGGAATGGGGGGATTCATCCTGTGACTCTGGTGATGGAGAATTCATCCGGAAACTCTGGTGAAGGGGGATTCATCCTGTGACTCTGGGATGGGGGGATTCATCCTGTGACTCTGGTGATGTGGATTCATCCTGTGACTCTGGGATGGGGGGATTCATCCTGTGACTCTGGGTTGGGGGGATTCATCCTGTGACTCTGGTGATGGAGAATTCATCCTGTTACTCTGGTGATGGGAGATTCATCCTGTGACTCTGGTGACGGGGGATTCATCCTGTGAGTCTGGTGACGGGGGATTCATCCTGTGTCTCTGTTGATGGGAAATTCATCCTGTGACTCTGGTGATGGAGAATTCATCCTGTGACTCTCACGATGGGGGGATTCATCCTGTGACTCTGGTGACGGGGGATTCGTCCTGTGACTCTGGTGATGGGGGATTCATCCTGTGACTCTGGTGATGGGGGGATTCATCCTGTGACTCTGGTGATGGGGATTCATCCTGTGACTCTGGAATGGGGGGATTCATCCTGTGACTCTGGTGATGGGGATTCATCCTGTGACTCTGGAATGGGGGGAATCATCCTGTGACTCTGGTGATGGAGAATTCATCCTGTGACTCTGGGATGGGGGGGATTCCTCCTGTGACTCTGGGATGGGGAGATTCATCCTGTGACTCTGGGATGGGTGGGATTCATCCTGTGACTCTGGGATGGGGGGATTCATCCTGTGACTCTGGCGATGGGTATTCATCCTGTGACTCTGGGATGGGGGGATTCATCCTGTGACTCTGGCGATGGGGGATTCATCCTGTGACTCTGGAATGGGGGGATTCATCCTGTGACTCTGGTGATGGAGAATTCATCCGGAGACTCTGGTGAAGGGGGATTCATCCTGTGACTCGGGTGATGGGGGGATTCATCCTGTGACTCTGGCGATGGGGGATTCATCCTGTGACTCTGGAATGGGGGGATTCATCCTGTGACTCTGGTGATGGGGGATTCATCCTGTGACTCTGGGATGGGGAGATTCTTCCTGTGACTCTGGGATGGGGGGGATTCATCCTGTGAGTCTGGTGATGGGGGATTCATCCTGTGACTCTGGTGATGGGATTCATCCTGTGACTCTGGTGATGGAGAATTCATCCTGAGACTCTGGTGACGGGGAATTCATCCTGTGACTCTGTTGATGGGAAATTCATCCTGTGACTCTGGTGATGGGGAATTCATCCTGTGACTCTGGGATGGGGGGATTCATCCTGTAACTCTGTTGATGGGAAATTCATCCTGTGACTCTGGTGATGGGAAATTCATCCTGTGACTCTGGTGACAGGGGATTCATCCTGTGACTCTGGTGATGGGAAATTCATCCTGTGACTCTGGTGACAGGGGATTCATCCTGTGACTCTGGTGATGGAGAATTCATCCTGTGACTCTGTTGATGGGAAATTCATCCTGTGACTCTGGTGATGGGAAATTCATCCTGTGACTCTGGTGACAGGGGATTCATGCTGTGACTCTGGGATGGGGGGATTCATCCTGTGACTCTGGTGACGGGGGATTCATCCTGTGACTCTGGGATGGGGGGATTCATCCTGTGACTCTGGGAATGGGGATTCATCCTGTGACTCTGGTGACGGGGGATTCATCCTGTGACTCTGGGATGGGGGGATTCATCCTGAGACTCTGGGATGTGCGGGATTCGTCCTGTGACTCTGTGATGGGGGGATTCATCCTGTGACTCTGGTGATGGGGGACTCATCCTGTGACTCTGGAATGGGGGGATTCATCCTGTGACTCTGGTGATGGAGAATGCATCCTGTGACTCTGGGATGGGGGGGATTCGACCTGTGTCTCAGGTGATGGAGAATTCATCCTGTGACTCTGGGATGGGGGGGGGGGATTCATCCTGTTACTCTGGTGATGGGGAATTCATCCTGTGACTCTGGGATGGGGAGATTCATCCTGTGACTCTGGGATGGGGGGATTCATCCTGTGAGTCTGGTGATGGGGGATTCATCCTGTGACTCTGGAGTGGGGGGATTCATCCTGTGACTCTGGTGATGGAGAATTCATTCGGAGACTCTGGTGAAGGGGGATTCATCCTGTGACTCCGGTGAGGGGGGGATTCATCCTGTGACTCTGTTGATGGGGGATTCATCCTGTGACTCTGGGATGGGGGGATTCATCCTGTGACTCTGGTGATGAGGTATTCATCCTGTGACTCTGTTGATGGGGGATTCGTCCTGTGACTCTGGGATGGGGGGGATTCATCCTGTGACTCTGGTGATGGGGGATTCATCCTGCGACTCTGGAATGGGGGGATTCATCCTGTGACTCTGGTGATGGAGAATGCATCCTGTGACTCTGGGATGGGGGGGATTCGACCTGTGTCTCTGGTGATGGAGAATTCATCCTGTGACTCTGGGATGGGGGGGGATTCATCCTGTGACTCTGGTGATGGGGGATTCATCCTGTGACTCTGGGATTGGGAGATTCATCCTGTGACTCTGGGATGGGGGGGATTCATCCTGTGACTCTGGGATGGGGAGATTCATCCTGTGACTCTGGGATGGGGGGATTCATCCTGTGAGTCTGGTGATGTGGGATTCATCCTGTGACTCTGGAGTGGGGGGATTCATCCTGTGACTCTGGTGATGGAGAATTCATCCGGAGACTCTGGTGAAGGGGGATTCATCCTGTGACTCCGGTGAGGGGGGGATTCATCCTGTGACTCTGTTTATGGGGGATTCATCCTCTGACTCTGGGATGGGGGGATTCATCCTGTGACTCTGGTGATGAGGTATTCATCCTGTGACTCTGGGATGGGGGGATTCATCCTGTGACTCTGTTGATGGGGGATTCGTCCTGTGACTCTGGGATGGGGGGGATTCATCCTGTGACTCTGGTGATGGGGGATTCATCCTGCGACTCTGGAATGGGGGGATTCATCCTGTGACTCTGGTGATGGAGAATTCATCCGGAAACTCTGGTGAAGGGGGATTCATCCTGTGACTCTGGGATGGGGGGATTCATCCTGTGACTCTGGTGACAGGGGATTCATCCTGTGACTCTGGGATGGGGGGATTCATTCTGTGACTCTGGTGACGGGGGATTCATCCTGTGTCTCTGTTGATGAGAAATTCATCCTGTGACTCTGGTGATGAGGTATTCATCCTGTGACTCTGTTGATGGGGGATTCGTCCTGTGACTCTGGGTTGGGGGGATTCATCCTGTGACTCTGGTGATGGAGAATTCATCCTGTTACTCTGGTGATGGGAGATTCATCCTGTGACTCTGGTGACGGCGGATTCATCCTGTGAGTCTGGTGACGGGGGATTCATCCTGTGTCTCTGTTGATGGGAAATTCATCCTGTGACTCTGGTGATGGAGAATTCATCCTGGGACTCTTGGATGGGGGGATCCATCCTGTGACTCTGGTGACGGGGGATTCATCCTGTGACTCTGGTGACGGGGGATTCATCCTGTGACTCTGGTGATGGGGGATTCATCCTGTGACTCTGGGATGGGGAGATTCATTCTGTGACTCTGGGATGGGGGGATTCATCCTGTGAATCTGGTGATGGGGGATTCATCCTGTGACTCTGGTGATGGAGAATTCATCCGGAGACTCTGGTGAAGGGGGATTCATCCTGTGACTCCGGTGAGGGGGGGATTCATCCTGTGACTCTGTTGATGGGGGATTCATCCTGTGACTCTGGGATGGGGGGATTCATCCTGTGACTCTGGTGATGAGGTATTCATCCTGTGACTCTGTTGATGGGGGATTCGTCCTGTGACTCTGGGATGGGGGGGATTCATCCTGTGACTCTGGTGATGGGGGATTCATCCTGCGACTCTGGAATGGGGGGATTCATCCTGTGACTCTGGTGATGGAGAATGCATCCTGTGACTCTGGGATGGGGGGGATTCGACCTGTGTCTCTGGTGATGGAGAATTCATCCTGTGACTCTGGGATGGGGGGGGATTCATCCTGTGACTCTGGTGATGGGGGATTCATCCTGTGACTCTGGGATGGGGAGATTCATCCTGTGACTCTGGGATGGGGGGATTCATCCTGTGAGTCTGGTGATGTGGGATTCATCCTGTGACTCTGGAGTGGGGGGATACATCCTGTGACTCTGGTGATGGAGAATTCATCCGGAGACTCTGGTGAAGGGGGATTCATCCTGTGACTCCGGTGAGGGGGGGATTCATCCTGTGACTCTGTTGATGGGGGATTCGTCCTGTTACTCTGGGATGGGGGGGATTCATCCTGTGACTCTGGTGATGGGGGATTCATCCTGCGACTCTGGAATGGGGGGATTCATCCTGTGACTCTGGTGATGGAGAATTCATCCGGAAACTCTGGTGAAGGGGGATTCATCCTGTGACTCTGGGATGGGGGGATTCATCCTGTGACTCTGGTGACAGGAGATTCATCCTGTGACTCTGGGATGGGGGGATTCATTCTGTGACTCTGGTGACGGGGGATTCATCCTGTGTCTCTGTTGATGAGAAATTCATCCTGTGACTGGTGATGGGGGATTCATCCTGTGACTCTGGGATGGGGGGATTCATCCTGTGACTCTGGTGATGTGGGATTCATCCTGTGACTCTGGTGACGGGGGGATTCATCCTGTGACTCTGGGAATGGGGATTCATCCTGTGACTCTGGTGATGGGGGATTCATCCTGTGACTCTGGGATGGGGGGATTCATCCTGAGACTCTGGGATGTGGGGGATTCGTCCTGTGACACTGTGATGGGGGGATTCATCCTGTGACTCTGTGATGGGGGTATTCATCCTGTGACTCTGGTGATGGGGGACTCATCCTGTGACTCTGGAATGGGGGGATTCATCCTGTGACTCTGGTGATGGAGAATTCATCCTGTGACTCTGGGATGGGGGGGATTCGTCCTGTGTCTCTGGTGATGGAGAATTCATCCTGTGACTCTGGGATGGGGGGGGGATTCATCCTGTGACTCTGGTGATGGGGGATTCATCCTGTGACTCTGGGATGGGGAGATTCATTCTGTGACTCTGGGATGGGGGGATTCATCCTGTGAGTCTGGTGATGTGGGATTCATCCTGTGACTCTGGTGATGAGGTATTCATCCTGTGACTCTGGGATGGGGGGATTCAGCCTGTGACTCTGTTGATGGGGGATTCGTCCTTTGACTCTGGGATGGGGGGGATTCATCCTGTGACTCTGGTGATGGGGGATTCATCCTGCGACTCTGGAATGGGGGGATTCATCCTGTGACTCTGGTGATGGAGAATTCATCCGGAAACTCTGGTGAAGGGGGATTCATCCTGTGACTCTGGGATGGGGGGATTCATCCTGTGACTCTGGGATGGGGGGATTCATTCTGTGACTCTGGTGACGGGGGATTCATCCTGTGTCTCTGTTGATGAGAAATTCATCCTGTGACTGGTGATAGGGGATTCATCCTGTGACTCTGGGATGGGGGGATTCATCATGTGACTCTGGTGATGTGGGATTCATCCTGTGACTCTGGTGACGGGGGGATTCATCCTGTGACTCTGGGAATGGGGATTCATCCTGTGACTCTGGTGATGGGGGATTCATCCTGTGACTCTGGGATGGTGGGATTCATCCTGAGACTCTGGGATGTGGGGGATTCGTCCTGTGACTCTGTGATGGGGGGATTCATCCTGTGACTCTGTGATGGGGGTATTCATCCTGTGACTCTGGTGATGGGGGACTCATCCTGTGACTCTGGAATGGGGGGATTCATCCTGTGACTCTGGTGATGGAGAATTCATCCTGTGACTCTGGGATGGGGGGGATTCGTCCTGTGTCTCTGGTGATGGAGAATTCATCCTGTGACTCTGGGATGGGGGGGGGATTCATCCTGTGACTCTGGTGATGGGGGATTCATCCTGTGACTCTGGGATGGGGAGATTCATTCTGTGACTCTGGGATGGGGGGATTCATCCTGTGAGTTTGGTGATGTGGGATTCATCCTGTGACTCTGGAGTGGGGGTATTCATCCTGTGACTCTGGTGATGTAGAATTCATCCGGAGACTCTGGTGAAGGGGGATTCATCCTGTGACTCCGGTGATGGGGGGATTCATCCTGTGACTCTGGTGATGGGGGATTCATCCTGTGACTCTGAGATGGGGGGATTCATCCGGTGACTCTGTTGATAGGGGATTAATCCTGTGACTCTGTTGATGGTAAATTCATCCTGTGAGTCTGGTGATGGGTGGATTCATCCTGTGACTCTGGTGACGGGTTATTCATCCTGTGACTCTGGTGATGTGGGATTCATCCTGTGACTCTGGTGACGGGGGGATTCATCCTGTGACTCTGGGAATGGGGATTCATCCTGTGACTCTGGTGATGGGGGATTCATCCTGTGACTCTGGGATGGGGGGATTCATCCTGAGACTCTGGGATGTGGGGGATTCGTCCTGTGACACTGTGATGGGGGGATTCATCCTGTGACTCTGTGATGGGGGTATTCATCCTGTGACTCTGGTGATGGGGGACTCATCCTGTGACTCTGGAATGGGGGGATTCATCCTGTGACTCTGGTGATGGAGAATTCATCCTGTGACTCTGGGATGGGGGGGATTCGTCCTGTGTCTCTGGTGATGGAGAATTCATCCTGTGACTCTGGGATGGGGGGGGGATTCATCCTGTGACTCTGGTGATGGGGGATTCATCCTGTGACTCTGGGATGGGGAGATTCATTCTGTGACTCTGGGATGGGGGGATTCATCCTGTGAGTCTGGTGATGTGGGATTCATCCTGTGACTCTGGTGATGAGGTATTCATCCTGTGACTCTGGGATGGGGGGATTCAGCCTGTGACTCTGTTGATGGGGGATTCGTCCTTTGACTCTGGGATGGGGGGGATTCATCCTGTGACTCTGGTGATGGGGGATTCATCCTGCGACTCTGGAATGGGGGGATTCATCCTGTGACTCTGGTGATGGAGAATTCATCCGGAAACTCTGGTGAAGGGGGATTCATCCTGTGACTCTGGGATGGGGGGATTCATCCTGTGACTCTGGGATGGGGGGATTCATTCTGTGACTCTGGTGACGGGGGATTCATCCTGTGTCTCTGTTGATGAGAAATTCATCCTGTGACTGGTGATAGGGGATTCATCCTGTGACTCTGGGATGGGGGGATTCATCCTGTGACTCTGGTGATGTGGGATTCATCCTGTGACTCTGGTGACGGGGGGATTCATCCTGTGACTCTGGGAATGGGGATTCATCCTGTGACTCTGGTGATGGGGGATTCATCCTGTGACTCTGGGATGGGGGGATTCATCCTGAGACTCTGGGATGTGGGGGATTCGTCCTGTGACTCTGTGATGGGGGGATTCATCCTGTGACTCTGTGATGGGGGTATTCATCCTGTGACTCTGGTGATGGGGGACTCATCCTGTGACTCTGGAATGGGGGGATTCATCCTGTGACTCTGGTGATGGAGAATTCATCCTGTGACTCTGGGATGGGGGGATTCGTCCTGTGTCTCTGGTGATGGAGAATTCATCCTGTGACTCTGGGATGGGGGGGGGATTCATCCTGTGACTCTGGTGATGGGGGATTCATCCTGTGACTCTGGGATGGGGAGATTCATTCTGTGACTCTGGGATGGGGGGATTCATCCTGTGAGTCTGGTGATGTGGGATTCATCCTGTGACTCTGGAGTGGGGGTATTCATCCTGTGACTCTGGTGATGTAGAATTCATCCGGAGACTCTGGTGAAGGGGGATTCATCCTGTGACTCCGGTGATGGGGGGATTCATCCTGTGACTCTGGTGATGGGGGATTCATCCTGTGACTCTGAGATGGGGGGATTCATCCGGTGACTCTGTTGATAGGGGATTCATCCTGTGACTCTGTTGATGGTAAATTCATCCTGTGAGTCTGGTGATGGGTGGATTCATCCTGTGACTCTGGTGACGGGTTATTCATCCTGTGACTCTGGTGATGGGGGGATTCATCCTGTGACTCTGGTGACGGGGCGTTCATCCTTTGACTCTCATGATGGGGGGATTCATCCTGTGACTCTGGTGATGGGGGGATTCATCCTGTGACTGAGGTGATGGAGAATTCATCCTGTGACTCTGGGTTGGGGGGATTCATCCTGTGACTCTGGTGATGGAGAATTCATCCTGTGACTCTGGTGACGGGGGATTCATCCTGTGAGTCTGGTGACGGGGGATTCATCCTGGGACTCTGGTGATGGGAAATTCATCCTGTGACTCTGGTGACGGGGGGATTCATCCTGTGACTCTGGGAATGGGGATTCATCCTGTGACTCTGGTGATGGGGGATTCATCCTGTGACTCTGGGATGGGGGGATTCATCCTGAGACTCTGGGATGTGGGGGATTCGTCCTGTGACTCTGTGATGTGGGGATTCATCCTTGACTCTGTGATGGGGGTATTCATCCTGTGACTCTGGTGATGGGGGACTCATCCTGTGACTCTGGAATGGGGGGATTCATCCTGTGACTCTGGTGATGGAGAATTCATCCTGTGACTCTGGGATGGGGGGGATTCGTCCTGTGTCTCTGGTGATGGAGAATTCATCCTGTGACTCTGGGATGGGGGGGGGATTCATCCTGTGACTCTGGTGATGGGGGATTCATCCTGTGACTCTGGGATGGGGAGATTCATTCTGTGACTCTGGGATGGGGGGATTCATCCTGTGAGTCTGGTGATGTGGGATTCATCCTGTGACTCTGGAGTGGGGGTATTCATCCTGTGACTCTGGTGATGTAGAATTCATCCGGAGACTCTGGTGAAGGGGGATTCATCCTGTGACTCCGGTGATGGGGGGATTCATCCTGTGACTCTGGTGATGGGGGATTCATCCTGTGACTCTGGGATGGGGGGATTCATCCGGTGACTCTGTTGATAGGGGATTCATCCTGTGACTCTGTTGATGGTAAATTCATCCTGTGACTCTGGTGATGGGTGGATTCATCCTGTGACTCTGGTGACGGGTTATTCATCCTGTGACTCTGGTGATGGGGGGATTCATCCTGTGACTCTGGTGACGGGGCGTTCATCCTTTGACTCTCATGATGGGGGGATTCATCCTGTGACTCTGGTGATGGGGGGATTCATCCTGTGACTGAGGTGATGGAGAATTCATCCTGTGACTCTGGGTTGGGGGGATTCATCCTGTGACTCTGGTGATGGAGAATTCATCCTGTGACTCTGGTGACGGGGGATTCATCCTGTGAGTCTGGTGACGGGGGATTCATCCTGTGACTCTGGTGATGGGGATTCATCCTGTGACTCTGGTGATGGAGAATTCATCCTGGGACTCATGGATGGGGGGATTCATCCTGTGACTCTGGTGACGGGGAATTCATCCTGTGACTCTGGTGACGGGGGATTCATCCTGTGACTATGGTGATGGGGATTCATCCTGGGACTCTTGGATGGGGGCATTCGTCCTGTGACTCTGGTGATGGGGGATTCATCCTGTGACTCTGGTGATGGGGATTCATCCTGTGACTCTGGAAGGGGGGAATCATCCTGTGACTCTGGTGATGGAGAATTCATCCTGTGACTCTGGTGATGGAGAATTCATCCGGAGACTCTGGGATGGGGGGGATTCATCCTGTGACTCTGGTGATGGGGGATTCATCCTGTGAATTTGGGATGGGGAGATTCATCCTGTGACTCTGGGATGGGGGGGATTCATCCTGTGACTCTGGCGATGCGGGATTCATCCTGTGACTCTGGAATGGGGGGATTCATCCTGTGACTCTGGTGATGGGGGATTCATCCTGTGACTCTGGGATGGGGAGATTCATCCTGTGACTCTGGGATGGGGGGGATTCATCCTGTGAGTCTGGTGACGGGGGATTCATCCTGTGACTCTGGTGATGGGATTCATCCTGTGACTCTGGTGATGGAGAATTCATCCTGAGACTCTGGTGACGGGGAATTCATCCTGTGACTCTGTTGATGGGAAGTTCATCCTGTGACTCTGGTGATGGGGAATTCATCCTGTGACTCTGGGATGGGGGGGATTCTTCCTGTGACTCTGGTGATGGGAAATTCATCCTGTAACTCTGTTGATGGGAAATTCATCCTGTGACTCTGGTGATGGGGGGATTCATCCTGTGACTCTGGTGACAGGGGATTCATCCTGTGACTCTGGTGACGGGGGATTCATCCTGTGTCTCTGTTGATGAGAAATTCATCCTGTGACTCTGGTGATGGGGGATTCATCCTGTGACTCTGGGATGGGGGGATTCATCCTGTGACTCTGGTGATGTGGGATTCATCCTGTGACTCTGGTGACGGGGGGATTCATCCTGTGACTCTGGGAATGGGGGGATTCATCCTGAGACTCTGGGATGTGGGGGATTCGTCCTGAGACTCTGGGATGTGGGGGATTCGTCCTGTGACTCTGTGATGGGGGGATTCATCCTGTGACTCTGTGATGGGGGTATTCATCCTGTGACTCTGGTGATGGGGGACTCATCCTGTGACTCTGGAATGGGGGGATTCATCCTGTGACTCTGGTGATGGAGAATTCATCCTGTGACTCTGGGATGGGGGGGATTCGTCCTGTGTCTCTGGTGATGGAGAATTCATCCTGTTACTCTGGGATGGGGGGGGATTCATCCTGTGACTCTGGTGATGGGGGATTCATCCTGTGACTCTGGGATGGGGAGATTCATCCTGTGACTCTGGGATGGGGGGATTCATCCTGTGAGTCTGGTGATGGGGGATTGATCCTGTGACTCTGGAGTGGGGGGATTCATCCTGCGACTCTGGTGATGGAGAATTCATCCGGAGACTCTGGTGAAGGGGGTTTCATCCTGTGACTCCGGTGATGGGGGGATTCATCCTGTTACTCTGTTGATGGGGGATTCATCCTGTGACTCTGGGATGGGGGGATTCATCCTGTGACTCTGGTGATGAGGTATTCATCCTGTGACTCTGTTGATGGGGGATTCGTCCTGTGACTCTGGGTTGGGGGGATTCATCCTGTGACTCTGGTGATGGAGAATTCATCCTGTTACTCTGGTGATGGGAGATTCATCCTGTGACTCTGGTGATGGCGGATTCATCCTGTGAGTCTGGTGACGGGGGATTCATCCTGTGTCTCTGTTGATGGGAAATTCATCCTGTGACTCTGGTGATGGAGAATTCATCCTGGGACTCTTGGATGGGGGGATTCATCCTGTGACTCTGGTGACGGGGGATTCATCCTGTGACTCTGGTGACGGGGGATTCATCCTGTGACTCTGGTGATTGGGATTCATCCTGTTACTCTTGGATGGGTGCATTCATCCTGTGACTCTGGTGATGGGGGATTCATCCTGTGACTCTGGTGATGGGGGATTCATCCTGTGACTCTGGTGATGGGGATTCATGCTGTGACTCTAGAATGTGGGGAATCATCCTGTGACTCTGGTGATGGAGAATTCATCCTGTGACTCTGGGATGGGGGGGATTCATCCTGTGACTCTGGGATGGGGAGATTCATCCTGTGACTCTGGGATGGAGGGGATTCATCCTGTGACTCTGGCGATGGGGGATTCATCCTGTGACTCCGGGATGGGGAGATTCATCCTGTGACTCTGGGATGGGGGGATTCATCCTGTGACTCTGGCGATGGGGGATTCATCTTGTGACTCTGGAATGGGGGGATTCATCCTGTGACTCTGGTGATGGAGAATTCATCCGGAGACTCTGGTGAAGGGGGATTCATCCTGTGACTCTGGTGATGGGGGATTCATCCTGTGAATCTGGGATGGGGAGATTCATCCTGTGACTCTGGGATGGGGGGGATTCATCCTGTGACTCTGGCGATGGGGGATTCATCCTGTGACTCTGGAATGGGGGGATTCATCCTGTGACTCTGGTGATGGGGGATTCATCCTGTGACTCTGGGATGGGGAGATTCATCCTGTGACTCTGGGATGGGGGGGATTCATCCTGTGAGTCTGGTGACGGGGGATTCATCCTGTGACTCTGGTGATGGGATTCATCCTGTGACTCTGGTGATGGAGAATTCATCCTGAGACTCTGGTGACGGGGAATTCATCCTGTGACTCTGTTGATGGGAAGTTCATCCTGTGACTCTGGTGATGGGGAATTCATCCTGTGACTCTGGGATGGGGGGGATTCATCCTGTGACTCTGGTGTTGGGAAATTCATCCTGTAACTCTGTTGATGGGAAATTCATCCTGTGACTCTGGTGATGGGGGGATTCATCCTGTGACTCTGGTGACAGGGGATTCATCCTGTGACTCTGGTGACGGGGGATTCATCCTGTGTCTCTGTTGATGAGAAATTCATCCTGTGACTCTGGTGATGGGGGATTCATCCTGTGACTCTGGGATGGGGGGATTCATCCTGTGACTCTGGTGATGTGGGATTCATCCTGTGACTCTGGTGACGGGGGGATTCATCCTGTGACTCTGGGAATGGGGGGATTCATCCTGAGACTCTGGGATGTGGGGGATTCGTCCTGAGACTCTGGGATGGGGGGGATTCGTCCTGTGTCTCTGGTGATGGAGAATTCATCCTGTTACTCTGGGATGGGGGGGGATTCATCCTGTGACTCTGGTGATGGGGGATTCATCCTGTGACTCTGGGATGGGGAGATTCATCCTGTGACTCTGGGATGGGGGGATTCATCCTGTGAGTCTGGTGATGGGGGATTGATCCTGTGACTCTGGAGTGGGGGGATTCATCCTGCGACTCTGGTGATGGAGAATTCATCCGGAGACTCTGGTGAAGGGGGTTTCATCCTGTGACTCCGGTGATGGGGGGATTCATCCTGTGACTCTGTTGATGGGGGATTCATCCTGTGACTCTGGGATGGGGGGATTCATCCTGTGACTCTGGTGATGGGGGATTCGTCCTGTGACTCTGGGTTGGGGGGATTCATCCTGTGACTCTGGTGATGGAGAATTCATCCTGTTACTCTGTTGATGGGAGATTCATCCTGTGACTCTGGTGACGGCGGATTCATCCTGTGAGTCTGGTGACGGGGGATTCATCCTGTGTCTCTGTTGATGGGAAATTCATCCTGTGACTCTGGTGATGGAGAATTCATCCTGGGACTCTTGGATGGGGGGATTCATCCTGTGACTCTGGTGACGGGGGATTCATCCTGTGACTCTGGTGACGGGGGATTCATCCTGTGACTCTGGTGATGGGGATTCATCCTGTTACTCTTGGATGGGGGCATTCATCCTGTGACTCTGGTGATGGGGGATTCATCCTGTGACTCTGGTGATGGGGATTCATCCTGTGACTCTGGAATGGGGGGAATCATCCTGTGACTCTGGTGATGGAGAATTCATCCTGTGACTCTGGGATGGGGGGGATTCATCCTGTGACTCTGGGATGGGGAGATTCATCCTGTGACTCTGGGATTGGGGGGATTCATCCTGTGACTCTGGGGATGGGGGATTCATCCTGTGACTCTGGGATGGGGAGATTCATCCTGTGACTCTGGGATGGGGGGATTCATCCTGTGACTCTGGCGATGGGGGATTCATCCTGTGACTCTGGAATGGGGGGATTCATCCTGTGACTCTGGTGATGGAGAATTCATCCGGAGACTCTGGTGAATGGGGATTCATCCTGTGACTCGGGTGATGGGGGGATTCATCCTGTGACTAAGGTGATGGAGAATTCATCCTGTGAATCTGGGATGGGGGGATTCATCCTGTGACTCTGGTGATGGGGTATTCATCCTGTGACTCTGTTGATGGGGAAATTCATCCAGTGACTCTGGGATGGGGGGGTTCATCCTGTGACTAAGGTGATGGGGAATTCATCCTGAGACTCTGGGATGGGGGGATTCATCCTGTGACTCTGGTGATGTGGATTCATCCTGTGACTCTGGGATGGGGGGATTCATCCTGTGACTGAGGTGATGGAGAATTCATCCTGTGACTCTGGGTTGGGGGGATTCATCCTGTGACTCTGGTGATGTGGATTCATCCTGTGACTCTGGAATGACGGGATTCATCCTGTGAGTCTGGTGACGGTGGATTCATCCTGTGACTCTGGAATGACGGGATTCATCCTGTGACTCTGGTGACGGGGGATTCATCCGGGGAATCTGGTGATGGGGTGGATTCATCCTGTGACTCTGGTGATGGAGAATTCATCCTGTGACTCTGGTGATGGGAGATTCATCCTGTGACTCTGGGATGGGCGGATTCATCCTGTGACTCTGGGATGGGGAGATTCATCCTGTGACTCTGGGATGTGGGGATTCATCCTGTGACTCTGGTGACGGGGGGGATTCATTCTGTGACTCTGGTGATGGGGAATTCATCCTGTGACTCTGGTTATGGGGGGATTCATCCTGTGACTCTGGTGACGGGGGATTCATCCTGTGACTCTGATGATGGGGGGATTCATCCTGTGACTGAGGTGATGGAGAATTCATCCTGTGACTCTGGGTTGGGGGGATTCATCCTGTGACTCTGGTGATGTGGATTCATCCTGTGACTCTGGTGATGTGGATTCATCCTGTGACTCAGGTGATGGAGAATTCATCCTGTGACTCTGGGTTGGGGGGATTCATCCTGTGACTCTGGTGATGGAGAATTCATCCTGTTACTCTGGTGATGTGGATTCATCCTGTGACTCTGGTGATGTGGATTCATCCTGTGACTCTGGGTTGGGGGGATTCATCCTGTGACTCTGGTGATGGAGAATTCATCCTGTTACTCTGGTGATGGGAGATTCATCCTGTGACTCTGGTGACGGCGGATTCATCCTGTGAGTCTGGTGACGGGGGATTCATCCTGTGTCTCTGTTGATGGGAAATTCATCCTGTGACTCTGGTGATGGAGAATTCATCCTGGGACTCTTGGATGGGGGGATTCATCCTGTGACTCTGGTGACGGGGGATTCATCCTGTGACTCTGGTGACGGGGGATTCATCCTGTGACTCTGGTGCTGGGGATTCATCCTGTGACTCTGGAATGGGGGGATTCATCCTGTGACTCTGGTGATGGGGATTCATCCTGTGACTCTGGAATGGGGGGAATCATCCTGTGACTCTGGTGATGGAGAATTCATCCTGTGACTCTGGGATGGGGGGGATTCATCCTGTGAATCTGGGATGGGGAGATTCATCCTGTGACTCTGGGATGGGGGGGATTCATCCTGTGACTCTGGCGATGGGGGATTCATCCTGTGACTCTGGGATGGGGAGATTCATCCTGTGACTCTGGGATGGGCGGATTCATCCTGTGACTCTGGCGATGGGGGATTCATCCTGTGACTCTGGAATGGGGGGATTCATCCTGTGACTCTGGTGACAGGGGATTCATCCTGTGACTCTGGGATGGGGGGATTCATCCTGTGACTCTGGGATGGGGGGATTCATCCTTTGACTCTCATGATGGGGGGATTCATCCTGTGACTCTGGTGATGGGGGGATTCATCCTGTGACTGAGGTGATGGAGAATTCATCCTGTGACTCTGGGTTGGGGGGATTCATCCTGTGACTCTGGTGATGGAGAATTCATCCTGTGACTCTGGTGACGGGGGATTCATCCTGTGAGTCTGGTGACGGGGGATTCATCCTGGGACTCTGGTGATGGGAAATTCATCCTGTGACTCTGGTGACGGGGGGATTCATCCTGTGACTCTGGGAATGGGGATTCATCCTGTGACTCTAGTGATGGGGGATTCATCCTGTGACTCTGGGATGGGGGGATTCATCCTGAGACTCTGGGATGTGGGGGATTCGTCCTGTGACTCTGTGATGGGGGGATTCATCCTTGACTCTGTGATGGGGGTATTCATCCTGTGACTCTGGTGATGGGGGACTCATCCTGTGACTCTGGAATGGGGGGATTCATCCTGTGACTCTGGTGATGGAGAATTCATCCTGTGACTCTGGGATGGGGGGGATTCGTCCTGTGTCTCTGGTGATGGAGAATTCATCCTGTGACTCTGGGATGGGGGGGGGATTCATCCTGTGACTCTGGTGATGGGGGATTCATCCTGTGACTCTGGGATGGGGAGATTCATTCTGTGACTCTGGGATGGGGGGATTCATCCTGTGAGTCTGGTGATGTGGGATTCATCCTGTGACTCTGGAGTGGGGGTATTCATCCTGTGACTCTGGTGATGTAGAATTCATCCGGAGACTCTGGTGAAGGGGGATTCATCCTGTGACTCCGGTGATGGGGGGATTCATCCTGTGACTCTGGTGATGGGGGATTCATCCTGTGACTCTGGGATGGGGGGATTCATCCGGTGACTCTGTTGATAGGGGATTCATCCTGTGACTCTGTTGATGGTAAATTCATCCTGTGACTCTGGTGATGGGTGGATTCATCCTGTGACTCTGGTGACGGGTTATTCATCCTGTGACTCTGGTGATGGGGGGATTCATCCTGTGACTCTGGTGACGGGGCGTTCATCCTTTGACTCTCATGATGGGGGGATTCATCCTGTGACTCTGGTGATGGGGGGATTCATCCTGTGACTGAGGTGATGGAGAATTCATCCTGTGACTCTGGGTTGGGGGGATTCATCCTGTGACTCTGGTGATGGAGAATTCATCCTGTGACTCTGGTGACGGGGGATTCATCCTGTGAGTCTGGTGACGGGGGATTCATCCTGTGACTCTGGTGATGGGGATTCATCCTGTGACTCTGGTGATGGAGAATTCATCCTGGGACTCATGGATGGGGGGATTCATCCTGTGACTCTGGTGACGGGGAATTCATCCTGTGACTCTGGTGACGGGGGATTCATCCTGTGACTATGGTGATGGGGATTCATCCTGGGACTCTTGGATGGGGGCATTCGTCCTGTGACTCTGGTGATGGGGGATTCATCCTGTGACTCTGGTGATGGGGATTCATCCTGTGACTCTGGAAGGGGGGAATCATCCTGTGACTCTGGTGATGGAGAATTCATCCTGTGACTCTGGTGATGGAGAATTCATCCGGAGACTCTGGGATGGGGGGGATTCATCCTGTGACTCTGGTGATGGGGGATTCATCCTGTGAATTTGGGATGGGGAGATTCATCCTGTGACTCTGGGATGGGGGGGATTCATCCTGTGACTCTGGCGATGCGGGATTCATCCTGTGACTCTGGAATGGGGGGATTCATCCTGTGACTCTGGTGATGGGGGATTCATCCTGTGACTCTGGGATGGGGAGATTCATCCTGTGACTCTGGGATGGGGGGGATTCATCCTGTGAGTCTGGTGACGGGGGATTCATCCTGTGACTCTGGTGATGGGATTCATCCTGTGACTCTGGTGATGGAGAATTCATCCTGAGACTCTGGTGACGGGGAATTCATCCTGTGACTCTGTTGATGGGAAGTTCATCCTGTGACTCTGGTGATGGGGAATTCATCCTGTGACTCTGGGATGGGGGGGATTCTTCCTGTGACTCTGGTGATGGGAAATTCATCCTGTAACTCTGTTGATGGGAAATTCATCCTGTGACTCTGGTGATGGGGGGATTCATCCTGTGACTCTGGTGACAGGGGATTCATCCTGTGACTCTGGTGACGGGGGATTCATCCTGTGTCTCTGTTGATGAGAAATTCATCCTGTGACTCTGGTGATGGGGGATTCATCCTGTGACTCTGGGATGGGGGGATTCATCCTGTGACTCTGGTGATGTGGGATTCATCCTGTGACTCTGGTGACGGGGGATTCATCCTGTGACTCTGGGAATGGGGGGATTCATCCTGAGACTCTGGGATGTGGGGGATTCGTCCTGAGACTCTGGGATGTGGGGGATTCGTCCTGTGACTCTGTGATGGGGGGATTCATCCTGTGACTCTGTGATGGGGGTATTCATCCTGTGACTCTGGTGATGGGGGACTCATCCTGTGACTCTGGAATGGGGGGATTCATCCTGTGACTCTGGTGATGGAGAATTCATCCTGTGACTCTGGGATGGGGGGGATTCGTCCTGTGTCTCTGGTGATGGAGAATTCATCCTGTTACTCTGGGATGGGGGGGGATTCATCCTGTGACTCTGGTGATGGGGGATTCATCCTGTGACTCTGGGATGGGGAGATTCATCCTGTGACTCTGGGATGGGGGGATTCATCCTGTGAGTCTGGTGATGGGGGATTGATCCTGTGACTCTGGAGTGGGGGGATTCATCCTGCGACTCTGGTGATGGAGAATTCATCCGGAGACTCTGGTGAAGGGGGTTTCATCCTGTGACTCCGGTGATGGGGGGATTCATCCTGTGACTCTGTTGATGGGGGATTCATCCTGTGACTCTGGGATGGGGGGATTCATCCTGTGACTCTGGTGATGAGGTATTCATCCTGTGACTCTGTTGATGGGGGATTCGTCCTGTGACTCTGGGTTGGGGGGATTCATCCTGTGACTCTGGTGATGGAGAATTCATCCTGTTACTCTGGTGATGGGAGATTCATCCTGTGACTCTGGTGATGGCGGATTCATCCTGTGAGTCTGGTGACGGGGGATTCATCCTGTGTCTCTGTTGATGGGAAATTCATCCTGTGACTCTGGTGATGGAGAATTCATCCTGGGACTCTTGGATGGGGGGATTCATCCTGTGACTCTGGTGACGGGGGATTCATCCTGTGACTCTGGTGACGGGGGATTCATCCTGTGACTCTGGTGATTGGGATTCATCCTGTTACTCTTGGATGGGTGCATTCATCCTGTGACTCTGGTGATGGGGGATTCATCCTGTGACTCTGGTGATGGGGGATTCATCCTGTGACTCTGGTGATGGGGATTCATGCTGTGACTCTAGAATGTGGGGAATCATCCTGTGACTCTGGTGATGGAGAATTCATCCTGTGACTCTGGGATGGGGGGGATTCATCCTGTGACTCTGGGATGGGGAGATTCATCCTGTGACTCTGGGATGGAGGGGATTCATCCTGTGACTCTGGCGATGGGGGATTCATCCTGTGACTCCGGGATGGGGAGATTCATCCTGTGACTCTGGGATGGGGGGATTCATCCTGTGACTCTGGCGATGGGGGATTCATCTTGTGACTCTGGAATGGGGGGATTCATCCTGTGACTCTGGTGATGGAGAATTCATCCGGAGACTCTGGTGAAGGGGGATTCATCCTGTGACTCTGGTGATGGGGGATTCATCCTGTGAATCTGGGATGGGGAGATTCATCCTGTGACTCTGGGATGGGGGGGATTCATCCTGTGACTCTGGCGATGGGGGATTCATCCTGTGACTCTGGAATGGGGGGATTCATCCTGTGACTCTGGTGATGGGGGATTCATCCTGTGACTCTGGGATGGGGAGATTCATCCTGTGACTCTGGGATGGGGGGGATTCATCCTGTGAGTCTGGTGACGGGGGATTCATCCTGTGACTCTGGTGATGGGATTCATCCTGTGACTCTGGTGATGGAGAATTCATCCTGAGACTCTGGTGACGGGGAATTCATCCTGTGACTCTGTTGATGGGAAGTTCATCCTGTGACTCTGGTGATGGGGAATTCATCCTGTGACTCTGGGATGGGGGGGATTCATCCTGTGACTCTGGTGTTGGGAAATTCATCCTGTAACTCTGTTGATGGGAAATTCATCCTGTGACTCTGGTGATGGGGGGATTCATCCTGTGACTCTGGTGACAGGGGATTCATCCTGTGACTCTGGTGACGGGGGATTCATCCTGTGACTCTGGGATGGGGGGATTCATCCTGTGACTCTGGTGATGTGGGATTCATCCTGTGACTCTGGTGACGGGGGGATTCATCCTGTGACTCTGGGAATGGGGGGATTCATCCTGAGACTCTGGGATGTGGGGGATTCGTCCTGAGACTCTGGGATGGGGGGGATTCGTCCTGTGTCTCTGGTGATGGAGAATTCATCCTGTTACTCTGGGATGGGGGGGGATTCATCCTGTGACTCTGGTGATGGGGGATTCATCCTGTGACTCTGGGATGGGGAGATTCATCCTGTGACTCTGGGATGGGGGGATTCATCCTGTGAGTCTGGTGATGGGGGATTGATCCTGTGACTCTGGAGTGGGGGGATTCATCCTGCGACTCTGGTGATGGAGAATTCATCCGGAGACTCTGGTGAAGGGGGTTTCATCCTGTGACTCCGGTGATGGGGGGATTCATCCTGTGACTCTGTTGATGGGGGATTCATCCTGTGACTCTGGGATGGGGGGATTCATCCTGTGACTCTGGTGATGGGGGATTCGTCCTGTGACTCTGGGTTGGGGGGATTCATCCTGTGACTCTGGTGATGGAGAATTCATCCTGTTACTCTGTTGATGGGAGATTCATCCTGTGACTCTGGTGACGGCGGATTCATCCTGTGAGTCTGGTGACGGGGGATTCATCCTGTGTCTCTGTTGATGGGAAATTCATCCTGTGACTCTGGTGATGGAGAATTCATCCTGGGACTCTTGGATGGGGGGATTCATCCTGTGACTCTGGTGACGGGGGATTCATCCTGTGACTCTGGTGACGGGGGATTCATCCTGTGACTCTGGTGATGGGGATTCATCCTGTTACTCTTGGATGGGGGCATTCATCCTGTGACTCTGGTGATGGGGGATTCATCCTGTGACTCTGGTGATGGGGATTCATCCTGTGACTCTGGAATGGGGGGAATCATCCTGTGACTCTGGTGATGGAGAATTCATCCTGTGACTCTGGGATGGGGGGGATTCATCCTGTGACTCTGGGATGGGGAGATTCATCCTGTGACTCTGGGATTGGGGGGATTCATCCTGTGACTCTGGGGATGGGGGATTCATCCTGTGACTCTGGGATGGGGAGATTCATCCTGTGACTCTGGGATGGGGGGATTCATCCTGTGACTCTGGCGATGGGGGATTCATCCTGTGACTCTGGAATGGGGGGATTCATCCTGTGACTCTGGTGATGGAGAATTCATCCTGTGAATCTGGGATGGGGGGATTCATCCTGTGACTCTGGTGATGGGGTATTCATCCTGTGACTCTGTTGATGGGGAAATTCATCCAGTGACTCTGGGATGGGGGGGTTCATCCTGTGACTAAGGTGATGGGGAATTCATCCTGAGACTCTGGGATGGGGGGATTCATCCTGTGACTCTGGTGATGTGGATTCATCCTGTGACTCTGGGATGGGGGGATTCATCCTGTGACTGAGGTGATGGAGAATTCATCCTGTGACTCTGGGTTGGGGGGATTCATCCTGTGACTCTGGTGATGTGGATTCATCCTGTGACTCTGGAATGACGGGATTCATCCTGTGAGTCTGGTGACGGTGGATTCATCCTGTGACTCTGGAATGACGGGATTCATCCTGTGACTCTGGTGACGGGGGATTCATCCGGGGAATCTGGTGATGGGGTGGATTCATCCTGTGACTCTGGTGATGGAGAATTCATCCTGTGACTCTGGTGATGGGAGATTCATCCTGTGACTCTGGGATGGGCGGATTCATCCTGTGACTCTGGGATGGGGAGATTCATCCTGTGACTCTGGGATGTGGGGATTCATCCTGTGACTCTGGTGACGGGGGGGATTCATTCTGTGACTCTGGTGATGGGGAATTCATCCTGTGACTCTGGTTATGGGGGGATTCATCCTGTGACTCTGGTGACGGGGGATTCATCCTGTGACTCTGATGATGGGGGGATTCATCCTGTGACTGAGGTGATGGAGAATTCATCCTGTGACTCTGGGTTGGGGGGATTCATCCTGTGACTCTGGTGATGTGGATTCATCCTGTGACTCTGGTGATGTGGATTCATCCTGTGACTCAGGTGATGGAGAATTCATCCTGTGACTCTGGGTTGGGGGGATTCATCCTGTGACTCTGGTGATGGAGAATTCATCCTGTTACTCTGGTGATGTGGATTCATCCTGTGACTCTGGTGATGTGGATTCATCCTGTGACTCTGGGTTGGGGGGATTCATCCTGTGACTCTGGTGATGGAGAATTCATCCTGTTACTCTGGTGATGGGAGATTCATCCTGTGACTCTGGTGACGGCGGATTCATCCTGTGAGTCTGGTGACGGGGGATTCATCCTGTGTCTCTGTTGATGGGAAATTCATCCTGTGACTCTGGTGATGGAGAATTCATCCTGGGACTCTTGGATGGGGGGATTCATCCTGTGACTCTGGTGACGGGGGATTCATCCTGTGACTCTGGTGACGGGGGATTCATCCTGTGACTCTGGTGCTGGGGATTCATCCTGTGACTCTGGAATGGGGGGATTCATCCTGTGACTCTGGTGATGGGGATTCATCCTGTGACTCTGGAATGGGGGGAATCATCCTGTGACTCTGGTGATGGAGAATTCATCCTGTGACTCTGGGATGGGGGGGATTCATCCTGTGAATCTGGGATGGGGAGATTCATCCTGTGACTCTGGGATGGGGGGGATTCATCCTGTGACTCTGGCGATGGGGGATTCATCCTGTGACTCTGGGATGGGGAGATTCATCCTGTGACTCTGGGATGGGCGGATTCATCCTGTGACTCTGGCGATGGGGGATTCATCCTGTGACTCTGGAATGGGGGGATTCATCCTGTGACTCTGGTGACAGGGGATTCATCCTGTGACTCTGGGATGGGGGGATTCATCCTGTGACTCTGGGATGGGGGGATTCATCCTGTGACTCTGGTGACGGGGGATTCATCCTGTGTCTCTGTTGATGAGAAATTCATCCTGTGACTCTGGTGATGGGGGATTCATCCTGTGACTCTGGGATGGGGGGATTCATCCTGTGACTCTGGTGATGTGGGATTCATCCTGTGACTCTGGTGACGGGGGGATTGATCCTGTGACTCTGGGAATGGGGATTCATCCTGTGACTCTGGTGACGGGGGATTCATCCTGTGACTCTGGGATGGGGGGATTCATCCTGAGACTCTGGGATGTGGGGGATTCGTCCTGTGACTCTGTGATGGGGGTATTCATCCTGTGACTCTGGTGATGGGGGACTCATCCTGTGACTCTGGAATGGGGGGATTCATCCTGTGACTCTGGTGATGGAGAATTCATCCTGTGACTCTGGGATGGGGGGGATTCGTCCTGTGTCTCTGGTGATGGAGAATTCATCCTGTGACTCTGGGATTGGGGGGGATTCATCCTGTGACTCTGGTGATGGGGGATTCATCCTGTGACTCTGGAGTGGGGGGATTCATCCTGTGACTCTGGTGATGGAGAATTCATCCGGAGACTCTGGTGAAGGGGGATTCATCCTGTGACTCTGGTGATGGGGGGATTCATCCTGTGACTCTGTTGATGGGGGATTCATCCTGTGACTCTGGGATGGGGGGATACATCCTGTGACTCTGGTGATGAGGTATTCATCCTGTGACTCTGTTGATGGGGGATTCGTCCTGTGACTCTGGGATGGGGGGATTCATCCTGTGACTCTGGTGATGGGGGATTCATCCTGCGACTCTGGAATGGGGGGATTCATCCTGTGACTCTGGTGATGGAGAATTCATCCGGAGACTCTGGTGAAGGGGGATTCATCCTGTGACTCTGGGATGGGGGGATTCATCCTGTGACTCTGGTGATGGGAAATTCATCCTGTGACTCTGTTGATGGGAAATTCATCCTGTGACTCTGTTGATGGGAAATTCATCCTGTGACTCTGGTGATGGGAAATTCATCCTGTGACTCTGGTGACAGGGGATTCATCCTGTGACTCTGGGATGGGGGATTCATCCTGTGACTCTGGTGACGGGGGATTCATCCTGTGACTCTGGTGACGGGGGATTCATCCTGTGACTCTGGTGATGGGGATTCATCCTGGGACTCTTGGATGGGGGCATTCGTCCTGTGACTCTGGTGATGGGGGATTCATCCTGTGACTCTGGTGATGGGGATTCATCCTGTGACTCTGTTGATGGGAGGATTCATCCTGTGACTCTGGAATGGGGGGAATCATCCTGTGACTCTGTTGATGGGGGGATTCATCCTGTGACTCTGTTGATGGGGGGATTCATCCTGTGACTCTGTTGATGGGGGGATTCATCCTGTGACTCTGTTGATGGGGGGATTCATCCTGTGACTCTGGAATGGGGGGAATCATCCTGTGACTCTGGTGATGGAGAATTCATCCTGTGACTCTGTTGATGGGAAATTCATCCTGTGACTCTGGTGACGGGGGATTCATCCTGTGACTCTGGTGATGGGGATTCATCCTGGGACTCTTGGATGGGGGCATTCGTCCTGTGACTCTGGTGATGGGGGATTCATCCTGTGACTCTGGTGATGGGGATTCATCCTGTGACTCTGGAATGGGGGGAATCATCCTGTGACTCCGGTGATGGAGAATTCATACTGTGACTCTGTTGATGGGAAATTCATCCTGTGACTCTGGTGATGGGAAATTCATCCTGTGACTCTGGTGACAGGGGATTCATCCTGTGACTCTGGGATGGGGGGATTCATCCTGTGACTCTGGTGACGGGGGATTCATCCTGTGTCTCTGTTGATGAGAAATTCATCCTGTGACTCTGGTGATGGGGGATTCATCCTGTGACTCTGGGATGGGGGGATTCATCCTGTGACTCTGGTGATGTGGGATTCATCCTGTGAGTCTGGTGACGGGGGATTCATCCTGTGACTCTGGGATGGGGGGATTCATCCTGAGACTCTGGGATGTGGGGGATTCGTCCTGTGTCTCCGTGATGGGGTGATTCATCCTGTGACTCTGGTGATGGGGGATTCATCCTGTGACTCTGGGATGGGGTATTCATCCTGTGACTCTGTTGATGGGGGATTCATCCTGTGACTCTGGTGACGGGGAATTCATCCTGTGACTCTGGTGATGGAGAATTCATCCTGTGACTCTGGAGATGGGAGATTCATCTTGTGACTCTGGTGACGGGGAATTCATCCTGTGACTGTGGGATGGGGGGATCCGTCCTGTGTCTCTGGAATGGAGGGATTCATCCTGTGACTCTGGAATGGAGGGATTCATCCTGTGACTCTGGTGACGGGGGATTCATCCTGTGACTCTGGAATGGGGGGATTCATCCTGTGTCTCTGGAATGGAGGGATTCATCCTGTGACTCTGGTGACGGGGGATTCATCCTGTGCCTCTGTTGATGGGAAATTCATCCTGTGACTCTGGTGATGGAGAATTCATCCTGTGACTCTGGTGATGGGGGATTCATCCTGTGACTATCATGATGGGGAATTCATCCTGTGACTCTGTTGACGGGAAATTCAGCCTGTGCCTCTGGTGATGGAGAATTCATCCTGTGACTCTGAGATGGGGGGGATTCATCCTGTGACTCTGGTGATGGGGGGATTCATCCTGTCACTCTGTTGACGGGAAATTCAGCCTGTGACTCTGAGATGTGGGGGATTCGTCCTGTGACTCTGGTGATGGGGGATTCATTCTGTGACTCTGGTGATGGGGATTCATCCTGTGACTCTGGAATGGGGGTATTCATCCTGTGTCTCTGGAATGGAGGGATTCATCCTGTGACTCTTGTGACGGGGGATTCATCCTTTGACTCTGGTGACGGGGCATTCGTCCTGTGACTCTGGTGATGGGGGATTCATCCTGTGACTCTGTTGATGGGGGATTCATCCTGTGACTCTGGGATGGGGGGATACATCCTGTGACTCTGGTGATGAGGTATTCATCCTGTGACTCTGTTGATGGGGGATTCGTCCTGTGACTCTGGGATGGGGGGATTCATCCTGTGACTCTGGTGATGGGGGATTCATCCTGCGACTCTGGAATGGGGGGATTCATCCTGTGACTCTGGTGATGAAGAATTCATCCGGAGACTCTGGTGAAGGGGGATTCATCCTGTGACTCTGGGATGGGGGGATTCATCCTGTGACTCTGGTGATGGGAAATTCATCCTGTGACTCTGTTGATGGGAAATTCATCCTGTGACACTGTTGATGGGAAATTCATCCTGTGACTCTGGTGATGGGAAATTCATCCTGTGACTCTGGTGACAGGGGATTCATCCTGTGACTCTGGGATGGGGGATTCATCCTGTGACTCTGGTGACGGGGGATTCATCCTGTGACTCTGGTGATGGGGATTCATCCTGGGACTCTTGGATGGGGGCATTCGTCCTGTGACTCTGGTGATGGGGGATTCATCCTGTGACTCTGGTGATGGGGATTCATCCTGTGACTCTGGAATGGGGGGATTCATCCTGTGACTCTGGTGATGGGGATTCATCCTGTGACTCTGGAATGGGGGGAATCATCCTGTGACTCTGGTGATGGAGAATTCATCCTGTGACTCTGTTGATGGGAAATTCATCCTGTGACTCTGGTGACGGGGGATTCATCCTGGGACTCTTGGATGGGGGCATTCGTCCTGTGACTCTGGTGATGGGGGATTCATCCTGTGACTCTGGTGATGGGGATTCATCCTGTGACTCTGGAATGGGGGGATTCATCCTGTGACTCTGGTGATGGGGATTCATCCTGTGACTCTGGAATGGGGGGAATCATCCTGTGACTCCGGTGATGGAGAATTCATCCTGTGACTCTGTTGATGGGAAATTCATCCTGTGACTCTGGTGATGGGAAATTCATCCTGTGACTCTGGTGACGGGGGATTCATCCTGTGTCTCTGTTGATGAGAAATTCATCCTGTGACTCTGGTGATGGGGGATTCATCCTGTGACTCTGGGATGGGGGGATTCATCCTGTGACTCTGGTGATGTGGGATTCATCCTGTGAGTCTGGTGACGGGGGATTCATCCTGTGACTCTGGGATGGGGGGATTCATCCTGAGACTCTGGGATGTGGGGGATTCGTCCTGTGACTCCGTGATGGGGTGATTCATCCTGTGACTCTGGTGATGGGGGATTCATCCTGTGACTCTGGGATGGGGTATTCATCCTGTGACTCTGTTGATGGGGGATTCATCCTGTGACTCTGGTGACGGGGAATTCATCCTGTGACTCTGGTGATGGAGAATTCATCCTGTGACTCTGGAGATGGGAGATTCATCCTGTGACTCTGGTGACGGGGAATTCATCCTGTGACTGTGGGATGGGGGGATCCGTCCTGTGACTCTGTGATGGGGGGATTCATATTGTAACTCTGGAATGGGGGGATTCATTCTGTGACTCTGGTGATGGGGATTCATCCTGTGACTCTGGAATGGGGGGATTCATCCTGTGTCTCTGGAATGGAGGGATTCATCCTGTGACTCTGGTGACGGGGGATTCATCCTGTGCCTATGTTGATGGGAAATTCATCCTGTGACTCTGGTGATGGAGAATTCATCTTGTGACTCTGGTGATGGGGGATTCATCCTGTGACTCTCATGATGGGGAATTCATCCTGTGACTCTGTTGACGGGAAATTCAGCCTGTGACTCTGGTGATGGAGAATTCATCCTGTGACTCTCAGATGGGGGGGATTCATCCTGTGACTCTGGTGATGGGGGGATTCATCCTGTGACTCTGTTGACGGGAAATTCAGCCTGTGACTCTGAGATGTGGGGGATTCGTCCTGTGACTCTGGTGATGGGGGATTCATCCTGTGACTCTGGTGATGGGGGGATTCATCCTGTGACACTGGTGACGGGGAGGATTCATCCTGTGACTCTTGTGACGGGGGATTCATCCTGTGACTCTGGTGATGGGGGATTCATCCTGTGACTCTGGTGACGGGGGATTCATCCTGGGACTCTTGGATGGGGGGATTCATCCTGTGACTCTGGTGACGGGGGATTCATCCTTTGACTCTGGTGACGGGGCATTCGTCCTGTGACTCTGGTGATGGGGGATTCATCCTGTGACTCTGGTGATGGGGATTCATTCTGTGACTCTGGTGATGGGGGGATTCATTCTGTGACTCTGGTGATGTGGGATTCATCCTGTGACTCTGGAATGGGGGGATTCATCCTGTGACTCTGGTGATGGAGAATTCATCCGGAGACACTGGTGAAGGGGGATTCATCCTGTGACTCTGGTGATGGGGATTCATTCTGTGACTCTGGTGATGCGGGGATTCATTCTGTGACTGTGGTGATGGGGGATTCATCCTGTGACTCGGATGATGGGGGGATTCATCCTGTGACTCTGGAGATGGGAGATTCATCCTGTGACTCTGGTGACGGGGAATTCATCCTGTGACTGTGGGATGGGGGGATCCGTCCTGTGACTCTGTGATGGGGGGATTCATATTGTAACTCTGGAATGGGGGGATTCATTCTGTGACTCTGGTGATGGGGGATTCATCCTGTGACTCTGGAATGGGGGGATTCATCCTGTGACTCTGGAATGGAGGGATTCATCCTGTGACTCTGGTGACGGGGGATTCATCCTGTGTCTCTGTTGATGGGAAATTCATCCTGTGACTCTGGTGATGGGAAATTCATCCTGTGACTCTGGTGACGGGGGATTCATCCTGTGTCTCTGTTGATGAGAAATTCATCCTGTGACTCTGGTGATGGGGGATTCATCCTGTGACTCTGGGATGGGGGGATTCATCCTGTGACTCTGGTGATGTGGGATTCATCCTGTGAGTCTGGTGACGGGGGATTCATCCTGTGACTCTGGGATGGGGGGATTCATCCTGAGACTCTGGGATGTGGGGGATTCGTCCTGTGACTCCGTGATGGGGTGATTCATCCTGTGACTCTGGTGATGGGGGATTCATCCTGTGACTCTGGGATGGGGTATTCATCCTGTGACTCTGTTGATGGGGGATTCATCCTGTGACTCTGGTGACGGGGAATTCATCCTGTGACTCTGGTGATGGAGAATTCATCCTGTGACTCTGGAGATGGGAGATTCATCCTGTGACTCTGGTGACGGGGAATTCATCCTGTGACTGTGGGATGGGGGGATCCGTCCTGTGACTCTGTGATGGGGGGATTCATATTGTAACTCTGGAATGGGGGGATTCATTCTGTGACTCTGGTGATGGGGATTCATCCTGTGACTCTGGAATGGGGGGATTCATCCTGTGTCTCTGGAATGGAGGGATTCATCCTGTGACTCTGGTGACGGGGGATTCATCCTGTGCCTATGTTGATGGGAAATTCATCCTGTGACTCTGGTGATGGAGAATTCATCTTGTGACTCTGGTGATGGGGGATTCATCCTGTGACTCTCATGATGGGGAATTCATCCTGTGACTCTGTTGACGGGAAATTCAGCCTGTGACTCTGGTGATGGAGAATTCATCCTGTGACTCTCAGATGGGGGGGATTCATCCTGTGACTCTGGTGATGGGGGGATTCATCCTGTGACTCTGTTGACGGGAAATTCAGCCTGTGACTCTGAGATGTGGGGGATTCGTCCTGTGACTCTGGTGATGGGGGATTCATCCTGTGACTCTGGTGATGGGGGGATTCATCCTGTGACACTGGTGACGGGGAGGATTCATCCTGTGACTCTTGTGACGGGGGATTCATCCTGTGACTCTGGTGATGGGGGATTCATCCTGTGACTCTGGTGACGGGGGATTCATCCTGGGACTCTTGGATGGGGGGATTCATCCTGTGACTCTGGTGACGGGGGATTCATCCTTTGACTCTGGTGACGGGGCATTCGTCCTGTGACTCTGGTGATGGGGGATTCATCCTGTGACTCTGGTGATGGGGATTCATTCTGTGACTCTGGTGATGGGGGGATTCATTCTGTGACTCTGGTGATGTGGGATTCATCCTGTGACTCTGGAATGGGGGGATTCATCCTGTGACTCTGGTGATGGAGAATTCATCCTGTGACTCTGTTGATGGGAAATTCATCCTGTGACTCTGGTGATGGGAAATTCATCCTGTGACTCTGGTGACGGGGGATTCATCCTGTGTCTCTGTTGATGAGAAATTCATCCTGTGACTCTGGTGATGGGGGATTCATCCTGTGACTCTGGGATGGGGGGATTCATCCTGTGACTCTGGTGATGTGGGATTCATCCTGTGAGTCTGGTGACGGGGGATTCATCCTGTGACTCTGGGATGGGGGGATTCATCCTGAGACTCTGGGATGTGGGGGATTCGTCCTGTGACTCCGTGATGGGGTGATTCATCCTGTGACTCTGGTGATGGGGGATTCATCCTGTGACTCTGGGATGGGGTATTCATCCTGTGACTCTGTTGATGGGGGATTCATCCTGTGACTCTGGTGACGGGGAATTCATCCTGTGACTCTGGTGATGGAGAATTCATCCTGTGACTCTGGAGATGGGAGATTCATCCTGTGACTCTGGTGACGGGGAATTCATCCTGTGACTGTGGGATGGGGGGATCCGTCCTGTGACTCTGTGATGGGGGGATTCATATTGTAACTCTGGAATGGGGGGATTCATTCTGTGACTCTGGTGATGGGGATTCATCCTGTGACTCTGGAATGGGGGGATTCATCCTGTGTCTCTGGAATGGAGGGATTCATCCTGTGACTCTGGTGACGGGGGATTCATCCTGTGCCTATGTTGATGGGAAATTCATCCTGTGACTCTGGTGATGGAGAATTCATCTTGTGACTCTGGTGATGGGGGATTCATCCTGTGACTCTCATGATGGGGAATTCATCCTGTGACTCTGTTGACGGGAAATTCAGCCTGTGACTCTGGTGATGGAGAATTCATCCTGTGACTCTCAGATGGGGGGGATTCATCCTGTGACTCTGGTGATGGGGGGATTCATCCTGTGACTCTGTTGACGGGAAATTCAGCCTGTGACTCTGAGATGTGGGGGATTCGTCCTGTGACTCTGGTGATGGGGGATTCATCCTGTGACTCTGGTGATGGGGGGATTCATCCTGTGACACTGGTGACGGGGAGGATTCATCCTGTGACTCTTGTGACGGGGGATTCATCCTGTGACTCTGGTGATGGGGGATTCATCCTGTGACTCTGGTGACGGGGGATTCATCCTGGGACTCTTGGATGGGGGGATTCATCCTGTGACTCTGGTGACGGGGGATTCATCCTTTGACTCTGGTGACGGGGCATTCGTCCTGTGACTCTGGTGATGGGGGATTCATCCTGTGACTCTGGTGATGGGGATTCATTCTGTGACTCTGGTGATGGGGGGATTCATTCTGTGACTCTGGTGATGTGGGATTCATCCTGTGACTCTGGAATGGGGGGATTCATCCTGTGACTCTGGTGATGGAGAATTCATCCGGAGACACTGGTGAAGGGGGATTCATCCTGTGACTCTGGTGATGGGGATTCATTCTGTGACTCTGGTGATGCGGGGATTCATTCTGTGACTGTGGTGATGGGGGATTCATCCTGTGACTCGGATGATGGGGGGATTCATCCTGTGACTCTGGAGATGGGAGATTCATCCTGTGACTCTGGTGACGGGGAATTCATCCTGTGACTGTGGGATGGGGGGATCCGTCCTGTGACTCTGTGATGGGGGGATTCATATTGTAACTCTGGAATGGGGGGATTCATTCTGTGACTCTGGTGATGGGGGATTCATCCTGTGACTCTGGAATGGGGGGATTCATCCTGTGACTCTGGAATGGAGGGATTCATCCTGTGACTCTGGTGACGGGGGATTCATCCTGTGTCTCTGTTGATGGGAAATTCATCCTGTGACTCTGGTGATGGAGAATTCATCCTGTGACTCTGGTGATGGGGGATTCATCCTGTGACTCTCATGATGGGGAATTCATCCTGTGACTCTGTTGACGGGAAATTCAGCCTGTGACTCTGGTGATGGAGAATTCATCCTGTGACTCTGAGATGGGGGGGATTCATCCTGTGACTCTGGTGATGGGGGGATTCATCCTGTGACTCTGTTGACGGGAAATTCAGCCTGTGACTCTGAGATGGGTGGGATTCGTCCTGTGACTCTGGTGATGGGGGATTCATCCTGTGACTGGTGACGGGGGGATTCATTCTGTGACTCTGGGATGGGGAGATTCATCCTGTGACTCTGGGATGGGGGGGATTCATCCTGTGACTCTGGCGATGGGGGATTCATCCTGTGACTCTGGGATGGGGAGATTCATCCTGTGACTCTGGGATGGGGGGATTCATCCTGTGACTCTGGCGATGGGGGATTCATCCTGTGACTCTGGAATGGGGGGATTCATCCTGTGACTCTGGTGATGGAGAATTCATCCGGAGACTCTGCTGAAGGGGGATTCATCCTGTGACTCGGGTGATGGGGGGATTCATCCTGTGACTCTGGTGACGGGGGATTCATCCTGTGTCTCTGTTGATGGGAAATTCATCCTGTGACACTGGTGATGGAGAATTCATCCTTTGACTCTGGTGATGGGGGATTCATCCTGTGACTCTGGGATGGGGAGATTCATCCTGTGACTCTGGTGATGGGGGGATACATCCTGTGACTCTGTTGATGGGGGATTCATCCTGTGACTCTGGGATGGGGGGATACATCCTGTGACTCTGGTGATGAGGTATTCATCCTGTGACTCTGTTGATGGGGGATTCGTCCTGTGACTCTGGGATGGGGGGATTCATCCTGTGACTATGGTGATGGGGGATTCATCCTGCGACTCTGGAATGGGGGGATTCATCCTGTGACTCTGGTGATGGAGAATTCATCCGGAGACTCTGGTGAAGGGGGATTCATCCTGTGACTCTGGGATGGGGGGATTCATCCTGTGACTCTGGTGATGGGAAATTCATCCTGTGACTCTGTTGATGGGAAATTCATCCTGTGACTCTGGTGATGGGAAATTCATCCTGTGACTCTGGTGACAGGGGATTCATCCTGTGACTCTGGGATGGGGGATTCATCCTGTGACTCTGGTGACGGGGGATTCATCCTGTGACTCTGGTGACGGAGGATTCATCCTGTGACTCTGGTGATGGGGATTCATCCTGGGACTCTTGGATGGGGGCATTCGTCCTGTGACTCTGGTGATGGGGGATTCATCCTGTGACTCTGGTGATGGGGATTCATCCTGTGACTCTGTTGATGGGGGGATTCATCCTGTGACTCTGGAATGGGGGGAATCATCCTGTGACTCTGTTGATGGGGGGATTCATCCTGTGACTCTGTTGATGGGGGGATTCATCCTGTGACTCTGTTGATGGGGGGATTCATCCTGTGACTCTGGAATGGGGGGAATCATCCTGTGACTCTGGTGATGGAGAATTCATCCTGTGACTCTGTTGATGGGAAATTCATCCTGTGACTCTGGTGACGGGGGATTCATCCTGTGACTCTGGTGATGGGGATTCATCCTGGGACTCTTGGATGGGGGCATTCGTCCTGTGACTCTGGTGATGGGGGATTCATCCTGTGACTCTGGTGATGGGGATTCATCCTGTGACTATGGAATGGGGAGAATCATCCTGTGACTCCGGTGATGGAGAATTCATCCTGTGACTCTGTTGATGGGAAATTCATCCTGTGACTCTGGTGATGGGAAATTCATCCTGTGACTCTGGTGACAGGGGATTCATCCTGTGACTCTGGGATGGGGGGATTCATCCTGTGACTCTGGTGACGGGGGATTCATCCTGTGTCTCTGTTGATGAGAAATTCATCCTGTGACTCTGGTGATGGGGGATTCATCCTGTGACTCTGGGATGGGGGGATTCATCCTGTGACTCTGGTGATGTGGGATTCATCCTGTGAGACTGGTGACGGGGGATTCATCCTGTGACTCTGGGATGGGGGGATTCATCCTGAGACTCTGGGATGTGGGGGATTCGTCCTGTGTCTCCGTGATGGGGTGATTCATCCTGTGACTCTGGTGATGGGGGATTCATCCTGTGACTCTGGGATGGGGTATTCATCCTGTGACTCTGTTGATGGGGGATTCATCCTGTGACTCTGGTGACGGGGAATTCATCCTGTGACTCTGGTGATGGAGAATTCATCCTGTGACTCTGGAGATGGGAGATTCATCCTGTGACTCTGGTGACGGGGAATTCATCCTGTGACTGTGGGATGGGGGGATCCGTCCTGTGACTCTGTGATGGGGGGATTCATATTGTAACTCTGGAATGGGGGGATTCATTCTGTGACTCTGGTGATGGGGATTCATCCTGTGACTCTGGAATGGGGGGATTCATCCTGTGTCTCTGGAATGGAGGGATTCATCCTGTGACTCTGGTGACGGGCGATTCATCCTGTGCCTCTGTTGATGGGAAATTCATCCTGTGACTCTGGTGATGGAGAATTCATCCTGTGACTCTGGTGATGGGGGATTCATCCTGTGACTATCATGATGGGGAATTCATCCTGTGACTCTGTTGACGGGAAATTCAGCCTGTGCCTCTGGTGATGGAGAATTCATCCTGTGACTCTGAGATGGGGGGGATTCATCCTGTGACTCTGGTGATGGGGGGATTCATCCTGTCACTCTGTTGACGGGAAATTCAGCCTGTGACTCTGAGATGTGGGGGATTCGTCCTGTGACTCTGGTGATGGGCGATTCATCCTGTGACTCTGGTGATGGGGGGATTCATCCTGTGACACCGGTGACGGGGAGGATTCATCCTGTAACTCTTGTGACGGGGGATTCATCCTTTGACTCTGGTGACGGGGCATTCGTCCTGTGACTCTGGTGATGGGGGATTCATCCTGTGACTCTGTTGATGGGGGATTCATCCTGTGACTCTGGGATGGGGGGATACATCCTGTGACTCTGGTGATGAGGTATTCATCCTGTGACTCTGTTGATGGGGGATTCGTCCTGTGACTCTGGGATGGGGGGATTCATCCTGTGACTCTGGTGATGGGGGATTCATCCTGCGACTCTGGAATGGGGGGATTCATCCTGTGACTCTGGTGATGGAGAATTCATCCTGTGACTCTGTTGATGGGAAATTCATCCTGTGACTCTGGTGACGGGGGATTCATCCTGGGACTCTTGGATGGGGGCATTCGTCCTGTGACTCTGGTGATGGGGGATTCATCCTGTGACTCTGGTGATGGGGATTCATCCTGTGACTCTGGAATGGGGGGATTCATCCTGTGACTCTGGTGATGGGGATTCATCCTGTGACTCTGGAATGGGGGGAATCATCCTGTGACTCCGGTGATGGAGAATTCATCCTGTGACTCTGTTGATGGGAAATTCATTCTGTGACTCTGGTGATGGGAAATTCATCCTGCGACTCTGGTGACGGGGGATTCATCCTGTGTCTCTGTTGATGAGAAATTCATCCTGAGACTCTGGTGATGGGGGATTCATCCTGTGACTCTGGGATGGGGGGATTCATCCTGTGACTCTGGTGATGTGGGATTCATCCTGTGAGTCTGGTGACGGGGGATTCATCCTGTGACTCTGGGATGGGGGGATTCATCCTGAGACTCTGGGATGTGGGGGATTCGTCCTGTGACTCCGTGATGGGGTGATTCATCCTGTGACTCTGGTGATGGGGGATTCATCCTGTGACTCTGGGATGGGGTATTCATCCTGTGACTCTGTTGATGGGGGATTCATCCTGTGACTCTGGTGACGGGGAATTCATCCTGTGACTCTGGTGATGGAGAATTCATCCTGTGACTCTGGAGATGGGAGATTCATCCTGTGACTCTGGTGACGGGGAATTCATCCTGTGACTGTGGGATGGGGGGATCCATCCTGTGACTCTGTGATGGGGGGATTCATATTGTAACTCTGGAATGGGGGGATTCATTCTGTGACTCTGGTGATGGGGATTCATCCTGTGACTCTGGAATGCGGGGATTCATCCTGTGTCTCTGGAATGGAGGGATTCATCCTGTGACTCTGGTGACGGGGGATTCATCCTGTGCCTATGTTGATGGGAAATTCATCCTGTGACTCTGGTGATGGAGAATTCATCCTGTGACTCTGGTGATGGGGGATTCATCCTGTGACTCTCATGATGGGGAATTCATCCTGTGACTCTGTTGACGGGAAATTCAGCCTGTGACTCTGGTGATGGAGAATTCATCCTGTGACTCTCAGATGGGGGGGATTCATCCTGTGACTCTGGTGATGGGGGGATTCATCCTGTGACTCTGTTGACGGGAAATTCAGCCTGTGACTCTGAGATGTGGGGGATTCGTCCTGTGACTCTGGTGATGGGGGATTCATCCTGTGACTCTGGTGATGGGGGGATTCATCCTGTGACACTGGTGACGGGGAGGATTCATCCTGTGACTCTTGTGACGGGGGATTCATCCTGTGACTCTGGTGATGGGGGATTCATCCTGTGACTCTGGTGACGGGGGATTCATCCTGGGACTCTTGGATGGGGGGATTCATCCTGTGACTCTGGTGACGGGGGATTCATCCTTTGACTCTGGTGACGGGGCATTCGTCCTGTGTCTCTGGTGATGGGGGATTCATCCTGTGACTCTGGTGATGGGGATTCATTCTGTGACTCTGGTGATGGGGGGATTCATTCTGTGACTCTGGTGATGTGGGATTCATCCTGTGACTCTGGAATGGGGGGATTCATCCTGTGACTCTGGTGATGGAGAATTCATCCGGAGACACTGGTGAAGGGGGATTCATCCTGTGACTCTGGTGATGGGGATTCATTCTGTGACTCTGGTGATGCGGGGATTCATTCTGTGACTGTGGTGATGGGGGATTCATCCTGTGACTCGGATGATGGGGGGATTCATCCTGTGACTCTGGTGATGGGGGATTCATCCTGTGACTCTGGGATGGGGTATTCATCCTGTGACTCTGTTGATGGGGGATTCATCCTGTGACTCTGGTGACGGGGAATTCATCCTGTGACTCTGGTGATGGAGAATTCATCCTGTGACTCTGGAGATGGGAGATTCATCCTGTGACTCTGGTGACGGGGAATTCATCCTGTGACTGTGGGATGGGGGGATCCGTCCTGTGACTCTGTGATGGGGGGATTCATATTGTAACTCTGGAATGGGGGGATTCATTCTGTGACTCTGGTGATGGGGGATTCATCCTGTGACTCTGGAATGGGGGGATTCATCCTGTGACTCTGGAATGGAGGGATTCATCCTGTGACTCTGGTGACGGGGGATTCATCCTGTGTCTCTGTTGATGGGAAATTCATCCTGTGACTCTGGTGATGGAGAATTCATCCTGTGACTCTGGTGATGGGGGATTCATCCTGTGACTCTCATGATGGGGAATTCATCCTGTGACTCTGTTGACGGGAAATTCAGCCTGTGACTCTGGTGATGGAGAATTCATCCTGTGACTCTGAGATGGGGGGGATTCATCCTGTGACTCTGGTGATGGGGGGATTCATCCTGTGACTCTGTTGACGGGAAATTCAGCCTGTGACTCTGAGATGGGTGGGATTCGTCCTGTGACTCTGGTGATGGGGGATTCATCCTGTGACTCTGGGATGGGGTATTCATCCTGTGACTCTGTTGATGGGGGATTCATCCTGTGACTCTGGTGACGGGGAATTCATCCTGTGACTCTGGTGATGGAGAATTCATCCTGTGACTCTGGAGATGGGAGATTCATCCTGTGACTCTGGTGACGGGGAATTCATCCTGTGACTGTGGGATGGGGGGATCCATCCTGTGACTCTGTGATGGGGGGATTCATATTGTAACTCTGGAATGGGGGGATTCATTCTGTGACTCTGGTGATGGGGATTCATCCTGTGACTCTGGAATGCGGGGATTCATCCTGTGTCTCTGGAATGGAGGGATTCATCCTGTGACTCTGGTGACGGGGGATTCATCCTGTGCCTATGTTGATGGGAAATTCATCCTGTGACTCTGGTGATGGAGAATTCATCCTGTGACTCTGGTGATGGGGGATTCATCCTGTGACTCTCATGATGGGGAATTCATCCTGTGACTCTGTTGACGGGAAATTCAGCCTGTGACTCTGGTGATGGAGAATTCATCCTGTGACTCTCAGATGGGGGGGATTCATCCTGTGACTCTGGTGATGGGGGGATTCATCCTGTGACTCTGTTGACGGGAAATTCAGCCTGTGACTCTGAGATGTGGGGGATTCGTCCTGTGACTCTGGTGATGGGGGATTCATCCTGTGACTCTGGTGATGGGGGGATTCATCCTGTGACACTGGTGACGGGGAGGATTCATCCTGTGACTCTTGTGACGGGGGATTCATCCTGTGACTCTGGTGATGGGGGATTCATCCTGTGACTCTGGTGACGGGGGATTCATCCTGGGACTCTTGGATGGGGGGATTCATCCTGTGACTCTGGTGACGGGGGATTCATCCTTTGACTCTGGTGACGGGGCATTCGTCCTGTGTCTCTGGTGATGGGGGATTCATCCTGTGACTCTGGTGATGGGGATTCATTCTGTGACTCTGGTGATGGGGGGATTCATTCTGTGACTCTGGTGATGTGGGATTCATCCTGTGACTCTGGAATGGGGGGATTCATCCTGTGACTCTGGTGATGGAGAATTCATCCGGAGACACTGGTGAAGGGGGATTCATCCTGTGACTCTGGTGATGGGGATTCATTCTGTGACTCTGGTGATGCGGGGATTCATTCTGTGACTGTGGTGATGGGGGATTCATCCTGTGACTCGGATGATGGGGGGATTCATCCTGTGACTCTGGTGATGGGGGATTCATCCTGTGACTCTGGGATGGGGTATTCATCCTGTGACTCTGTTGATGGGGGATTCATCCTGTGACTCTGGTGACGGGGAATTCATCCTGTGACTCTGGTGATGGAGAATTCATCCTGTGACTCTGGAGATGGGAGATTCATCCTGTGACTCTGGTGACGGGGAATTCATCCTGTGACTGTGGGATGGGGGGATCCGTCCTGTGACTCTGTGATGGGGGGATTCATATTGTAACTCTGGAATGGGGGGATTCATTCTGTGACTCTGGTGATGGGGGATTCATCCTGTGACTCTGGAATGGGGGGATTCATCCTGTGACTCTGGAATGGAGGGATTCATCCTGTGACTCTGGTGACGGGGGATTCATCCTGTGTCTCTGTTGATGGGAAATTCATCCTGTGACTCTGGTGATGGAGAATTCATCCTGTGACTCTGGTGATGGGGGATTCATCCTGTGACTCTCATGATGGGGAATTCATCCTGTGACTCTGTTGACGGGAAATTCAGCCTGTGACTCTGGTGATGGAGAATTCATCCTGTGACTCTGAGATGGGGGGGATTCATCCTGTGACTCTGGTGATGGGGGGATTCATCCTGTGACTCTGTTGACGGGAAATTCAGCCTGTGACTCTGAGATGGGTGGGATTCGTCCTGTGACTCTGGTGATGGGGGATTCATCCTGTGACTGGTGACGGGGGGATTCATTCTGTGACTCTGGGATGGGGAGATTCATCCTGTGACTCTGGGATGGGGGGGATTCATCCTGTGACTCTGGCGATGGGGGATTCATCCTGTGACTCTGGGATGGGGAGATTCATCCTGTGACTCTGGGATGGGGGGATTCATCCTGTGACTCTGGCGATGGGGGATTCATCCTGTGACTCTGGAATGGGGGGATTCATCCTGTGACTCTGGTGATGGAGAATTCATCCGGAGACTCTGCTGAAGGGGGATTCATCCTGTGACTCGGGTGATGGGGGGATTCATCCTGTGACTCTGGTGATGGGGGATTCATCCTGAGACTCTGGGATGGGGTATTCATCCTGTGACTCTGTTGATGGGGGATTCATCCTGTGACTCTGGTGACGGGGAATTCATCCTGTGACTCTGGTGATGGAGAATTCATCCTGTGACTCTGGAGATGGGAGATTCATCCTGTGACTCTGGTGACGTGGAATTCATCCTGTGACTGTGGGATGGGGGGATCCGTCCTGTGACTCTGTGATGGGGGGGATTCATATTGTAACTCTGGAATGGGGGGATTCATTCTGTGACTCTGGTGATGGGGGATTCATCCTGTGACTCTGGAATGGGGGGATTCATCCTGTGACTCTGGAATGGAGGGATTCATCCTGTGACTCTGGTGACGGGGGATTCATCCTGTGTCTCTGTTGATGGGAAATTCATCCTGTGACTCTGGTGATGGGGGAATCATCCTGTGACTCTCATGATGGGGAATTCATCCTGTGACTCTGTTGACGGGAAATTCAGCCTGTGACTCTGGTGATGGAGAATTCATCCTGTGACTCTGAGATGGGGGGGATTCATCCTGTGACTCTGGTGATGGGGGGATTCATCCTGTGACTCTGTTGACGGGAAATTCAGCCTGTGACTCTGAGATGGGGGGGATTCGTCCTGTGACTCTGGTGATGGGGGATTCATCCTGTGACTCTGGTGACGGGGGGATTCATCCTGTGACTCTGGGATGGGGGGGGATTCATCCTGTGACTCTGGCGATGGGGGATTCATCCTGTGACTCTGGGATGGGGAGATTCATCCTGTGACTCTGGGATGGGGGGATTCATCCTGTGACTCTGGCGATGGGGGATTCATCCTGTGACTCTGGAATGGGGGGAGTCATCCTGTGACTCTGGTGATGGAGAATTCATCCGGAGACTCTGGTGAAGGGGGATTCATCCTGTGACTCGGGTGATGGGGGGATTCATCCTGTGACTCTGAGATGGGGTATTCATCCTGTGACTCTGGTGATGGAGAATTCATCCTGTGACTCTGGAGATGGGAGATTCATCCTGTGACTCTGGTGACGGGGAATTCATCCTGTGACTGTGGGATGGGGGGATCCGTCCTGTGACTCTGTGATGGGGGGATTCATATTGTAACTCTGGAATGGGGGGATTCATTCTGAAACTCTGGTGATGGGGGATTCATCCTGTGACTCTGGAATGGGGGGATTCATCCTGTGACTCTGGAATGGAGGGATTCATCCTGTGACTCTGGTGACGGGGGATTCATCCTGTGTCTCTGTTGATGGGAAATTCATCCTGTGACTCTGGTGATGGAGAATTCATCCTGTGACTCTGTTGATGGGGGATTCATCCTGTGACTCTCATGATGGGGAATTCATCCTGTGACTCTGTTGACGGGAAATTCAGCCTGTGACTCTGGTGATGGAGAATTCATCCTGTGACTCTGAGATGGGGGGGATTCATCCTGTGACTCTGGTGATGGGGGGATTCATCCTGTGACTCTGTTGACGGGAAATTCAGCTTGTGACTCTGAGATGGGTGGGATTCGTCCTGTGACTCTGGTGATGGGGGATTCATCCTGTGACTCTGGTGACGGGGGGATTCATCCTGTGACTCTGGGATGGGGAGATTCATCCTGTGACTCTGGGATGGGGGAGATTCATCCTGTGACTCTGGGATCAGGGGATTCATCCTGTGACTCTGGCGATGGGGGATTCATCCTGTGACTCTGGAATGGGGGGAGTCATCCTGTGACTCTGGTGATGGAGAATTCATCCGGAGACTCTGGTGAAGGGGGATTCATCCTGTGACTCGGGTGATGGGGGGATTCATCCTGTGACTCTGGTGATGGGGGATTCATCCTGTGACTCTGGGATGGGGTATTCATCCTGTGACTCTGTTGATGGGGGATTCATCCTGTGACTCTGTTGACGGGAAATTCAGCCTGTGACTCTGGTGATGGAGAATTCATCCTGTGACTCTGAGATGGGGGGGATTCATCCTGTGACTCTGGTGATGGGGGGATTCATCCTGTGACTCTGTTGACGGGAAATTCAGGCTGTGACTCTGAGATGTGGGGGATTCGTCCTGTGACTCTGGTGATGGGGGACTCATCCGGTGACTCTGGTGACGGGGGGATTCATCCTGTGACACTGGTGACGGGGGGGATTCATCCTGTGGCTCTTGTGACGGGGGATTCATCCTGTGACTCTGGTGATGGGGGATTCATCCTGTGACTCTGGTGACGGGGGATTCATCCTGGGACTCTTGGATGGGGGGATTCATCCTGTGACTCTGAGATGGGGTATTCATCCTGTGACTCTGGTGATGGAGAATTCATCCTGTGACTCTGGAGATGGGAGATTCATCCTGTGACTCTGGTGACGGGGAATTCATCCTGTGACTGTGGGATGGGGGGATCCGTCCTGTGACTCTGTGATGGGGGGATTAATATTGTAACTCTGGAATGGGGGGATTCATTCTGAAACTCTGGTGATGGGGGATTCATCCTGTGACTCTGTTGACGGGAAATTCAGCCTGTGACTCTGGTGATGGAGAATTCATCCTGTGACTCTGAGATGGGGGGGATTCATCCTGTGACTCTGGTGATGGGGGGATTCATCCTGTGACTCTGTTGACGGGAAATTCAGGCTGTGACTCTGAGATGTGGGGGATTCGTCCTGTGACTCTGGTGATGGGGGACTCATCCGGTGACTCTGGTGACGGGGGGATTCATCCTGTGACACTGGTGACGGGGGGGATTCATCCTGTGACTCTTGTGACGGGGGATTCATCCTGTGACTCTGGTGATGGGGGATTCATCCTGTGTCTCTGGTGACGGGGGATTCATCCTGGGACTCTTGGATGGGGGGATTCATCCTGTGACTCTGAGATGGGGTATTCATCCTGTGACTCTGGTGATGGAGAATTCATCCTGTGACTCTGGAGATGGGAGATTCATCCTGTGACTCTGGTGACGGGGAATTCATCCTGTGACTGTGGGATGGGGGGATCCGTCCTGTGACTCTGTGATGGGGGGATTAATATTGTAACTCTGGAATGGGGGGATTCATTCTGAAACTCTGGTGATGGGGGATTCATCCTGTGACTCTGTTGACGGGAAATTCAGCCTGTGACTCTGGTGATGGAGAATTCATCCTGTGACTCTGAGATGGGGGGTATTCATCCTGTGACTCTGGTGATGGGGGGATTCATCCTGTGACTCTGTTGACGGGAAATTCAGCCTGTGACTCTGAGATGGGGGGGATTCGTCCTGTGACTCTGGTGATGGGGGATTCATCCTGTGACTCTGGTGACGGGGGGATTCATCCTGTGACTCTGGGATGGGGGGGATTCATCCTGTGACTCTGGCGATGGGGGATTCATCCTGTGACTCTGGGATGGGGAGATTCATCCTGTGACTCTGGGATGGGGGGATTCATCCTGTGACTCTGGCGATGGGGAATTCATCCTGTGACTCTGGAATGGGGGGAGTCATCCTGTGACTCTGGTGATGGAGAATTCATCCGGAGACTCTGGCGAAGGGGGATTCATCCTGTGACTCGGGTGATGGGGGGATTCATCCTGTGACTCTGAGATGGGGTATTCATCCTGTGACTCTGGTGATGGAGAATTTATCCTGTGACTCTGGAGATGGGAGATTCATCCTGTGACTCTGGTGACGGGGAATTCATCCTGTGACTGTGGGATGGGGGGATCCGTCCTGTGACTCTGTGATGGGGGGATTCATATTGTAACTCTGGAATGGGGGGATTCATTCTGAAACTCTGGTGATGGGGGATTCATCCTGTGACTCTGGAATGGGGGGATTCATCCTGTGACTCTGGAATGGAGGGATTCATCCTGTGACTCTGGTGACGGGGGATTCATCCTGTGTCTCTGTTGATGGGAAATTCATCCTGTGACTCTGGTGATGGAGAATTCATCCTGTGACTCTGTTGATGGGGGATTCATCCTGTGACTCTCATGATGGGGAATTCATCCTGTGACTCTGTTGACGGGAAATTCAGCCTGTGACTCTGGTGATGGAGAATTCATCCTGTGACTCTGAGATGGGGGGGATTCAGCCTGTGACTCTGGTGATGGGGGGATTCATCCTGTGACTCTGTTGACGGGAAATTCAGCTTGTGACTCTGAGATGGGGGGGATTCGTCCTGTGACTCTGGTGATGGGGGATTCATCCTGTGACTCTGGTGACGGGGGGATTCATCCTGTGACTCTGGGATGGGGAGATTCATCCTGTGACTCTGGGATGGGTGGGATTCATCCTGTGACTCTGGGATCGGGGGATTCATCCTGTGACTCTGGCGATGGGGGATTCATCCTGTGACTCTGGAATGGGGGGAGTCATCCTGTGACTCTGGTGATGGAGAATTCATCCGGAGACTCTGGTGAAGGGGGATTCATCCTGTGACTCGGGTGATGGGGGGATTCATCCTGTGACACTGGTGATGGGGGATTCATCCTGTGACTCTGGGATGGGGTATTCATCCTGTGACTCTGTTGATGGGGGATTCATCCTGTGACTCTGTTGACGGGAAATTCAGCCTGTGACTCTGGTGATGGAGAATTCATCCTGTGACTCTGAGATGGGGGGGATTCATCCTGTGACTCTGGTGATGGGGGGATTCATCCTGTGACTCTGTTGACGGGAAATTCAGGCTGTGACTCTGAGATGTGGGGGATTCGTCCTGTGACTCTGGTGATGGGGGACTCATCCTGTGACTCTGGTGACGGGGGGATTCATCCTGTGACACTGGTGACGGGGGGGATTCATCCTGTGACTCTTGTGACGGGGGATTCATCCTGTGACTCTGGTGATGGGGGATTCATCCTGTGACTCTGGTGACGGGGGATTCATCCTGGGACTCTTGGATGGGGGGATTCATCCTGTGACTCTGGTGACGGGGGATTCATCCTGTGACTCTGGTGACGGGGCATTCGTCCTGTGACTCTGGTGATGGGGGATTCATCCTGTGACTCTGGTGATGGGGATTCATCCTGTGACCCTGGAATGGGGGGATTCGTCCAGTGACTCAGGTGATGGGGATTCATCCTGTGACTCTGGTGATGGGGATTCATCCTGTGACCCTGGAATGGGGGGATTCGTCCAGTGACTCAGGTGATGGAGAATTCATCCTGTGACTCTGAGATGGGCGGGATTCATCCTGTGACTCTGGTGATGGGGGGATTCATCCTGTGACTCTGTTGACGGGAAATTCAGCCTGTGACTCTGAGATGTGGGGGATTCGTCCTGTGACTCTGGTGATGGGGGATTCATCCAGTGACTCTGGAATGGGGGAAATCATCCTGTGACGCTGGTGATGGAGAATTCATCCTGTGACTCTGGGATGGGGGGGATTCATCCTGTGAGTCTGGGATGGGGAGATTCATCCTGTGACTCTGGGATGGGGGGTATTCATCCTGTGACTCTGCCGATGGGGGATTCATCCTGTGACTCTGGGATGGGGGGATTCATCCTGTGACTCTGGGAGGGGGGATTCATCCTGTGACTCTGGCGATGGGGGATTCATCCTGTGACTCTGGAATGGGGGGATTCATCCTGTGACTCTGGTGATGGAGAATTCATCCGGAGACTCTGGTGAAGGGGGATTCATCCTGTGACTCGGGTGATGGGGGGATTCATCCTGTGACTCTGCTGATGGGGGATTCATCCTGTGACTCTGGAATGGGGGGATTCATCCTGTGACTCTGGTGATGGAGAATTCATCCGGAGACTCTGGTGATGGGGGATTCATCCTGTGACTCTGGTGATGGGGATTCATCCTGTGACTTGGGTGATGGGGGGATTCATCCTGTGACTCTGGGATGGGGTATTCATCCTGTGACTCTGTTGATGGGGGATTCATCCTGTGTCTCTGGGATGGGGAGATTCATCCTGTGACTCTGGGATGGGGGGATTCATCCTGTGACTCTGGCGATGGGGGATTCATCCTGTGACTCTGGAATGGGTGGATTCATCCTGTGACTCTGGTGCTGGAGAATTCATCCGGAGACTCTGGTGATGGGGGATTCATCCTGTGACTCTGGTGATGGGGGATTCATCCTGTGACTCTGGAATGGGGGGATTCATCCTGTCAATCTGGTGATGGGAAATTCAGCCTGTGACTCTGGGATGGGGGGATTCGTCCTGTGACTCTGGTGACAGAAGGATTCAGCCTTTGACTCTGGGATGGGGGGATTCATCCTGTGACTCTGGCGACGGGGAATTCATACTGTGACTCTGGTGATGGGGATTCATCCTGTGACTCTGGTGACGGGAAATTCATCCTGTGACTCTGGTGATGGAGAATTCATCCTGTGACTCTGGTGACGGGGAATTCATCCTGTGACTGTGGGATGGGGGGATCCGTCCTGTGACTCTGTGATGGGGGGATTCATATTGTAACTCTGGTGATGGGGATTCATCCTGTGACTCTGGAATGGGGGGATTCGTCCTGTGACTCAGGTGATGGGGATTCATCCTGTGACTCTGGAATGGGGGGAATCATCCTGTGACTCTGGTGATGGAGAATTCATCCTGTGACTCTGGGATGGGGGGGATTCATCCTGTGACTCTGGGATGGGGAGATTCATCCTGTGACTCTGGGATGGGGGGTATTCATCCTGTGACTCTGCCGATGGGGGATTCATCCTGTGACTCTGGGATGGGGAGATTCATCCTGTGACTCTGGGATGGGGGGATTCATCCTGTGACTCTGGCGATGGGGGATTCATCCTGTGACTCTGTTGACGGGAAATTCAGCCTGTGACTCTGAGATGTGGGGGATTCGTCCTGTGACTCTGGTGATGGGGGATTCATCCTGTGACTCTGGTGATGGGGGGATTCATCCTGTGACACTGGTGACGGGGAGGATTCATCCTGTGACTCTTGTGACGGGGGATTCATCCTGTGACTCTGGTGATGGGGGATTCATCCTGTGACTCTGGTGACGGGGGATTCATCCTGGGACTCTTGGATGGGGGGATTCATCCTGTGACTCTGGAATGGGGGGATTCATCCTGTGACTCTGGTGATGGAGAATTCATCCGGAGACTCTGGTGAAGGGGGATTCATCCTGTGACTCGGGTGATGGGGGGATTCATCCTGTGACTCTGGGATGTGGTATTCATCCTGTGACTCTGTTGATGGGGGATTCATCCTGTGACTCTGGGATGGGGAGATTCATCCTGTGAATCTGGGATGGGGGGATTCATCCTGTGACTCTGGGATGGGGGGATTCAGCCTGTGACGCTGGGATGGGGGGATTCGTCCTGTGACTCTGGTGACAGAAGGATTCAGCCTTTGACTCTGGGATGGGGGGATTCATCCTGTGACTCTGGCGACGGGGAATTCATACTGTGACTCTGGTGATGGGGATTCATCCTGTGACTCTGGTGACGGGGAATTCATCCAGTGACACTGGTGATGGAGAATTCATCCTGTGACTCTGGTGACGGGGAATTCATCCTGTGACTGTGGGATGGGGGGATCCGTCCTGTGACTCTGTGATGGGGGGATTCATATTGTAACTCTGGAATGGGGGGATTCATTCTGTGACTCTGGTGACGGGGGATTCATCCTGTGTCTCTGTTGATGGGAAATTCATCCTGTGACACTGGTGATGGAGAATTCATCCTGTGACTCTGGTGATGGGGGATTCATCCTGTGACTCTGGGATGGGGGATTCATCCTGTGACTCTGGGATGGGGGGATTCATCCTGTGACTCTGGTGACGGGGGAGATTCATACTGTGACTCTGGTGATGGGGAATTCGTCCTGTGACTCTGGTGATGGGGGATTCATCCTGTGACTCTGGTGACGGGGGATTCATCCTGTGACTCTCATGATGGGGAATTCATCCTGTGACTCTGTTGACGGGAAATTCAGCCTGTGACTCTGAGATGGGTGGGATTCGTCCTGTGACTCTGGTGATGGGGGATTCATCCTGTGACTATGGTGATGGGGAATTCATCCTGTGACTCTGGTGACGGGGGATTCATCCTGTGACTCTCATGATGGGGAATTCATCCTGTGACTCTGTTGACGGAAAATTCAGCCTGTGACTCTGAGATGGGTGGTATTCGTCCTGTGACTCTGGTGATGGGGGACACATCCTGTGACTATGGTGATGGGGAATTCATCCTGTGAGTCTGGTGATGGGGGATTCATCCTGTGACTCTGGTGATGGGGGGATTCATCCTGTGACTCTGGTGACGGGGGGATTCATCCTGTGACTCTGGTGATGGGGGGATTCATCCTTTGACTCTGTTGATGGGAAATTCAGCCTGTGACTCTGGGATGGGGGGGGATTCGTCCTGTGACTCTGGGATGGGGGGGATTCATCCTTTGACTCTGGCGATGGGGGATTCATCCTGTTACTCTGGAATGGGGGGATTCATCCTGTGACTCTGGTGATGGAGAATTCTTCCGGAGACTCTGGTGAAGGGGGATTCATCCTGTGACTCCTGTGATGGGGGGATTCATCCTGTGACTCTGTTGATGGGGGATTCATCCTGTGACTCTGGTGACAGGGAATTCATACTGTGACTCTGGTGACCGGGGATTCATCCTGTGACTCTGGGCTGGGGGAATTCATCCTGTGACTCTGTTGATGGGGGGATTCATCCTGTGACTCTGGGATGGGGGGATTCATCCTGTGACTCTGGTGATGGAGAAATCATCCTGTGACTCTGGATGGGGGCTTCATCCTGTGACTCTGGTGATGTGGGATTCATCCTGTGACTCTGTTGACGGGAAATTCAGCCTATGACTCTGGGAATGGGGGGATTCATCCTGTGACTCTGGTGATGGGGGATTCATCCTGTGACTCTGGTGATGGGGAATACATCCTGTGACTCTGGTGATGGGGGGATTCATCCTGTGACTCTGGGATGGGGGGAATTCATCCTGTGACTCTGGTGATGGAGAATTCATCCTGTGACTCTGGTGATGGGAATTCATCCTGTGTCTCTGTTGATGGGGGGATTCATTCTGTGACTCTGGTGACGGGGAATTCATCCTGTGACTCTGGTGATGGGAATTCATCCTGTGCCTCTGGTGATGGTGGGGATTCATTCTGTGACTCTGGTGACGGGGAATTCATCCTGTGACTCTGGTGATGGGGGGATTCATCCTGTGACTCTGGGATGGGGGGAATTCATCCTGTGACTCTGGTGATGGGAATTCATCCTGTGCCTCAGCATGGGGGGATTCATCCTGTGAGTCTGGTGATGGTTGATTCATTCTGTGACTCTGGTGATGGGCGGATTCATTCTGTGACTCTGGTGATGGGGGGATTCATTCTGTGACTCTGGGAATGGGGATTCATCCTGTGACTCTGGTGATGGGGGAATTCATCCTGTGACTCTGGTGACGGGGGAGATTCATCCTGTGACTCTGGTGATGGGGAATTCGTCCTGTGACTCTGGTGATGGGGGATTCATCCTGTGACTCTGTTGACGGGAAATTCAGACTATGACTCTGAGATCGGGAGGATTCGTCCTGTGACTCTGGTGATGGGGGATTCATCCTGTGATTCTGGTGATGGGGAATACATCCTGTGACTCTGGTGATGGGGGGATTCATCCTGTGACTCTGGGATGGGGGGAATTCATCCTGTGACTCTGGTGATGGAGAATTCATTCTGTGACTCTGGTGATGGGAATTCATCCTGTGACTCTGGTGATGGTGGGGGGGATTCATCCTGTGACTCTGTTGACGGGAAATTCAGCCTATGACTCTGAGATGGGGAGGATTCGTCCTGTGACTCTGGTGATGGGTGATTCATCCTGTGACTCTGGTGAAGGGGGATTCATCCTGTGACTTTCATGATGGGGGATTCATCCTGTGACTCTGGTGATGGGGGATTCATCCTGTGACTCTCATGATGGGGGATTCATCCTGTGACTCTCATGATGGGGGGATTCATCCTGTGACTCTGGTGATGGGGGATTCATCCTGTGACTCTGGTGATGGGGAATTCGTCCTGTGACTCTGGTGATGGGGGATTCATCCTGTGACTCTGTTGACGGGAAATTCAGCCTATGACTCTGAGATGGGGAGGATTCGTCCTGTGACTCTGGTGATGGGGGATTCATCCTGTGACTCTGGTGATGGGGAATACATCCTGTGACTCTGGTGATGGGGGGATTCATCCTGTGACTCTGGGAATGGGGATTCATCCTGTGACTCTGGTGACGGGGGAGATTCATCCTGTGACTCTGGTGATGGGGAATTCGTCCTGTGACTCTGGTGATGGGGAATACATCCTGTGACTCTGGTGATGGGGGGATTCATCCTGTGACTCTGGGATGGGGGGAATTCATCCTGTGACTCTGGTGATGGAGAATTCATCCTGTGACTCTGGTGATGGGAATTCATCCTGTGCCTCTGGTGAAGGGGGATTCATCCTGTGACTCTGGGATGGGGGGATTCATCCTGTGAGTCTGGTGATGGGGGATTCATCCTGTGACTCTGGAGTGGGGGGATTCATCCTGTGACTCTGGTGATGGAGAATTCATCCGGAGACTCTGGTGAAGGGGGATTCATCCTGTGACTCCGGTGATGGGGGGATTCATCCTGTGACTCTGGTGACGGGGAATTCATCCTGTGACTCTGGTGATGGGGGATTCATCCTGTGACTCTGGTGACGGGGCATTCATCCTGTGACTCTGGCAATGGCGGGGATTCATCCTGTGACTCTGGTGATGGGGAATACATCCTGTGACTCTGGTGATGGGGGGATTCATCCTGTGACTCTGAGATGGGGGGGATTCGTCCTGTGACTCTGGTGATGGGGGATTCATCCTGTGACTCTGGTGACGGGGGGATTCATCCTGTGACTCTGGGATGGGGAGATTCATCCTGTGACTCTGGGATGGGGGGGATTCATCCTGTGACTCTGGGATCGGGGGATTCATCCTGTGACTCTGGCGATGGGGATTCATCCTGTGACTCTGGAATGGGGGAGTCATCCTGTGACTCTGGTGATGGAGAATTCATCCGGAGACTCTGGTGAAGGGGGATTCATCCTGTGACTCGGGTGATGGGGGGATTCATCCTGTGACACTGGTGATGGGGGATTCATCCTGTGACTCTGTTGATGGGGGATTCATCCTGTGACTCTGTTGACGGGAAATTCAGCCTGTGACTCTGGTGATGGAGAATTCATCCTGTGACTCTGAGATGGGGGGGATTCATCCTGTGACTCTGGTGATGGGGGGATTCATCCTGTGACTCTGTTGAAGGGAAATTCAGGCTGTGACTCTGAGATGTGGGGGATTCGTCCTGTGACTCTGGTGATGGGGGACTCATCCTGTGACTCTGGTGACGGGGGGATTCATCCTGTGACACTGGTGACGGGGGGGATTCATCCTGTGACTCTTGTGACGGGGGATTCATCCTGTGACTCTGGTGATGGGGGATTCATCCTGTGACTCTGGTGACGGGGGATTCATCCTGGGACTCTTGGATGGGGGGATTCATCCTGTGACTCTGGTGACGGGGGATTCATCCTGTGACTCTGGTGACGGGGCATTCGTCCTGTGACTCTGGTGATGGGGGATTCATCCTGTGACTCTGGTGATGGGGATTCATCCTGTGACCCTGGAATGGGGGGATTCGTCCAGTGACTCAGGTGATGGGGATTCATCCTGTGACTCTGGTGATGGGGATTCATCCTGTGACCCTGGAATGGGGGGATTCGTCCAGTGACTCAGGTGATGGAGAATTCATCCTGTGACTCTGAGATGGGCGGGATTCATCCTGTGACTCTGGTGATGGGGGGATTCATCCTGTGACTCTGTTGACGGGAAATTCAGCCTGTGACTCTGAGATGTGGGGGATTCGTCCTGTGACTCTGGTGATGGGGGATTCATCCAGTGACTCTGGAATGGGGGAAATCATCCTGTGACGCTGGTGATGGAGAATTCATCCTGTGACTCTGGGATGGGGGGGATTCATCCTGTGACTCTGGGATGGGGAGATTCATCCTGTGACTCTGGGATGGGGGGTATTCATCCTGTGACTCTGCCGATGGGGGATTCATCCTGTGACTCTGGGATGGGGGGATTCATCCTGTGACTCTGGGAGGGGGGATTCATCCTGTGACTCTGGCGATGGGGGATTCATCCTGTGACTCTGGAATGGGGGGATTCATCCTGTGACTCTGGTGATGGAGAATTCATCCGGAGACTCTGGTGAAGGGGGATTCATCCTGTGACTCGGGTGATGGGGGGATTCATCCTGTGACTCTGCTGATGGGGGATTCATCCTGTGACTCTGGAATGGGGGGATTCATCCTGTGACTCTGGTGATGGAGAATTCATCCGGAGACTCTGGTGATGGGGGATTCATCCTGTGACTCTGGTGATGGGGATTCATCCTGTGACTTGGGTGATGGGGGGATTCATCCTGTGACTCTGGGATGGGGTATTCATCCTGTGACTCTGTTGATGGGGGATTCATCCTGTGTCTCTGGGATGGGGAGATTCATCCTGTGACTCTGGGATGGGGGGATTCATCCTGTGACTCTGGCGATGGGGGATTCATCCTGTGACTCTGGAATGGGTGGATTCATCCTGTGACTCTGGTGCTGGAGAATTCATCCGGAGACTCTGGTGATGGGGGATTCATCCTGTGACTCTGGTGATGGGGGATTCATCCTGTGACTCTGGAATGGGGGGATTCATCCTGTCAATCTGGTGATGGGAAATTCAGCCTGTGACTCTGGGATGGGGGGATTCGTCCTGTGACTCTGGTGACAGAAGGATTCAGCCTTTGACTCTGGGATGGGGGGATTCATCCTGTGACTCTGGCGACGGGGAATTCATACTGTGACTCTGGTGATGGGGATTCATCCTGTGACTCTGGTGACGGTAAATTCATCCTGTGACTCTGGTGATGGAGAATTCATCCTGTGACTCTGGTGACGGGGAATTCATCCTGTGACTGTGGGATGTGGGGATCCGTCCTGTGACTCTGTGATGGGGGGATTCATATTGTAACTCTGGTGATGGGGATTCATCCTGTGACTCTGGAATGGGGGGATTCGTCCTGTGACTCAGGTGATGGGGATTCATCCTGTGACTCTGGAATGGGGGGAATCATCCTGTGACTCTGGTGATGGAGAATTCATCCTGTGACTCTGGGATGGGGGGGATTCATCCTGTGACTCTGGGATGGGGAGATTCATCCTGTGACTCTGGGATGGGGGGTATTCATCCTGTGACTCTGCCGATGGGGGATTCATCCTGTGACTCTGGGATGGGGAGATTCATCCTGTGACTCTGGGATGGGGGGATTCATCCTGTGACTCTGGCGATGGGGGATTCATCCTGTGACTCTGTTGACGGGAAATTCAGCCTGTGACTCTGAGATGTGGGGGATTCGTCCTGTGACTCTGGTGATGGGGGATTCATCCTGTGACTCTGGTGATGGGGGGATTCATCCTGTGACACTGGTGACGGGGAGGATTCATCCTGTGACTCTTGTGACGGGGGATTCATCCTGTGACTCTGGTGATGGGGGATTCATCCTGTGACTCTGGTGACGGGGGATTCATCCTGGGACTCTTGGATGGGGGGATTCATCCTGTGACTCTGGAATGGGGGGATTCATCCTGTGACTCTGGTGATGGAGAATTCATCCGGAGACTCTGGTGAAGGGGGATTCATCCTGTGACTCGGGTGATGGGGGGATTCATCCTGTGACTCTGGGATGTGGTATTCATCCTGTGACTCTGTTGATGGGGGATTCATCCTGTGACTCTGGGATGGGGAGATTCATCCTGTGAATCTGGGATGGGGGGATTCATCCTGTGACTCTGGGATGGGGGGATTCAGCCTGTGACGCTGGGATGGGGGGATACGTCCTGTGACTCTGGTGACAGAAGGATTCAGCCTTTGACTCTGGGATGGGGGGATTCATCCTGTGACTCTGGCGACGGGGAATTCATACTGTGACTCTGGTGATGGGGATTCATCCTGTGACTCTGGTGACGGGGAATTCATCCAGTGACACTGGTGATGGAGAATTCATCCTGTGACTCTGGTGACGGGGAATTCATCCTGTGTCTGTGGGATGGGGGGATCCGTCCTGTGACTCTGTGATGGGGGGATTCATATTGTAACTCTGGAATGGGGGGATTCATTCTGTGACTCTGGTGACGGGGGATTCATCCTGTGTCTCTGTTGATGGGAAATTCATCCTGTGACACTGGTGATGGAGAATTCATCCTGTGACTCTGGTGATGGGGGATTCATCCTGTGACTCTGGGATGGGGGATTCATCCTGTGACTCTGGGATGGGGGGATTCATCCTGTGACTCTGGTGACGGGGAGATTCATACTGTGACTCTGGTGATGGGGAATTCGTCCTGTGACTCTGGTGATGGGGGATTCATCCTGTGACTCTGGTGACGGGGGATTCATCCTGTGACTCTCATGATGGGGAATTCATCCTGTGACTCTGTTGACGGGAAATTCAGCCTGTGACTCTGAGATGGGTGGGATTCGTCCTGTGACTCTGGTGATGGGGGATTCATCCTGTGACTATGGTGATGAAGAATTCATCCTGTGACTCTGGTGACGGGGGATTCATCCTGTGACTCTCATGATGGGGAATTCATCCTGTGACTCTGTTGACGGAAAATTCAGCCTGTGACTCTGAGATGGGTGGTATTCGTCCTGTGACTCTGGTGATGGGGGACTCATCCTGTGACTATGGTGATGGGGAATTCATCCTGTGAGTCTGGTGATGGGGGATTCATCCTGTGACTCTGGTGATGGGGGGATTCATCCTGTGACTCTGGTGACGGGGGGATTCATCCTGTGACTCTGGTGATGGGGGGATTCATCCTTTGACTCTGTTGATGGGAAATTCAGCCTGTGACTCTGGGATGGGGGGGGATTCGTCCTGTGACTCTGGGATGGGGGGATTCATCCTTTGACTCTGGCGATGGGGGATTCATCCTGTTACTCTGGAATGGGGGGATTCATCCTGTGACTCTGGTGATGGAGAATTCTTCCGGAGACTCTGGTGAAGGGGGATTCATCCTGTGACTCCTGTGATGGGGGGATTCATCCTGTGACTCTGTTGATGGGGGATTCATCCTGTGACTCTGGTGACAGGGAATTCATACTGTGACTCTGGTGACCGGGGATTCATCCTGTGACTCTGGGCTGGGGGAATTCATCCTGTGACTCTGTTGATGGGGGGATTCATCCTGTGACTCTGGGATGGGGGGATTCATCCTGTGACTCTGGTGATGGAGAAATCATCCTGTGACTCTGGATGGGGGCTTCATCCTGTGACTCTGGTGATGGGGGATTCATCCTGTGACTCTGGTGATGGGGAATTCTTCCTGTGACTCTGGTGATGTGGGATTCATCCTGTGACTCTGTTGACGGGAAATTCAGCCTATGACTCTGGGAATGGGGGGATTCATCCTGTGACTCTGGTGATGGGGGATTCATCCTGTGACTCTGGTGATGGGGAATACATCCTGTGACTCTGGTGATGGGGGGATTCATCCTGTGACTCTGGGATGGGGGGAATTCATCCTGTGACTCTGGTGATGGAGAATTCATCCTGTGACTCTGGTGATGGGAATTCATCCTGTGTCTCTGTTGATGGGGGGATTCATTCTGTGACTCTGGTGACGGGGAATTCATCCTGTGACTCTGGTGATGGGAATTCATCCTGTGCCTCTGGTGATGGTGGGGATTCATTCTGTGACTCTGGTGACGGGGAATTCATCCTGTGACTCTGGTGATGGGGGGATTCATCCTGTGACTCTGGGATGGGGGGAATTCATCCTGTGACTCTGGTGATGGGAATTCATCCTGTGCCTCAGCATGGGGGGATTCATCCTGTGAGTCTGGTGATGGTTGATTCATTCTGTGACTCTGGGGATGGGCGGATTCATTCTGTGACTCTGGTGATGGGGGGATTCATTCTGTGACTCTGGGAATGGGGATTCATCCTGTGACTCTGGTGATGGGGGAATTCATCCTGTGACTCTGGTGACGGGGGAGATTCATCCTGTGACTCTGGTGATGGGGAATTTGTCCTGTGACTCTGGTGATGGGGGATTCATCCTGTGACTCTGTTGACGGGAAATTCAGCCTATGACTCTGAGATCGGGAGGATTCGTCCTGTGACTCTGGTGATGGGGGATTCATCCTGTGATTCTGGTGATGGGGAATACATCCTGTGACTCTGGTGATGGGGGGATTCATCCTGTGACTCTGGGATGGGGGGAATTCATCCTGTGACTCTGGTGATGGAGAATTCATTCTGTGACTCTGGTGATGGGAATTCATCCTGTGACTCTGGTGATGGGGGGGATTCATCCTGTGACTCTGTTGACGGGAAATTCAGCCTATGACTCTGAGATGGGGAGGATTCGTCCTGTGACTCTGGTGATGGGTGATTCATCCTGTGACTCTGGTGATGGGGGATTCATCCTGTGACTTTCATGATGGGGGATTCATCCTGTGACTCTGGTGATGGGGGATTCATCCTGTGACTCTCATGATGGGGGATTCATCCTGTGACTCTCATGATGGGGGGATTCATCCTGTGACTCTGGTGATGGGGGATTCATCCTGTGACTCTGGTGATGGGGAATTCGTCCTGTGACTCTGGTGATGGGGGATTCATCCTGTGACTCTGTTGACGGGAAATTCAGCCTATGACTCTGAGATGGGGAGGATTCGTCCTGTGACTCTGGTGATGGGGGATTCATCCTGTGACTCTGGTGATGGGGAATACATCCTGTGACTCTGGTGATGGGGGGATTCATCCTGTGACTCTGGGAATGGGGATTCATCCTGTGACTCTGGTGACGGGGGAGATTCATCCTGTGACTCTGGTGATGGGGAATTCGTCCTGTGACTCTGGTGATGGGGAATACATCCTGTGACTCTGGTGATGGGGGGATTCATCCTGTGACTCTGGGATGGGGGGAATTCATCCTGTGACTCTGGTGATGGAGAATTCATCCTGTGACTCTGGTGATGGGAATTCATCCTGTGCCTCTGGTGAAGGGGGATTCATCCTGTGACTCTGGGATGGGGGGATTCATCCTGTGAGTCTGGTGATGGGGGATTCATCCTGTGACTCTGGAGTGGGGGGATTCATCCTGTGACTCTGGTGATGGAGAATTCATCCGGAGACTCTGGTGAAGGGGGATTCATCCTGTGACTCCGGTGATGGGGGGATTCATCCTGTGACTCTGGTGACGGGGAATTCATCCTGTGACTCTGGTGATGGGGGATTCATCCTGTGACTCTGGTGACGGGGCATTCATCCTGTGACTCTGGCAATGGCGGGGATTCATCCTGTGACTCTGGTGATGGGGAATACATCCTGTGACTCTGGTGATGGGGGGATTCATCCTGTGACTCTGGGATGGGGGGAATTCATCCTGTGACTCTGGTGATGGAGAATTCATCCTGTGACTCTGGTGATGGGAATTCATCCTGTGCCTCAGCATGGGGGGATTCATCCTGTGAGTCTGGTGATGGGGGATTCATTCTGTGACTCTGGTGATGGGGGGATTCATTCTGTGACTCTGGTGATGGGGGGATTCATTCTGTGACTCTGGGAATGGGGATTCATCCTGTGACTCTGGTGATGGGGGAATTCATCCTGTGACTCTGGTGATGGGGAATTCATCCTGTGTCTCTGGTGACTGGGAATTCATCCTGTGACTCTGGGAATGGGGGGATTCATCCTGTGAGTCTGGTGACGGGGGATTCATTCTGTGACTCTGGTGATGGGGGGATTCATTCTGTGACTCTGGTGATGGGGGGATTCATTCTGTGACTCTGGGAATGAGGATTCATCCTGTGACTCTGGTGATGGGGGAATTCATCCTGTGACTCTGGTGACGGGGGAGATTCATCCTGTGACTCTGGTGTTGGGGAATTCGTCCTGTGACTCTGGTGATGGGGGATTCATCCTGTGACTTTCATGATGGGGGATTCATCCTGTGACTCTGGTGATGAGGGATTCATCCTGTGACTCTGGTGATGAGGGATTCATCCTGTGACTCTGGTGATGGGGAATTCGTTCTGTGACTCTGGTGATGGGGGATTCATCCTGTGACTCTGTTGACGGGAAATTCAGCCTATGACTCTGAGATGGGGAGCATTCGTCCTGTGACTCTGGTGATGGGGGATTCATCCTGTGACTCTGGTGATGGGGAATACATCCTGTGACTCTGGTGATGGGGGGATTCATCCTGTGACTCTGGGAATGGGGATTCATCCTGTGACTCTGGTGATTGGGGATTCATCCTGTGACTCTGGGAATGCGGGATTCATCCTGTGACTCTGGTGATGGGGGATTCATCCTGTGATTCTGGTGATGGGGGATTCATCCTGTGACTCTGGTGATGGGGGATTCATCCTGTGACTCTGGTGATGGGGGGATTCATCCTGTGACTCTGGTGACGGGGGAGATTCATCCTGTGACTCTGGTGATGGGGAATTCGTCCTGTGACTCTGGTGATGGGGGATTCATCCTGTGACTTTCATGATGGGGGATTCATCCTGTGACTCTGGTGATGGGGGATTCATCCTGTGACTCTCATGATGGGGGATTCATCCTGTGACTCTCATGATGGGGGGATTCATCCTGTGACTCTGGTGATGGGGGATTCATCCTGTGACTCTGGGAATGGGGAATACATCCTGTGACTCTGGTGATGGGGGGATTCATCCTGTGACTCTGGTGACGGGGCATTCATCCTGTGACTCTGGGATGGGGGGGATTCATCCTGTGACTCTGGTGATGGGGAATACATCCTGTGACTCTGGTGATGGGGGGATTCATCCTGTGAGTCTGGTGATGGGGGATTCATCCTGTGACTCTGGAGTGGGGGGATTCATCCTGTGACTCTGGTGATGGAGAATTCATCCGGAGACTCTGGTGAAGGGGGATTCATCCTGTGACTCCGGTGATGGGGGGATTCATCCTGTGACTCTGGTGACGGGGAATTCATCCTGTGACTCTGGTGACGGGGAATTCATCCTGTGACTCTGGTGACGGGGCATTCATCCTGTGACTCTGGTGATGGGAATTCATCCTGTGCCTCAGCATGTGGGGATTCATCCTGTGACTCTGGTGATGGGAATTCATCCTGTGCCTCAGCATGTGGGGATTCATCCTGTGACTCTGGTGATGGGGGATTCATCCTGTGACTCTGGTGATGGGGGATTCATCCTGTGACTCTGGTGATGGGGGGATTCATCCTGTGACTCTGGGATGGGGGGAATTCATCCTGTGACTCTGGTGATGGGAATTCATCCTGTGCCTCAGCATGGGGGGATTCATCCTGTGAGTCTGGTGATGGTTGATTCATTCTGTGACTCTGGTGATGGGCGGATTCATTCTGTGACTCTGGTGATGGGGGGATTCATTCTGTGACTCTGGGAATGGGGATTCATCCTGTGACTCTGGTGATGGGGGAATTCATCCTGTGACTCTGGTGACGGGGGAGATTCATCCTGTGACTCTGGTGATGGGGAATTCGTGCTGTGACTCTGGTGATGGGGGATTCATCCTGTGACTCTGTTGACGGGAAATTCAGCCTATGACTCTGAGATCGGGAGGATTCGTCCTGTGACTCTGGTGATGGGGGATTCATCCTGTGATTCTGGTGATGGGGAATACATCCTGTGACTCTGGTGATGGGGGGATTCATCCTGTGACTCTGGGATGGGGGGAATTCATCCTGTGACTCTGGTGATGGAGAATTCATTCTGTGACTCTGGTGATGGGAATTCATCCTGTGACTCTGGTGATGGGGGGGATTCATCCTGTGACTCTGTTGACGGGAAATTCAGCCTATGACTCTGAGATGGGGAGGATTCGTCCTGTGACTCTGGTGATGGGTGATTCATCCTGTGACTCTGGTGATGGGGGATTCATCCTGTGACTTTCATGATGGGGGATTCATCCTGTGACTCTGGTGATGGGGGATTCATCCTGTGACTCTCATGATGGGGGATTCATCCTGTGACTCTCATGATGGGGGGATTCATCCTGTGACTCTGGTGATGGGGGATTCATCCTGTGACTCTGGGAATGGGGATTCATCCTGTGACTCTGGTGATGGGGGATTCATCCTGTGACTCTGGTGATGGGGAATTCATCCTGTGTCTCTGGTGACTGGGAATTCATCCTGTGACTCTGGGAATGGGGGGATTCATCCTGTGAGTCTGGTGACGGGGGATTCATCCTGTGAGTCTGTTGATGGTTGATTCATTCTGTGACTCTGGTGATGGGCGGATTCATTCTGTGACTCTGGTGATGGGGGGATTCATTCTGTGACTCTGGGAATGGGGATTCATCCTGTGACTCTGGAGTGGGGGGATTCATCCTGTGACTCTGGTGATGGAGAATTCATCCGGAGACTCTGGTGAAGGGGGATTCATCCTGTGACTCCGGTGATGGGGGGATTCATCCTGTGACTCTGGTGACGGGGAATTCATCCTGTGACTCTGGTGATGGGGGATTCATCCTGTGACTCTGGTGACGGGGCATTCATCCTGTGACTCTGGCAATGGCGGGGATTCATCCTGTGACTCTGGTGATGGGGAATACATCCTGTGACTCTGGTGATGGGGGGATTCATCCTGTGACTCTGAGATGGGGGGGATTCGTCCTGTGACTCTGGTGATGGGGGATTCATCCTGTGACTCTGGTGACGGGGGGATTCATCCTGTGACTCTGGGATGGGGAGATTCATCCTGTGACTCTGGGATGGGGGGGATTCATCCTGTGACTCTGGGATCGGGGGATTCATCCTGTGACTCTGGCGATGGGGATTCATCCTGTGACTCTGGAATGGGGGAGTCATCCTGTGACTCTGGTGATGGAGAATTCATCCGGAGACTCTGGTGAAGGGGGATTCATCCTGTGACTCGGGTGATGGGGGGATTCATCCTGTGACACTGGTGATGGGGGATTCATCCTGTGACTCTGTTGATGGGGGATTCATCCTGTGACTCTGTTGACGGGAAATTCAGCCTGTGACTCTGGTGATGGAGAATTCATCCTGTGACTCTGAGATGGGGGGGATTCATCCTGTGACTCTGGTGATGGGGGGATTCATCCTGTGACTCTGTTGAAGGGAAATTCAGGCTGTGACTCTGAGATGTGGGGGATTCGTCCTGTGACTCTGGTGATGGGGGACTCATCCTGTGACTCTGGTGACGGGGGGATTCATCCTGTGACACTGGTGACGGGGGGGATTCATCCTGTGACTCTTGTGACGGGGGATTCATCCTGTGACTCTGGTGATGGGGGATTCATCCTGTGACTCTGGTGACGGGGGATTCATCCTGGGACTCTTGGATGGGGGGATTCATCCTGTGACTCTGGTGACGGGGGATTCATCCTGTGACTCTGGTGACGGGGCATTCGTCCTGTGACTCTGGTGATGGGGGATTCATCCTGTGACTCTGGTGATGGGGATTCATCCTGTGACCCTGGAATGGGGGGATTCGTCCAGTGACTCAGGTGATGGGGATTCATCCTGTGACTCTGGTGATGGGGATTCATCCTGTGACCCTGGAATGGGGGGATTCGTCCAGTGACTCAGGTGATGGAGAATTCATCCTGTGACTCTGAGATGGGCGGGATTCATCCTGTGACTCTGGTGATGGGGGGATTCATCCTGTGACTCTGTTGACGGGAAATTCAGCCTGTGACTCTGAGATGTGGGGGATTCGTCCTGTGACTCTGGTGATGGGGGATTCATCCAGTGACTCTGGAATGGGGGAAATCATCCTGTGACGCTGGTGATGGAGAATTCATCCTGTGACTCTGGGATGGGGGGGATTCATCCTGTGACTCTGGGATGGGGAGATTCATCCTGTGACTCTGGGATGGGGGGTATTCATCCTGTGACTCTGCCGATGGGGGATTCATCCTGTGACTCTGGGATGGGGGGATTCATCCTGTGACTCTGGGAGGGGGGATTCATCCTGTGACTCTGGCGATGGGGGATTCATCCTGTGACTCTGGAATGGGGGGATTCATCCTGTGACTCTGGTGATGGAGAATTCATCCGGAGACTCTGGTGAAGGGGGATTCATCCTGTGACTCGGGTGATGGGGGGATTCATCCTGTGACTCTGCTGATGGGGGATTCATCCTGTGACTCTGGAATGGGGGGATTCATCCTGTGACTCTGGTGATGGAGAATTCATCCGGAGACTCTGGTGATGGGGGATTCATCCTGTGACTCTGGTGATGGGGATTCATCCTGTGACTTGGGTGATGGGGGGATTCATCCTGTGACTCTGGGATGGGGTATTCATCCTGTGACTCTGTTGATGGGGGATTCATCCTGTGTCTCTGGGATGGGGAGATTCATCCTGTGACTCTGGGATGGGGGGATTCATCCTGTGACTCTGGCGATGGGGGATTCATCCTGTGACTCTGGAATGGGTGGATTCATCCTGTGACTCTGGTGCTGGAGAATTCATCCGGAGACTCTGGTGATGGGGGATTCATCCTGTGACTCTGGTGATGGGGGATTCATCCTGTGACTCTGGAATGGGGGGATTCATCCTGTCAATCTGGTGATGGGAAATTCAGCCTGTGACTCTGGGATGGGGGGATTCGTCCTGTGACTCTGGTGACAGAAGGATTCAGCCTTTGACTCTGGGATGGGGGGATTCATCCTGTGACTCTGGCGACGGGGAATTCATACTGTGACTCTGGTGATGGGGATTCATCCTGTGACTCTGGTGACGGTAAATTCATCCTGTGACTCTGGTGATGGAGAATTCATCCTGTGACTCTGGTGACGGGGAATTCATCCTGTGACTGTGGGATGTGGGGATCCGTCCTGTGACTCTGTGATGGGGGGATTCATATTGTAACTCTGGTGATGGGGATTCATCCTGTGACTCTGGAATGGGGGGATTCGTCCTGTGACTCAGGTGATGGGGATTCATCCTGTGACTCTGGAATGGGGGGAATCATCCTGTGACTCTGGTGATGGAGAATTCATCCTGTGACTCTGGGATGGGGGGGATTCATCCTGTGACTCTGGGATGGGGAGATTCATCCTGTGACTCTGGGATGGGGGGTATTCATCCTGTGACTCTGCCGATGGGGGATTCATCCTGTGACTCTGGGATGGGGAGATTCATCCTGTGACTCTGGGATGGGGGGATTCATCCTGTGACTCTGGCGATGGGGGATTCATCCTGTGACTCTGTTGACGGGAAATTCAGCCTGTGACTCTGAGATGTGGGGGATTCGTCCTGTGACTCTGGTGATGGGGGATTCATCCTGTGACTCTGGTGATGGGGGGATTCATCCTGTGACACTGGTGACGGGGAGGATTCATCCTGTGACTCTTGTGACGGGGGATTCATCCTGTGACTCTGGTGATGGGGGATTCATCCTGTGACTCTGGTGACGGGGGATTCATCCTGGGACTCTTGGATGGGGGGATTCATCCTGTGACTCTGGAATGGGGGGATTCATCCTGTGACTCTGGTGATGGAGAATTCATCCGGAGACTCTGGTGAAGGGGGATTCATCCTGTGACTCGGGTGATGGGGGGATTCATCCTGTGACTCTGGGATGTGGTATTCATCCTGTGACTCTGTTGATGGGGGATTCATCCTGTGACTCTGGGATGGGGAGATTCATCCTGTGAATCTGGGATGGGGGGATTCATCCTGTGACTCTGGGATGGGGGGATTCAGCCTGTGACGCTGGGATGGGGGGATACGTCCTGTGACTCTGGTGACAGAAGGATTCAGCCTTTGACTCTGGGATGGGGGGATTCATCCTGTGACTCTGGCGACGGGGAATTCATACTGTGACTCTGGTGATGGGGATTCATCCTGTGACTCTGGTGACGGGGAATTCATCCAGTGACACTGGTGATGGAGAATTCATCCTGTGACTCTGGTGACGGGGAATTCATCCTGTGTCTGTGGGATGGGGGGATCCGTCCTGTGACTCTGTGATGGGGGGATTCATATTGTAACTCTGGAATGGGGGGATTCATTCTGTGACTCTGGTGACGGGGGATTCATCCTGTGTCTCTGTTGATGGGAAATTCATCCTGTGACACTGGTGATGGAGAATTCATCCTGTGACTCTGGTGATGGGGGATTCATCCTGTGACTCTGGGATGGGGGATTCATCCTGTGACTCTGGGATGGGGGGATTCATCCTGTGACTCTGGTGACGGGGAGATTCATACTGTGACTCTGGTGATGGGGAATTCGTCCTGTGACTCTGGTGATGGGGGATTCATCCTGTGACTCTGGTGACGGGGGATTCATCCTGTGACTCTCATGATGGGGAATTCATCCTGTGACTCTGTTGACGGGAAATTCAGCCTGTGACTCTGAGATGGGTGGGATTCGTCCTGTGACTCTGGTGATGGGGGATTCATCCTGTGACTATGGTGATGAAGAATTCATCCTGTGACTCTGGTGACGGGGGATTCATCCTGTGACTCTCATGATGGGGAATTCATCCTGTGACTCTGTTGACGGAAAATTCAGCCTGTGACTCTGAGATGGGTGGTATTCGTCCTGTGACTCTGGTGATGGGGGACTCATCCTGTGACTATGGTGATGGGGAATTCATCCTGTGAGTCTGGTGATGGGGGATTCATCCTGTGACTCTGGTGATGGGGGGATTCATCCTGTGACTCTGGTGACGGGGGGATTCATCCTGTGACTCTGGTGATGGGGGGATTCATCCTTTGACTCTGTTGATGGGAAATTCAGCCTGTGACTCTGGGATGGGGGGGGATTCGTCCTGTGACTCTGGGATGGGGGGATTCATCCTTTGACTCTGGCGATGGGGGATTCATCCTGTTACTCTGGAATGGGGGGATTCATCCTGTGACTCTGGTGATGGAGAATTCTTCCGGAGACTCTGGTGAAGGGGGATTCATCCTGTGACTCCTGTGATGGGGGGATTCATCCTGTGACTCTGTTGATGGGGGATTCATCCTGTGACTCTGGTGACAGGGAATTCATACTGTGACTCTGGTGACCGGGGATTCATCCTGTGACTCTGGGCTGGGGGAATTCATCCTGTGACTCTGTTGATGGGGGGATTCATCCTGTGACTCTGGGATGGGGGGATTCATCCTGTGACTCTGGTGATGGAGAAATCATCCTGTGACTCTGGATGGGGGCTTCATCCTGTGACTCTGGTGATGGGGGATTCATCCTGTGACTCTGGTGATGGGGAATTCTTCCTGTGACTCTGGTGATGTGGGATTCATCCTGTGACTCTGTTGACGGGAAATTCAGCCTATGACTCTGGGAATGGGGGGATTCATCCTGTGACTCTGGTGATGGGGGATTCATCCTGTGACTCTGGTGATGGGGAATACATCCTGTGACTCTGGTGATGGGGGGATTCATCCTGTGACTCTGGGATGGGGGGAATTCATCCTGTGACTCTGGTGATGGAGAATTCATCCTGTGACTCTGGTGATGGGAATTCATCCTGTGTCTCTGTTGATGGGGGGATTCATTCTGTGACTCTGGTGACGGGGAATTCATCCTGTGACTCTGGTGATGGGAATTCATCCTGTGCCTCTGGTGATGGTGGGGATTCATTCTGTGACTCTGGTGACGGGGAATTCATCCTGTGACTCTGGTGATGGGGGGATTCATCCTGTGACTCTGGGATGGGGGGAATTCATCCTGTGACTCTGGTGATGGGAATTCATCCTGTGCCTCAGCATGGGGGGATTCATCCTGTGAGTCTGGTGATGGTTGATTCATTCTGTGACTCTGGGGATGGGCGGATTCATTCTGTGACTCTGGTGATGGGGGGATTCATTCTGTGACTCTGGGAATGGGGATTCATCCTGTGACTCTGGTGATGGGGGAATTCATCCTGTGACTCTGGTGACGGGGGAGATTCATCCTGTGACTCTGGTGATGGGGAATTTGTCCTGTGACTCTGGTGATGGGGGATTCATCCTGTGACTCTGTTGACGGGAAATTCAGCCTATGACTCTGAGATCGGGAGGATTCGTCCTGTGACTCTGGTGATGGGGGATTCATCCTGTGATTCTGGTGATGGGGAATACATCCTGTGACTCTGGTGATGGGGGGATTCATCCTGTGACTCTGGGATGGGGGGAATTCATCCTGTGACTCTGGTGATGGAGAATTCATTCTGTGACTCTGGTGATGGGAATTCATCCTGTGACTCTGGTGATGGGGGGGATTCATCCTGTGACTCTGTTGACGGGAAATTCAGCCTATGACTCTGAGATGGGGAGGATTCGTCCTGTGACTCTGGTGATGGGTGATTCATCCTGTGACTCTGGTGATGGGGGATTCATCCTGTGACTTTCATGATGGGGGATTCATCCTGTGACTCTGGTGATGGGGGATTCATCCTGTGACTCTCATGATGGGGGATTCATCCTGTGACTCTCATGATGGGGGGATTCATCCTGTGACTCTGGTGATGGGGGATTCATCCTGTGACTCTGGTGATGGGGAATTCGTCCTGTGACTCTGGTGATGGGGGATTCATCCTGTGACTCTGTTGACGGGAAATTCAGCCTATGACTCTGAGATGGGGAGGATTCGTCCTGTGACTCTGGTGATGGGGGATTCATCCTGTGACTCTGGTGATGGGGAATACATCCTGTGACTCTGGTGATGGGGGGATTCATCCTGTGACTCTGGGAATGGGGATTCATCCTGTGACTCTGGTGACGGGGGAGATTCATCCTGTGACTCTGGTGATGGGGAATTCGTCCTGTGACTCTGGTGATGGGGAATACATCCTGTGACTCTGGTGATGGGGGGATTCATCCTGTGACTCTGGGATGGGGGGAATTCATCCTGTGACTCTGGTGATGGAGAATTCATCCTGTGACTCTGGTGATGGGAATTCATCCTGTGCCTCTGGTGAAGGGGGATTCATCCTGTGACTCTGGGATGGGGGGATTCATCCTGTGAGTCTGGTGATGGGGGATTCATCCTGTGACTCTGGAGTGGGGGGATTCATCCTGTGACTCTGGTGATGGAGAATTCATCCGGAGACTCTGGTGAAGGGGGATTCATCCTGTGACTCCGGTGATGGGGGGATTCATCCTGTGACTCTGGTGACGGGGAATTCATCCTGTGACTCTGGTGATGGGGGATTCATCCTGTGACTCTGGTGACGGGGCATTCATCCTGTGACTCTGGCAATGGCGGGGATTCATCCTGTGACTCTGGTGATGGGGAATACATCCTGTGACTCTGGTGATGGGGGGATTCATCCTGTGACTCTGGGATGGGGGGAATTCATCCTGTGACTCTGGTGATGGAGAATTCATCCTGTGACTCTGGTGATGGGAATTCATCCTGTGCCTCAGCATGGGGGGATTCATCCTGTGAGTCTGGTGATGGGGGATTCATTCTGTGACTCTGGTGATGGGGGGATTCATTCTGTGACTCTGGTGATGGGGGGATTCATTCTGTGACTCTGGGAATGGGGATTCATCCTGTGACTCTGGTGATGGGGGAATTCATCCTGTGACTCTGGTGATGGGGAATTCATCCTGTGTCTCTGGTGACTGGGAATTCATCCTGTGACTCTGGGAATGGGGGGATTCATCCTGTGAGTCTGGTGACGGGGGATTCATTCTGTGACTCTGGTGATGGGGGGATTCATTCTGTGACTCTGGTGATGGGGGGATTCATTCTGTGACTCTGGGAATGAGGATTCATCCTGTGACTCTGGTGATGGGGGAATTCATCCTGTGACTCTGGTGACGGGGGAGATTCATCCTGTGACTCTGGTGTTGGGGAATTCGTCCTGTGACTCTGGTGATGGGGGATTCATCCTGTGACTTTCATGATGGGGGATTCATCCTGTGACTCTGGTGATGAGGGATTCATCCTGTGACTCTGGTGATGAGGGATTCATCCTGTGACTCTGGTGATGGGGAATTCGTTCTGTGACTCTGGTGATGGGGGATTCATCCTGTGACTCTGTTGACGGGAAATTCAGCCTATGACTCTGAGATGGGGAGCATTCGTCCTGTGACTCTGGTGATGGGGGATTCATCCTGTGACTCTGGTGATGGGGAATACATCCTGTGACTCTGGTGATGGGGGGATTCATCCTGTGACTCTGGGAATGGGGATTCATCCTGTGACTCTGGTGATTGGGGATTCATCCTGTGACTCTGGGAATGCGGGATTCATCCTGTGACTCTGGTGATGGGGGATTCATCCTGTGATTCTGGTGATGGGGGATTCATCCTGTGACTCTGGTGATGGGGGATTCATCCTGTGACTCTGGTGATGGGGGGATTCATCCTGTGACTCTGGTGACGGGGGAGATTCATCCTGTGACTCTGGTGATGGGGAATTCGTCCTGTGACTCTGGTGATGGGGGATTCATCCTGTGACTTTCATGATGGGGGATTCATCCTGTGACTCTGGTGATGGGGGATTCATCCTGTGACTCTCATGATGGGGGATTCATCCTGTGACTCTCATGATGGGGGGATTCATCCTGTGACTCTGGTGATGGGGGATTCATCCTGTGACTCTGGGAATGGGGAATACATCCTGTGACTCTGGTGATGGGGGGATTCATCCTGTGACTCTGGTGACGGGGCATTCATCCTGTGACTCTGGGATGGGGGGGATTCATCCTGTGACTCTGGTGATGGGGAATACATCCTGTGACTCTGGTGATGGGGGGATTCATCCTGTGAGTCTGGTGATGGGGGATTCATCCTGTGACTCTGGAGTGGGGGGATTCATCCTGTGACTCTGGTGATGGAGAATTCATCCGGAGACTCTGGTGAAGGGGGATTCATCCTGTGACTCCGGTGATGGGGGGATTCATCCTGTGACTCTGGTGACGGGGAATTCATCCTGTGACTCTGGTGACGGGGAATTCATCCTGTGACTCTGGTGACGGGGCATTCATCCTGTGACTCTGGTGATGGGAATTCATCCTGTGCCTCAGCATGTGGGGATTCATCCTGTGACTCTGGTGATGGGAATTCATCCTGTGCCTCAGCATGTGGGGATTCATCCTGTGACTCTGGTGATGGGGGATTCATCCTGTGACTCTGGTGATGGGGGATTCATCCTGTGACTCTGGTGATGGGGGGATTCATCCTGTGACTCTGGGATGGGGGGAATTCATCCTGTGACTCTGGTGATGGGAATTCATCCTGTGCCTCAGCATGGGGGGATTCATCCTGTGAGTCTGGTGATGGTTGATTCATTCTGTGACTCTGGTGATGGGCGGATTCATTCTGTGACTCTGGTGATGGGGGGATTCATTCTGTGACTCTGGGAATGGGGATTCATCCTGTGACTCTGGTGATGGGGGAATTCATCCTGTGACTCTGGTGACGGGGGAGATTCATCCTGTGACTCTGGTGATGGGGAATTCGTGCTGTGACTCTGGTGATGGGGGATTCATCCTGTGACTCTGTTGACGGGAAATTCAGCCTATGACTCTGAGATCGGGAGGATTCGTCCTGTGACTCTGGTGATGGGGGATTCATCCTGTGATTCTGGTGATGGGGAATACATCCTGTGACTCTGGTGATGGGGGGATTCATCCTGTGACTCTGGGATGGGGGGAATTCATCCTGTGACTCTGGTGATGGAGAATTCATTCTGTGACTCTGGTGATGGGAATTCATCCTGTGACTCTGGTGATGGGGGGGATTCATCCTGTGACTCTGTTGACGGGAAATTCAGCCTATGACTCTGAGATGGGGAGGATTCGTCCTGTGACTCTGGTGATGGGTGATTCATCCTGTGACTCTGGTGATGGGGGATTCATCCTGTGACTTTCATGATGGGGGATTCATCCTGTGACTCTGGTGATGGGGGATTCATCCTGTGACTCTCATGATGGGGGATTCATCCTGTGACTCTCATGATGGGGGGATTCATCCTGTGACTCTGGTGATGGGGGATTCATCCTGTGACTCTGGGAATGGGGATTCATCCTGTGACTCTGGTGATGGGGGATTCATCCTGTGACTCTGGTGATGGGGAATTCATCCTGTGTCTCTGGTGACTGGGAATTCATCCTGTGACTCTGGGAATGGGGGGATTCATCCTGTGAGTCTGGTGACGGGGGATTCATCCTGTGAGTCTGTTGATGGTTGATTCATTCTGTGACTCTGGTGATGGGCGGATTCATTCTGTGACTCTGGTGATGGGGGGATTCATTCTGTGACTCTGGGAATGGGGATTCATCCTGTGACTCTGGTGATGGGGGAATTCATCCTGTGACTCTGGTGACGGGGGAGATTCATCCTGTGACTCTGGTGATGGGGAATTCGTCCTGTGACTCTGGTGATGGGGGATTCATCCTGTGACTCTGTTGACGGGAAATTCAGCCTATGACTCTGAGATCGGGAGGATTCGTCCTGTGACTCTGGTGATGGGGGATTCATCCTGTGATTCTGGTGATGGGGAATACATCCTGTGACTCTGGTGATGGGGGGATTCATCCTGTGACTCTGGGATGGGGGGAATTCATCCTGTGACTCTGGTGATGGAGAATTCATTCTGTGACTCTGGTGATGGGAATTCATCCTGTGACTCTGGTGATGGGGGGGATTCATCCTGTGACTCTGTTGACGGGAAATTCAGCCTATGACTCTGAGATGGGGAGGATTCGTCCTGTGACTCTGGTGATGGGTGATTCATCCTGTGACTCTGGTGATGGGGGATTCATCCTGTGACTTTCATGATGGGGGATTCATCCTGTGACTCTGGTGATGGGGGATTCATCCTGTGACTCTCATGATGGGGGATTCATCCTGTGACTCTCATGATGGGGGGATTCATCCTGTGACTCTGGTGATGGGGGATTCATCCTGTGACTCTGGGAATGGGGATTCATCCTGTGACTCTGGTGATGGGGGATTCATCCTGTGACTCTGGAGATGGGGAATTCGTCCTGTGACTCTGGTGATGGGGGATTCATCCTGTGACTCTGTTGACGGGAAATTCAGCCTATGACTCTGAGATGGGGAGGATTCGTCCTGTGACTCTGGTGATGGGGGATTCATCCTGTGACTCTGGTGATGGGGAATACATCCTTTGACTATGGTGATGGGGGGATTCATCCTGTGACTCTGGGAATGGGGATTCATCCTGTGACTCTGGTGACGGGGGAGATTCATCCTGTGACTCTGGTGATGGGGAATTCGTCCTGTGACTCTGGTGATGGGGAATACATCCTGTGACTCTGGTGATGGGGGGATTCATCCTGTGACTCTGGGATGGGGGGAATTCATACTGTGACTCTGGTGATGGAGAATTCATCCTGTGACTCTGGTGATGGGAATTCATCCTGTGCCTCTGGTGAAGGGGGATTCATCCTGTGACTCTGGTGATGGAGAATTCATCCTGTGACTCTGGTGATGGAGAATTCATCCGGAGACTCTGGTGAAGGGGGATTCATCCTGTGACTCCGGTGATGGGGGGATTCATCCTGTGACTCTGGTGACGGGGAATTCATCCTGTGACTCTGGTGATGGGGGATTCATCCTGTGACTCTGGTGACGGGGCATTCATCCTGTGACTCTGGTGATGGGGGGATTCATCCTGTGACTCTGGTGACGGGGGAGATTCATCCTGTGACTCTGGTCATGGGGAATTCGTCCTGTGACTCTGGTGATGGGGGATTCATCCTGTGACTTTCATGATGGGGGATTCATCCTGTGACTCTGGTGATGGGGGATTCATCCTGTGACTCTCATGATGGGGGATTCATCCTGTGACTCTCATGATGGGGGGATTCATCCTGTGACTCTGGTGATGGGGGATTCATCCTGTGACTCTGGGAATGGGGAATACATCCTGTGACTCTGGTGATGGGGGGATTCATCCTGTGACTCTGGTGACGGGGCATTCATCCTGTGACTCTGGGATGGGGGGGATTCATCCTGTGACTCTGGTGATGGGGAATACATCCTGTGACTCTGGTGATGGGGGGATTCATCCTGTGAGTCTGGTGATGGGGGATTCATCCTGTGACTCTGGAGTGGGGGGATTCATCCTGTGACTCTGGTGATGGAGAATTCATCCGGAGACTCTGGTGAAGGGGGATTCATCCTGTGACTCCGGTGATGGGGGGATTCATCCTGTGACTCTGGTGACGGGGAATTCATCCTGTGACTCTGGTGACGGGGAATTCATCCTGTGACTCTGGTGACGGGGCATTCATCCTGTGACTCTGGTGATGGGAATTCATCCTGTGCCTCAGCATGTGGGGATTCATCCTGTGACTCTGGTGATGGGAATTCATCCTGTGCCTCAGCATGTGGGGATTCATCCTGTGACTCTGGTGATGGGGGATTCATCCTGTGACTCTGGTGATGGGGGATTCATCCTGTGACTCTGGTGATGGGGGGATTCATCCTGTGACTCTGGGATGGGGGGAATTCATCCTGTGACTCTGGTGATGGGAATTCATCCTGTGCCTCAGCATGGGGGGATTCATCCTGTGAGTCTGGTGATGGTTGATTCATTCTGTGACTCTGGTGATGGGCGGATTCATTCTGTGACTCTGGTGATGGGGGGATTCATTCTGTGACTCTGGGAATGGGGATTCATCCTGTGACTCTGGTGATGGGGGAATTCATCCTGTGACTCTGGTGACGGGGGAGATTCATCCTGTGACTCTGGTGATGGGGAATTCGTCCTGTGACTCTGGTGATGGGGGATTCATCCTGTGACTCTGTTGACGGGAAATTCAGCCTATGACTCTGAGATCGGGAGGATTCGTCCTGTGACTCTGGTGATGGGGGATTCATCCTGTGATTCTGGTGATGGGGAATACATCCTGTGACTCTGGTGATGGGGGGATTCATCCTGTGACTCTGGGATGGGGGGAATTCATCCTGTGACTCTGGTGATGGAGAATTCATTCTGTGACTCTGGTGATGGGAATTCATCCTGTGACTCTGGTGATGGGGGGGATTCATCCTGTGACTCTGTTGACGGGAAATTCAGCCTATGACTCTGAGATGGGGAGGATTCGTCCTGTGACTCTGGTGATGGGTGATTCATCCTGTGACTCTGGTGATGGGGGATTCATCCTGTGACTTTCATGATGGGGGATTCATCCTGTGACTCTGGTGATGGGGGATTCATCCTGTGACTCTCATGATGGGGGATTCATCCTGTGACTCTCATGATGGGGGGATTCATCCTGTGACTCTGGTGATGGGGGATTCATCCTGTGACTCTGGGAATGGGGATTCATCCTGTGACTCTGGTGATTGGGGATTCATCCTGTGACTCTGGTGATGGGGAATTCATCCTGTGTCTCTGGTGACTGGGAATTCATCCTGTGACTCTGGGAATGGGGGGATTCATCCTGTGAGTCTGGTGACGGGGGATTCATCCTGTGAGTCTGTTGATGGTTGATTCATTCTGTGACTCTGGTGATGGGCGGATTCATTCTGTGACTCTGGTGATGGGGGGATTCATTCTGTGACTCTGGGAATGGGGATTCATCCTGTGACTCTGGTGATGGGGGAATTCATCCTGTGACTCTGGTGACGGGGGAGATTCATCCTGTGACTCTGGTGATGGGGAATTCGTCCTGTGACTCTGGTGATGGGGGATTCATCCTGTGACTCTGTTGACGGGAAATTCAGCCTATGACTCTGAGATCGGGAGGATTCGTCCTGTGACTCTGGTGATGGGGGATTCATCCTGTGATTCTGGTGATGGGGAATACATCCTGTGACTCTGGTGATGGGGGGATTCATCCTGTGACTCTGGGATGGGGGGAATTCATCCTGTGACTCTGGTGATGGAGAATTCATTCTGTGACTCTGGTGATGGGAATTCATCCTGTGACTCTGGTGATGGGGGGGATTCATCCTGTGACTCTGTTGACGGGAAATTCAGCCTATGACTCTGAGATGGGGAGGATTCGTCCTGTGACTCTGGTGATGGGTGATTCATCCTGTGACTCTGGTGATGGGGGATTCATCCTGTGACTTTCATGATGGGGGATTCATCCTGTGACTCTGGTGATGGGGGATTCATCCTGTGACTCTCATGATGGGGGATTCATCCTGTGACTCTCATGATGGGGGGATTCATCCTGTGACTCTGGTGATGGGGGATTCATCCTGTGACTCTGGGAATGGGGATTCATCCTGTGACTCTGGTGATGGGGGATTCATCCTGTGACTCTGGAGATGGGGAATTCGTCCTGTGACTCTGGTGATGGGGGATTCATCCTGTGACTCTGTTGACGGGAAATTCAGCCTATGACTCTGAGATGGGGAGGATTCGTCCTGTGACTCTGGTGATGGGGGATTCATCCTGTGACTCTGGTGATGGGGAATACATCCTTTGACTCTGGTGATGGGGGGATTCATCCTGTGACTCTGGGAATGGGGATTCATCCTGTGACTCTGGTGACGGGGGAGATTCATCCTGTGACTCTGGTGATGGGGAATTCGTCCTGTGACTCTGGTGATGGGGAATACATCCTGTGACTCTGGTGATGGGGGGATTCATCCTGTGACTCTGGGATGGGGGGAATTCATCCTGTGACTCTGGTGATGGAGAATTCATCCTGTGACTCTGGTGATGGGAATTCATCCTGTGCCTCTGGTGAAGGGGGATTCATCCTGTGACTCTGGTGATGGAGAATTCATCCTGTGACTCTGGTGATGGAGAATTCATCCGGAGACTCTGGTGAAGGGGGATTCATCCTGTGACTCCGGTGATGGGGGGATTCATCCTGTGACTCTGGTGACGGGGAATTCATCCTGTGACTCTGGTGATGGGGGATTCATCCTGTGACTCTGGTGACGGGGCATTCATCCTGTGACTCTGGCAATGGCGGGGATTCATCCTGTGACTCTGGTGATGGGGAATACATCCTGTGACTCTGGTGATGGGGGGATTCATCCTGTGACTCTGGGATGGGGGGAATTCATCCTGTGACTCTGGTGATGGAGAATTCATCCTGTGACTCTGGTGATGGGAATTCATCCTGTGCCTCAGCATGGGGGGATTCATCCTGTGAGTCTGGTGATGGGGGATTCATTCTGTGACTCTGGTGATGGGGGGATTCATTCTGTGACTCTGGTGATGGGGGGATTCATTCTGTGACTCTGGGAATGGGGATTCATCCTGTGACTCTGGTGATGGGGGAATTCATCCTGTGACTCTGGTGATGGGGAATTCATCCTGTGTCTCTGGTGACTGGGAATTCATCCTGTGACTCTGGGAATGGGGGGATTCATCCTGTGAGTCTGGTGACGGGGGATTCATTCTGTGACTCTGGTGATGGGGGGATTCATTCTGTGACTCTGGTGATGGGGGGATTCATTCTGTGACTCTGGGAATGAGGATTCATCCTGTGACTCTGGTGATGGGGGAATTCATCCTGTGACTCTGGTGACGGGGGAGATTCATCCTGTGACTCTGGTATTGGGGAATTCGTCCTGTGACTCTGGTGATGGGGGATTCATCCTGTGACTTTCATGATGGGGGATTCATCCTGTGACTCTGGTGATGAGGGATTCATCCTGTGACTCTGGTGATGGGGAATTCGTTCTGTGACTCTGGTGATGGGGGATTCATCCTGTGACTGTTGACGGGAAATTCAGCCTATGACTCTGAGATGGGGAGGATTCGTCCTGTGACTCTGGTGATGGGGGATTCATCCTGTGACTCTGGTGATGGGGAATACATCCTGTGACTCTGGTGATGGGGGGATTCATCCTGTGACTCTGGGAATGGGGATTCATCCTGTGACTCTGGTGATTGGGGATTCATCCTGTGACTCTGGGAATGCGGGATTCATCCTGTGACTCTGGTGATGGGGGATTCATCCTGTGACTCTGGTGATGGGGGATTCATCCTGTGACTCTGGTGATGGGGGATTCATCCTGTGACTCTGGTGATGGGGGGATTCATCCTGTGACTCTGGTGACGGGGGAGATTCATCCTGTGACTCTGGTGATGGGGAATTCGTCCTGTGACTCTGGTGATGGGGGATTCATCCTGTGACTTTCATGATGGGGGATTCATCCTGTGACTCTGGTGATGGGGGATTCATCCTGTGACTCTCATGATGGGGGATTCATCCTGTGACTCTCATGATGGGGGGATTCATCCTGTGACTCTGGTGATGGGGGATTCATCCTGTGACTCTGGGAATGGGGAATACATCCTGTGACTCTGGTGATGGGGGGATTCATCCTGTGACTCTGGTGACGGGGCATTCATCCTGTGACTCTGGGATGGGGGGGATTCATCCTGTGACTCTGGTGATGGGGAATACATCCTGTGACTCTGGTGATGGGGGGATTCATCCTGTGAGTCTGGTGATGGGGGATTCATCCTGTGACTCTGGAGTGGGGGGATTCATCCTGTGACTCTGGTGATGGAGAATTCATCCGGAGACTCTGGTGAAGGGGGATTCATCCTGTGACTCCGGTGATGGGGGGATTCATCCTGTGACTCTGGTGACGGGGAATTCATCCTGTGACTCTGGTGACGGGGAATTCATCCTGTGACTCTGGTGACGGGGCATTCATCCTGTGACTCTGGTGATGGGAATTCATCCTGTGCCTCAGCATGTGGGGATTCATCCTGTGACTCTGGTGATGGGAATTCATCCTGTGCCTCAGCATGTGGGGATTCATCCTGTGACTCTGGTGATGGGGGATTCATCCTGTGACTCTGGTGACGGGGGAGATTCATCCTGTGACTCTGGTGATGGGGAATTCGTCCTGTGACTCTGGTGATGGGGGATTCATCCTGTGACTTTCATGATGGGGGATTCATCCTGTGACTCTGGTGATGGGAATTCATCCTGTGCCTCAGCATGTGGGGATTTATCCTGTGAGTCTGGTGATGGGGGATTCATTCTGTGACTCTGGTGATGGGGGGATTCATTCTGTGACTCTGGTGATGGGGGGATTCATTCTGTGACTCTGGGAATGGGGATTCATCCTGTGACTCTGGGATGGGGGGATTCATCCTGTGAGTCTGGTGATGGGGGATTCATCCTGTGACTCTGGAGTGGGGGGATTCATCCTGTGACTCTGGTGATGGAGAATTCATCCGGAGACTCTGGTGAAGGGGGATTCATCCTGTGACTCCGGTGATGGGGGGATTCATCCTGTGACTCTGGTGACGGGGAATTCATCCTGTGACTCTGGTGACGGGGAATTCATCCTGTGACTCTGGTGACGGGGCATTCATCCTGTGACTCTCGTGATGGGAATTCATCCTGTGCCTCAGCATGTGGGGATTCATCCTGTGACTCTTGTGATGGGAATTCATCCTGTGCCTCAGCATGTGGGGATTCATCCTGTGACTCTGGTGATGGGGGATTCATCCTGTGACTCTGGTGACGGGGGAGATTCATCCTGTGACTCTGGTGATGGGGAATTCGTCCTGTGACTCTGGTGATGGGGGATTCATCCTGTGACTTTCATGATGGGGGATTCATCCTGTGACTCTGGTGATGGGGGGATTCATTCTGTGACTCTGGTGATGGGGGGATTCATTCTGTGACTCTGGGAATGGGGATTCATCCTGTGACTCTGGGATGGGGGGATTCATCCTGTGAGTCTGGTGATGGGGGATTCATCCTGTGACTCTGGAGTGGGGGGATTCATCCTGTGACTCTGGTGATGGAGAATTCATCCGGAGACTCTGGTGAAGGGGGATTCATCCTGTGACTCCGGTGATGGGGGGATTCATCCTGTGACTCTGGTGACGGGGAATTCATCCTGTGACTCTGGTGACGGGGAATTCATCCTGTGACTCTGGTGACGGGGCATTCATCCTGTGACTCTGGTGATGGGAATTCATCCTGTGCCTCAGCATGTGGGGATTCATCCTGTGACTCTGGTGATGGGAATTCATCCTGTGCCTCAGCATGTGGGGATTCATCCTGTGACTCTGGTGATGGGGGATTCATCCTGTGACTCTGGTGACGGGGGAGATTCATCCTGTGACTCTGGTGATGGGGAATTCGTCCTGTGACTCTGGTGATGGGGGATTCATCCTGTGACTTTCATGATGGGGGATTCATCCTGTGACTCTGGTGATGGGGGATTCATCCTGTGACTCTCATGATGGGGGATTCATCCTGTGACTCTCATGATGGGGGGATTCATCCTGTGACTCTGGTGATGGGGGATTCATCCTGCGACTCTGGGAATGGGGATTCATCCTGTGACTCTGGTGATGGGGGATTCATCCTGTGACTCTGGTGACGGGGGAGATTCATCCTGTGACTCTGGTGATGGGGAATTCGTCCTGTGACTCTGGTGATGGGGAATACATCCTGTGACTCTGGTGATGGGGGGATTCATCCTGTGACTCTGGGATGGGGGGAATTCATCCTGTGACTCTGGTGATGGAGAATTCATCCTGTGACTCTGGTGATGGGAATTCATCCTGTGCCTCTGGTGAAGGGGGATTCATCCTGTGACTCTGGGATGGGGGGATTCATCCTGTGAGTCTGGTGATGGCGGATTCATCCTGTGACTCTGGAGTGGGGGGATTCATCCTGTGACTCTGGTGATGGAGAATTCATCCGGAGACTCTGGTGAAGGGGGATTCATCCTGTGACTCCGGTGATGGGGGGATTCATCCTGTGACTCTGGTGACGGGGAATTCATCCTGTGACTCTGGTGATGGGGGATTCATCCTGTGACTCTGGTGATGGGGGATTCATCCTGTGACTCTGGTGATGGGGGATTCATCCTGTGACTCTGGTGATGGGGGATTCATCCTGTGACTCTGGTGATGGAGAATTCATCCGGAGACTCTGGTGAAGGGGGATTCATCCTGTGACTCCGGTGATGGGGGGATTCATCCTGTGACTCTGGTGACGGGGAATTCATCCTGTGACTCTGGTGATAGGGGGATTCATCCTGTGACTCTGGTGACGGGGCATTCATCCTGTGACTCTGGGATGGGGGGGATTCATCCTGTGACTCTGGTGATGGGGAATACATCCTGTGACTCTGGTGATGGGGGGATTCATCCTGTGACTCTGGGATGGGGGGAATTCATCCTGTGACTCTGGTGATGGAGAATTCATCCTGTGACTCTGGTGATGGGAATTCATCCTGTGCCTCAGCATGGGGGGATTCATCCTGTGACTCTGGTGACGGGGAATTCATCCTGTGACTCTGGTGATGGGGGATTCATTCTGTGACTCTGGTGATGGGGGGATTCATTCTGTGACTCTGGTGATGGGGGGATTCATTCTGTGACTCTGGGAATGGGGATTCATCCTGTGACTCTGGTGATGGGGGAATTCATCCTGTGACTCTGGTGATGGGGAATTCATCCTGTGACTCTGGTGACTGGGAATTCATCCTGTGACTCTGGGAATGGGGGGATTCATCCTGTGAGTCTGGTGACGGGGGATTCATCCTGTGAGTCTGGTGACGGGGGATTCATCCTGTGACTCTGGGATGGGGGGATTCATCCTGTGACTCTCGTGATGGGGGATTCATCCTGAGACTCTGGGATGGGGGATTCATGCTGTGACTCTGGTGACGGGGGTGGGGGGTGGATTCATCCTGTGACTCTGGGATGGAGGGATTCATACTGTGACTCTGGTGATGGGGAATTCAGCTTGTGACTCTGGGATGGGGGGATTCATCCTGTGACTCTGGGATGGGGGGATTCATCCTGTGAGTCTGGTGATGGGGGATTCATCCTGTGACTCTGGAGTGGGGGGATTCATCCTGTGACTCTGGTGATGGAGAATTCATCCGGAGACTCTGGGATGGGGGGATTCATCCTGTGACTCTGGTGATGGGGGATTCATTCTGTGACTCTGGTGATGGGGGGATTCATTCTGTGACTCTGGTGATGGGGGGATTCATTCTGTGACTCTGGGAATGGGGATTCATCCTGTGACTCTGGTGATGGGGGAATTCATCCTGTGACTCTGGTGACGGGGGAGATTCATCCTGTGACTCTGGTGATGGGGAATTCGTCCTGTGACTCTGGTGATGGGGGATTCATCCTGTGACTTTCATGATGGGGGATTCATCCTGTGACTCTGGTGATGGGGGATTCATCCTGTGACTCTCATGATGGGGGATTCATCCTGTGACTCTCATGATGGGGGGATTCATCCTGTGACTCTGGTGATGGGGGATTCATCCTGTGACTCTGGGAATGGGGATTCATCCTGTGACTCTGGTGATGGGGGATTCATCCTGTGACTCTGGTGACGGGGGAGATTCATCCTGTGACTCTGGTGATGGGGAATTCGTCCTGTGACTCTGGTGATGGGGAATACATCCTGTGACTCTGGTGATGGGGGGATTCATCCTGTGACTCTGGGATGGGGGGAATTCATCCTGTGACTCTGGTGATGGAGAATTCATCCTGTGACTCTGGTGATGGGAATTCATCCTGTGCCTCTGGTGATGGGGGGGATTCATCCTGTGAGTCTGGTGACGGGGGATTCATTCTGTGACTCTGGTGACGGGGAATTCATCCTGTGACTCTGGTGATGGGGGATTCATCCTGTGACTCTGGTGACGGGGCATTCATCCTGTGACTCTGGTGATGGGGGATTCATCCTGTGACTCTGGTGACGGGGCATTCATCCTGTGACTCTGGTGATGGGGGATTCATCCTGTGACTCTGGTGACGGGGCATTCATCCTGTGACTCTGGTGATGGGGGATTCATCCTGTGACTCTCGTGATGGGGAATACATCCTGTGACTCTGGTGATGGGGGGATTCATCCTGTGACTCTGGGATGGGGGGAATTCATCCTGTGACTCTGGTGATGGAGAATTCATCCTGTGACTCTGATGATGGGAATTCATCCTGTGCCTCAGCATGTGGGGATTCATCCTGTGAGTCTGGTGATGGGGGATTCATTCTGTGACTCTGGTGATGGCGGGATTCATTCTGTGACTCTGGTGATGCGGGGATTCATTCTGTGACTCTGGGAATGGGGATTCATCCTGTGACTCTGGTGATGGGGGAATTCATCCTGTGACTCTGGTGATGGGGAATTCATCCTGTGACTCTGGTGACTGGGAATTCATCCTGTGACTCTGGGAATGGGGGGATTCATCCTGTGAGTCTGGTGACGGGGGATTCATCCTTTGAGTCTGGTGACGGGGGATTCATCCTGTGACTCTGGGATGGGGGGATTCATCCTGTGACTCTCGTGATGGGGGATTCATCCTGAGACTCTGGGATGGGGGATTCATGCTGTGACTCTGGTGACGGGGGTGGGGGGTGGATTCATCCTGTGACTCTGGGATGGAAGGATTCATACTGTGACTCTGGTGATGGGGAATTCAGCTTGTGACTCTGGGATTCGGGGATTCATCCTGTGACTCTGGGATGGGGGGATTCGTCTTGTGACTCTGGTGATGGGGGAATTCATCCTGTGACTCTGGTGATGGGGAATTCATCCTGTGACTCTGGTGACTGGGAATTCATCCTGTGACTCTGGGAATGGGGGGATTCATCCTGTGAGTCTGGTGACGGGGGATTCATCCTGTGAGTCTGGTGACGGGGGATTCATCCTGTGACTCTGTGATGGGGGGATTCATCCTGTGACTCTCGTGATGTGGGATTCATCCTGAGACTCTGGGATGGGGGATTCATGCTGTGACTCTGGTGACGGGGGTGGGGGGTGGATTCATCCTGTGACTCTGGGATGGAGGGATTCATACTGTGACTCTGGTGATGGGGAATTCAGCTTGTGACTCTGGGATGGGGGGATTCATCCTGTGACTCTGGGATGGGGGGATTCATCCTGTGAGTCTGGTGATGGGGGATTCATCCTGTGACTCTGGAGTGGGGGGATTCATCCTGTGACTCTGGTGATGGAGAATTCATCCGGAGACTCTGGGATGGGGGGATTCATCCTGTGACTCTGGTGATGGGGGATTCATTCTGTGACTCTGGTGATGGGGGGATTCATTCTGTGACTCTGGTGATGGGGGGATTCATTCTGTGACTCTGGGAATGGGGATTCATCCTGTGACTCTGGTGATGGGGGAATTCATCCTGTGACTCTGGTGACGGGGGAGATTCATCCTGTGACTCTGCTGATGGGGAATTCGTCCTGTGACTCTGGTGATGGGGGATTCATCCTGTGACTTTCATGATGGGGGATTCATCCTGTGACTCTGGTGATGGGGGATTCATCCTGTGACTCTCATGATGGGGGATTCATCCTGTGACTCTCATGATGGGGGGATTCATCCTGTGACTCTGGTGATGGGGGATTCATCCTGTGACTCTGGGAATGGGGATTCATCCTGTGACTCTGGTGATGGGGGATTCATCCTGTGACTCTGGTGACGGGGGAGATTCATCCTGTGACTCTGGTGATGGGGAATTCGTCCTGTGACTCTGGTGATGGGGAATACATCCTGTGACTCTCGTGATGGGGGATTCATCCTGAGACTCTGGGATGGGGGATTCATGCTGTGACTCTGGTGACGGGGGTGGGGGGTGGATTCATCCTGTGACTCTGGGATGGAGGGATTCATACTGTGACTCTGGTGATGGGGAATTCAGCTTGTGACTCTGGGATGGGGGGATTCATCCTGTGACTCTGGGATGGGGGGATTCGTCTTGTGACTCTGGGATGGCGGGATTCATCCTGTGAGTCTGGTGACGTGTGATTCATCATGTGACTCTGGAATGGGGGGATTCATCCTGTGACACTGGTGATGGGGAATTAATCCTGTGATTCTGGTGATGGGGAATTCATCCTGTGACTGTGGGATGGGGAGATTCATCCTGTGACACTGGTGTCGGGGGAATGGAAAGAGTGCATTGGTCTGATTGATTACGGTGTACTATTTCTTGTCACACTGTAACATTCATTCCACTAAGGTCACCATGCCCAGGACATTAGCAGGTATTGGAGGGGAGTATTTATTTAACTGGCGATAAACAGCTGCCATCCTCCAGCTGTTGTCTGATTTCTTTACTGTCCTGTGGACTGTTATACTCTGTGACTCTGTGCCCATTCAGACCTTGTTTTGGCATCCCTGCCACAGTGCCTGACACCTCCGAAGGGCCCCCCCGCATTCGGTACTGCTTCACACAAACCCAGCACTCAGTGACGGTATCGCTGAAGGCTTTCACCTTGTGAGCTCTACTAAAACAGTTGCTACTAAAATACAAAATGTGAGCTTCCCCAATCTAATCTGCACTGTCTGTTCCTGCAGCACATTCATTCCAATTATATTTTCAGTACTCTGGCTTCTGTCGGTCATCTCTCACCAGTAGCCAATCAGAACTCTGTTTCCTGTGCATTTAGTATATTTTCTCCTTGACTCTCCACTTGTACCAGAGGCCCCTGATGGCAGTCAGAGTTTCCGCTTGCAGCTGAATGTTCAGCACCCACATCCAGCCATCTCCTCGAACTTGTGAAGCATTTTAATGCTTCCCACCCCCTCCTTTGACTTCAAAACTCTGACTCTCGTTTTTGCATCATCAATTCTGTTTAGATGGCCCTTGATTCAATATCTCATCATCCACATCTAAACCTGTCCAGCCTCCCACTGGAAATCCCTCAAACTCATCTTCTTCTTCCAGCAAACCCAGGTCCAGTGGCCCTTCCAACACGTGGGGAGGGAAACATGCAGAAGAAATGATGGCTGCATCCACAAGACTATAGTTATTGTCCACCCACCCCGATGCCTTAATCACAGGCTCATCATCAGGTACTTCCTGTTGTGTGTGAAACATGGCACCCATTGTGCTGAATCCTGCTGACCACGCCAATTTTGTAACAAAACTTATTTTAAAAATTCGTTATGTGTTCTTTCCTCGTTCACCTCAAGGTATTCGCATATGTACTCATGAACAAAGGAGATGCTGTGCGTGTACTCAGGGCTACACAAAAGCATTTTATTAGAACAAGCACAAATTCAATGCAGAAAGGAAGACAGAAGTCTACAGTGTTGGCAGTACAGAAATCAGAATAATACTGATCATTCACTAAACAAGCTGATCCCTGCAATGACTGAGAAGTGTTACAGATCCAGCAATTTTACCTGCAGCTTCTCTTCTCTCTCTGTCTCTCTAACTCTGACGTGATGCACCTGCCCCGTCTTCTTAGCACAAGCACCAGCCATGATGTAGCCTAAGACAAAACTCTTCCACTTACACAAAGAGAGTGCCTCTTTATAAACTCTAAAACATCCCTTACAGTGGTACTTTTCCTTTCCTTGGTGATACCAGCTGCACCCACACCCCCCCCCCATCTCTTATGACCTTCAGACAAACGTGTTTTTCACTGCTTTCCAGAACCGTCATTCTTCGACTTTCTCAAAACATTGTTCTGACTGGTTCTCTTGTACTTTCTGAAAACAATCCCACTCCAAGCTAGCACCATTCTGTCTCACAGACTTTGTTTTATTTTAGCTTCTACCAAGCAGGAATCCCGTTCAGCTCTTTCCTTCGAGAAGGTGACCTCATCGCTGGGGAGGCTGGTGCCCATGACCGATCCGGCTGAGTTTAAAACTTCCTGCAGCTTTTTCCAATTCTATGCAGTGACCCCTCCGTACCAGATGCTGATGCAACCACTCCGAATACTCTCCACGGTACATCTGTAGCAACTTGCGAGTGTCTTTGGTGACAAACCAATTCTCCTCAAATACCTAATGAAATATAGCCGTTGTCTTTACAATTGCATTAATATGTTGAGTCCAGGATAAATCCTCAGAGATGCCAACACCCAGGAATTTAAAACTGCTCACTCTTCTGACCCATTGATGAGGACTAGTGACTGTTGCTTGACTTCTCCTTCCTGTTCACATTCAATCCAATCCACAATCAATTCCTGGTTTTACTGGTGCTGACTGCAGGGTCGTTATTGCGACACAACTCAACCAAATGATCCATCTCGCTCCTGTACGTCTCCTCGTCACCAACTGAAATGCTGCCAACAATAGCCGTGTCATTGGCATATTTATAGACGGCCTTTCAGCTGTGCAAAGTGGACGGAGGGAGGGTGGAGCCATGGGCTGAGCACACATCCTTGACGTGCACTGGTGTCGATCGTCAGGAAGGAGGAGATGTTATTTCTGATCCGTGCAGAATCTGGTCTCCTGGTGAGTAGGTCAGGGATCCTGTTGCAGAGGGAGGTATGGAGACCCAGGTTTAGGAGCTTTTTGATTAGAATTGAGGGTCTGAGGGTCTAAACACCAGCCTGACATGGGGTTTCTACATCGCACAGCGCATAGGTGTTAGAGCAGCACTGGTTCAAGAAGGTGATTCACCATCACTTTCCCAAAGGTGAATATAAACGACAATCAGTGCTGGCCCTGCCAGTGATACCCAGATCATGAAATGATTCTTTTTGTTACAGAATATTTTCCAGAATCTTAAACTGCTTCATCAGCCCATCTCCATACTCACAACCCTCTCTCTGATGGAGGGTGGACCCAGGCGCCCTCTGCTCTCTCTCCCTCAGTCCTGCCATTGGTCACCAATACTGCTCTGTACAGAGTTCCTTCTCTCACAGCTTCTGCCTCTCCATCCCCTCTTCTTTAACACGCTGCCTAACACTCACCTTTGATTACATCCTGTTCAGTTCTTTTTCACTTCATTACCCATTCCCCAGCCATCCTGTGACTTCTCAATGTGATATATTTATGAAATACAGTAACACAGCATTACAGCAGATCTGTGCAGATGTGTCTTACCATTCACACTTTCCAACTTTGAACAAAACGTTGCTGAGTCCTCGCTGATTCTTCCATTGCCTAACCGAGTGACTCTCACAGAAGCAGTACTCTCCTTAATGAAGATGTGAACTTCTTCCTTTGCCTATCCGAGTGACATTTACAGAAGACCAGAAACCAGAAAAGCATCATAACATGACTACAGAGTCCAACTCACAAACCGCATCGATTAAACTCTGTCCAAGACCCAGGACTCCAGCACCATCCTCCAGCAGTGTCGAACGAGAGGGAGAGGGGGACCGTCTGAACACAGGCACCTTCCTCCAGGAACAGTGGGCAAGAGGGAGAAAGAGAGAGAGTGGGCTCACGCCATTTAGATGGTGCTGAACACCCGCCTGCCTTCTGCTCTCATCCTCACTGATATCCAATCTTCTTCAACACTTTAATCAGCAAGATCGGGGAGAAATGGAGTCGATCATGGGCTCACACCCTGTTTTCAGGCTTCATGGCTTCGAGGCTGCACACTTGGCTCGAGACATAGAGAAACATAGAAAATAGGTGCAGGAGTAGGCCATTCAGCCCTTCGAGCCTGCACCACCATTCAGTATGATCATGGCTGATCATCCAACTCAGAACCCTGTACCTGCTTTCTCTCCATCCACCCCCCCCCCCCCGATCCCTTTAGCCACAAGGGCCATATCTAACTCCCTCTTATATCTTGCCAATGAACTGGCCTCAACTGTTTCCTGTGGCAGAGAATTCCACAGATTCACCACTCTCTGTGTGAAGAAGTTTCTCCTCATCTCAGTCCTAAAAGGCTTCCCCTTTATCCTTAAACTGTGACCCCTCGTTCTGGACTTTCCCAACATCAGAAACAATCTTCCTGCATCTAGCCTGTCCAATCCCTTTAGAATTGTATATGTTTCAATAAGATCCCCCCTCAATCTTCTAAATTCCAGCAAGTATAAACCCAGTCGATCCAGTCTTTCTTCATATGAAAGTCCTGCCATCCCAGGAATCAATCTGGTGAACCTTCTTTGTACTCCCTCTATGGCAAGAATGTCTTTCCTCAGAGTAGGGGACCAAAACTGCACACAATGCTCCAGGTGTGGTCTCACCAAGGCCTTGTACAACTGCAGTAGAACCTCCCTGCTCCTGTACTCAAATCCTTTTGCTATGAATGCCAACATACCATTTGCCTTTTTCACCGTCTGCTGTACCTGCATGTCCCCCTTCAATGACTGGTGTACAATGACACCCAGGTCTCGTTGCACCTCCCCTTTTCCTAATCGGCCACCATTCAGATAATAATCTGTTTTCCTGTTCTTGCCGCCAAAATGGATAACCTCACATTTATCAACATTAAATTGCATCTGCCATGAATTTGCCCAGTCACCTAACCTATCCAAGTCACCCTGCATCCTCTTAGCATCCTGCTCACAGCTAACACTGCCACCCAGCTTTGTGTCATCCGCAAACTTGGAGATGCTGCATTTAATTTTTGAACTTTAATTTACTTTAATTTAAATTAATTAATTTAACTTTAATTTTAATTTTTGAACTCCTTCAGAGACAGCAAAGCCTCATATTAGAAACCTAGAAAACCTACAGCACAATACAGGCCCTTCCAGTATTGCTCTACCAGCCTGAAAACACGCCAAAATGTAGATCACAGGCTCCAACAGTAGCAGAGCCACATATGAAAGGAACAGAAGATGTAAAAGAAGTGGAAGATGCAGTTTCGTGAACCGTCTGGAGGATGTCGCCCTGGGTTGTGTTGTTCTCTGGGGCCATCCTCGGCCGTGTGGTTTCCTGAAGATGTGCTGCTCAGTAACTGGTGATTGCAACACACCATGACAGTGAAGTGGTTTTGTTCGCAGGCCACCCAGACAGGTCATTCCACACGTAACTACAGGACGGTGGTACAAAAGAGAAAAACAGAATACGGAACATAATGTTACAGTGACAGAGAAACAGTTTTGAGAGAAAATTGTCAGTAATTCTTACAGCCTTAGAATTGAGATTTAAAAGAGATTTATAAATGCAAGTGTAAGGAACAAAATAAATGTACTGAATAGATCTGTTGAAGCCAACAGGCAAAGAGTCTCCAGGCTGCAGCACCCACTTGCTTCACTAATTTGAGTCACAGAGTCATCGAGCACTACAGCACAGGAACAGGCCCTTTGGCCCATCTAGTGCATGCCACCTCACTCTTCTGCCTAGTTGTTTGGTCAGCTGGCTTCTGTTACACTGCCCATTGTTTAGGGGAATGTCAGGAAATCGGGCAAGAGGGAAAATGGGATTAGGATTCGTGGACTGGCCAGATAATTCTATTCATCAACTATGTCTTCATCCTTTGACAGCCAGCAAAGTCCTACCACATTGCAACAGTTCACTGTTGTTATAAATTCGGAAAATTTTAAGAGCTATTTAAAACAGAGAAGTGGTTTGAAAATTACATTCAATGAAGCTCTTGGAAGGATTTCAGTAGCTAAGAATATTGAACAGTTCTCAAAGAATGGAATAAAAATGTGAAGTATCTTAAATCTCAATTTCTTCTCCACAACTCTACAATCTTCATTGGAATGAAGGGATTCTTGTCGGTCTTTTCATGGATCCAAGAGCAGATTCCTCAATCTAAATGCTGGGGAATCTCAGTGTCAATTGTCTGCCCTGTTAAGCTCCATGCAGAGTTCTGTAATAGATTGTGGTCGGGAAAAGTCTGGCGGAGATCAGCCGGTGAGATCGAAGTACCCTCGTGTGCTGAAGTCCCAAAACTGACCAGTACTTACGCTGCACAAGGCTGCTGGCAGTTCCTGGCAAACAGGTAACCGATGGGAGAGCTGACTGTAGCTGTAATCAAATGAAGTAACTCATATATAAGCAATGGCACTGAGGAGTTCTGCCACCTTTGTTGCTGAACCTCAATCGAGCAGAGTTCTGAGCATTTTTTGTGTCTGCCTTTAATGGAATGTGTTACAAATGCAGCTTTTAAATTGTCCGCTGTCACCACAAGCACATCAGATTAAGTGGGAGATGTCTGGCAGTCTGGGCAATTAAAATCCTGTAGAGTGAGGATGACTAACATTATACGCCACCTGGGCCTTGTTGTCTTTCACTTTCCCAGGCCAATAGAGGACAATTGCCGATAATTGCAGGCTCCAGGATATATCAAAGTGGAATGGAGTGGAATTATGTATAATCAAGACAATCTGATGTATTTGTAATACAAATACTCTCTGGAAATACAAATTCAATTAACATGTGTGACAGAATAGAGAGTATTTGTATTACAAATATATCAGATTGTCTTGATTATACATAATTCCACTCCATTCCACTTGCCTTGTCTATTCTGTCATCTTTCTGTCGAGCCTCAGGTACACTGTCCAGGCCAATTCTCGGGATTGAGAGGAGATATGGCAGCATGTGGATGAATTTTGTGTTTCTGACCAATATTTGCTCCAGGATGATGGCTGTTTTTCTCTGTTACCGGATGAGTACTTACCCAGCAACACTCAGGAATGCCAATGCCATCCAAGGCAAAGCAGCCCACTCGACTGGCATCTCACCCGCTCCCGGAAAGCCATTCCTTCTGTCACTGGCTCACCATGGCTGTGGAATGGACCAGCGACAACACATGGGGCAGGTACTTGTGAAATGTCTTTGATGTTGCCGTTCCAAACCCATGAACCCTACCACACAGAGAAACGACAATACTACTATCCTACGGTCTTTCCTGCAACAACAAACTGCGATTTAGAAATTCATCCCCATCAATTCTCCATCACCGGCTTAACATCCCAGCTCACCCCACTGAACAAAACTGTCTGAGCACCTCCCGATCTTCACCAAAGGCCTACCGTCTTTCAGCAAAGTGTCTTTCTTGATGAATGCTGAGTGCTGGCATTTGAATAAAAGTGAAACAATGCCCTGCTTCCCCGAGTTACCCGGGTGTTGAGATCGCAGTCCAGCGGCACTGTTGGTGGAGACGTTGCCTTCAGTGACTGGGGCTCAACCCTGACCCTTGATGCTGGTTGAGATCTTGTGGATTTCCCTCGGGAGTTCCACGTTCCTCCCTCCTCTCAGGAAACATGCAGGTTTGCAAGAAGACTGCCACTGCAGTTTACCCTGAGATTTACCCGTGGAGAGTATCGAGAGGATATAGGATGGTTGGATATTTACGAGTGGAAGATATCGAGAGGAGGGTACATAGTGGTTGGATATTTATGACTGGAAAGGTATTGGGGAAGTTGGATGAGAACATGGGGATAAGAGCTTCCAGGGAAAGTAGAGAGGCAATAGATTGCTGAGTGAACTGGCAGTCATTTGATTGTCTCCTTCTATGCGGTAAGGGAATATGGTGGGTGATACAGGCACAGATGCTGGACGACAGAGCAGGGATTTCTGAATGCTGGATCAGCATCTTGGAAGGGATGTTCGAGTTGGGCAAAAAGCTTGTTTGCAGCAACGGAGAGTATAATATTCACACAGAAGTGATGAATATTTGTGGGGTCTCTTTGAAATTTTGATTTACAAACAGACGGACTATTCATTGAGCAGCTGATGGTTGTAAAGTCTTGTTCAGTTATGTTTGTCTTGTTCTTTGTGAGGTCAGGGGGAGCAGGATATCTCATCCACAGAACTTCTAAGCCCATTGCTGCCTTTGGAATGGGCTCACACTGTTCCAGACATCAAAGAAATAAAGTGTTCTAGAAAACACGTACTGACAATTAAAATAAATCCTGCAGATGCTGGAAAATTGAGATTAAACAAAGTGATGGAAACACTCAACCGGTCAGGCAGCATCTGCAAAGAAAACAATAGGGTCAATGTTTCAGGTCAAGGAGCTCCCATGCTAACACAGAGCTTAAAACTCAGCTCTTCAGTAGCCAGAGCTCGGACAGTGGGCAGTGGGGATGCAGGTTGTGCAGGTGTCTGTGGGGAGTTCGAACTTTCTCTTTGAGACTACACGGGTTTCCGCTGGTTTCAACCCCCAACCCGCCCACGCGCTGTTTGTTAGGTTAGCTGCCCACAGTGAACAGCACCTGGTGTAGAAGGGAAGTAGAGACACAGGAGGAGATGTTGGGAATGTGAGAGAGACCAGTTTGCTGGTTATTGACACATGTCTCGAGGTCGAGTGAAAACCTGTTTTGAATTAAATCCACACAGATCATTTCATTGCTTTAATGGATTGAGATACTACAACAGAAAACACTAACAAAATGGAGTAAGGGTTACTGTTGTGTATTTAATATTACAGAAATATCTGATCTTGCATATGTTTTGTTTGATTATGCATTCTTGTTCATTTAAATAATTAATGATGCATTATATGCTAAAACATGTTAACCGCATCACATTACCCTGTAATACGTGCATGCCTCACTTAAAGTGAACCTGAAGTCAGACTCACTTCCTGGACTTCTGTTTCTTCCTTTGAATCCGTTTAATGTTTTGAAGTTACAAAATGTAACATTAGCAGCAAGATATTTCCAAACCAAACCCTTGACTGCTGTTGACCTGTGAAAGGCAACGAGACATTCAAGTTTGAAAAAGTACATGGTGAGGAATGGTGCAACAGAGCGGCCAGCGTGTGTTCTTCAGGAGGGACAACGTGATCGAGTTTAAAAAAATGTAAGAAAACTGAGAAGTCACGAGTTCATAAAGAGTGAGTATCGGGTGACACTAATCATTTTAAAAATCAGAAATGGCTGGCTACATCAGAAAGATTGATGAGTTTGATTACACAACAGGTAATTGGCCAATGTGTACTGAACTATTGGAACATTACCTTGAAACAAATGAACCAGCCAATGAGAAGTGAGTGCCAATTTTGCAAATGCATTGGGTTTAAAGGCATACAATTTGCTTTGAAATTTGATTTTCCAACCAAACCATTGGAAATGAGCTTTCCAATATTGTCAAGGTAATGCAGGGACATTTAGAACCAAAACCATTGTTGATTGCAGAAAGCTTAAGGTTTGATAAGTGGAGTTAAAAAGAAGGGTAGTCCATTTTAGCATGCGTGGCTGAATTGAAGAGATTACTAGTTCAGGAATTGCCTAAACGATACTCAAAGAGATTGTTTAGTGTCACTAGCTTCGTGTATGGCCCAAGTGCGGAATGAGAGATACTGAAGCAGGTCGATAGATCACAGACTTTAAAGTGAACAGTGTTAAAGGGAAAGAAAACAATAAACACTAGGCCAAACAGGCCCGTTAACTAAAACTTTCAAATGGAAAACGAAGCCTACACTGCGGCTGAAAAGATCAACTAAGAATAAAACGAACACCGCTCATCCCCAGGGTCGGTTGACTCGACAGTCCAGTTTCTCGGGCAAGATGGAATGCAGACAGTGAAGTGTTGCTGTGTCCAAGTCCCGACAAACACTACGACGTAATGAATGGAGTTAAATATTATCACAATGAAATAACAATTAGCTGACATGTGCATATTCACAAACGCAATTACTGAATCTGCTGTGCTGCTGAATCCGTGGTTGTGACGGGGCCCCCTCTCTAGGTGCAGCCCCTGAGACGCCACAGACCTGTGTCCGCTCGAAGTCCCAGATAAGGGACTTGTCCAAGATGTCCTTCAGTCCAAGATGTCCTTCAGTGATGCTGGTCAGTGATAAGTGCCATGGTGTGCACCACCAATATCGGAGCCAAAGACTCCCATGCAGAGACAGAAACAAGAGCTTTTACAGAGGGAGCTCGGCCAAGAGACACCGTGAGCTGGATCATTCTCAAAGTGAAGACCCTCCAAGTGGAGCTAATCGGGTATCTGCTTCAACAATAAAACTAACACAGAACCCTTGAGCCTATCAAAATAAACTTAACAAACTTAAATAGAAAGCACCAGAAAACGAAGAGCGAATTGCTGGAGAAAAACACAAGGAACTCTTAAACCAATAATAACAGTTGTTAAGCAACAATTAACCACTTCAGGTGCTTTAAAAAACCTCGGAGCCCAGTTCTCTCTGATGCCCTGCACAGGCCTGAAATAGTCACAGCAGGACACCCCCTCCCTACAGCTGGCAGCCGATGGTCCAGGAAGACCTGGGAACTCAAGAGACCTGGGGAACTTGAGAGGAAGGCATGGGGAACTCAAGAGGGAGGGAGACTTGGAGATCCAGAGAAACTGAGAGATCCTGGGAACTCCAACAGACTCAGAGATCAGGGAATACTGAGAGAACTGGGATCCCCAACAGTCTTAGAGACCAGGGAACCTCGAGTGAGATCAAGAAACCTCGGCTGCTTCCTTTGGTCTTCCTTTCAAATAGTTTAATGTTTCAAAGTTACAAAATGTACAAGTGACAATTACAGAGAAATCACATTGAATGCAGACAATAAAGTTTGAGTCAGAGTGTGAGGTCAATTGTCCAGTTTATCTTACCAGGGGGTTGTTCAGTGGACATAACAGCAGAAGAGAAGCTTTTCTCGAGCCTGTGGCATGTGATTTCAGGCTTTTGTACCTTTTGCCCGATGGGAGGGGAAAGAAGAGAGGAAGTCTGGGGGGGGGGTCCCTGACTACATTCGCTGCTCCAGCGAGTCAGCTGGAAGCACAGACAGAGTCCGTGGAGGTGTGGTGGCTGCACGTCAGTCTCATCAACAGAGGCCGTCCACTCTCAGCCAGCAGGTGACTTTCTCTGGGAATCTACACCACAGGCATTACCTAGTTTGCTCTTGAGGCATGTTAAAAGAGTTTCTTAAATTAGGAAACCCTTATTTGTCTTATTTATTTCTGATCCAGGGGTTTTAACATTGCTGGAGCAACGCTAAGATTCACAGAGTGAATCAGCACGGAAGCAAACCCCTCTGTCCAAGAGGTCCCTGCTGACCAAGATTCCCAGTCAGGCTCATCCCATGTGCCTGCCTTTGGCCCAAATCCCTCGAAATAGTTTTATCCATGTTCCTGTCTAAATATCAAAACCTTAAACTTTAACCTAAATTCTTAAAACTTTCCCTTGGATGTCAAATTCTGTTCACTCTTCTGAACTGGATTACAAATTTGTACTAGATATAACTTACAAGTAGTGTTGGAAGTTCGTTCCATCATTTTTCGAAGGAATATTGGCTATTGTAATGATCGAGTGAAGTCTGAATCAGTCACTCATCCAGTTAGTGCCAAATTGATTAACCGTGAGAAGCAACTGGATGATTATTTGATTGCAAGGGGATCGATGTTTGCCGATGTGACGGGGTTCAGATGTTCCGATGGTTTCTTTGTTCTTTACTATGACCAGCGCACCTGGGGAGAAATTATTTCCCGTGATACTTTGAGCGGGTGCAGAGATGTCAAACAGCAGGCAATGCGTGTTTCTATGGTCACTTACAAACAATTAATTTATGTGTCCCCAGCTCAGGAATGGTTCCAAAGCCAGCCTTTGGTGTTGCCCAGACTCCTGCTTCAAAGACGCAACCTCATCTGGTGCCTCCACCTGTTCAAAGCTGGCAGTGTCGTTCCGGTTTACAATGGCGTCCCTGATTGATGTTGCCCTCCCCCCAGCAACACCACAGCCTATCCGCCCTCCCCCCCATACCTGGACTTTTGCCCAATCCCGTTTGAACCCACCTGCCACCCACAACCTCTGCAGACTGCATTGTCATGTGTTCCAATATCCCAGGCCTTGGCTACTCTCAGTTCCTCCTTCCTCGAATGTTTAAGGTTTAATTCTCAGAACTACCCTGCCCCCTCCTCACTCACAAGCTGCGACCTGACTCCTAACTAATGCCCTCCACTAGCTGCTCAATGGGGGAAAGGGTTATTGAGAACCTATGGCTGGGGTACTGAAGACAGGCCATTCACCTCCTTGTACACACTGAAGAATATATAGACCTGGGAGTTCAATGTTCAATACCAGAACACTAGACTGATAACCCCCATCTTTCAGGGTCAGTAAATATGGTCACACATGTCCACTTGACGAATTTTGCACTTTATTGTTTGGATAATTAAATTAACGAGATGGAAATTTGGACGGTGATGAGTGGTCCAGTGTGGTCAAACAAATTGGCTGGACAGGCAAATGTGTGGCAGGTGCTGTTCATCACAGATAAATCAGAGATTATCTAACTTGGCTCTACCAACAGAAAGACATCTTTACACTGAGGTGTTTGACTCAGAACAGGGAAGGTGCATCAAGAGCTTGGTGTTCTGGTACACAGGTCACTGGAAGCAAGCACTCTGGTGCAGCAGGCAGGTAGGAAGGCAAATGGCATTTCCTCCCAACAGGATTTGTGTACGCCTTGCTGCAGCTGGACGGGTCGTCTGGAGAGACCTCGTCTGGAGTGTTGTGTGCAGATTCGGTCTCCTTATCTGATGGAGGATGTTAGGATGCTCTTTCCAAGGAAGGAGCACAAGATGTTCTCTTGACTGAATTTTGGAACATAGGTCTGAGATATGAGAAAAGATGGAAGTTTGGAAGAATCAGAAGGGATCTCATGGAAAACTATAAAATTCCAACAGGACTAGATTGATTAGGAACAGAGAGGAGAGCTCAGAACCCAGCATCAGCATGGGGGATATACCAAAGATGTGGTCCGGACACCTCATTGGCAGGGTTGCAATCAGCAGTGGGGGGGCAGAAAGGGCCACACCGGGGGTGTAAGTGGAGCAAAAACTGAAGATCAGATTTGGATTCAGGCAAGGGCAAGAATTGTTTGTGATGAGGGCAAAGATCTTTGCTCTGAATGCCTGCAAGAAAATTAATCACAAGTTAACACATAGTGATGTATATGTACTTTGATAATAAATTTACTTTGAAGTTTGAACTTGGAAGATCTGACTCTGGTTGGAACCAGTGTGGCTGTTAAAACAAGGGGGAGGTGTGGGCTTGATGCTGGCTGGAAAGATGCAGGGGTTGTAACCTGGCTGGGTATTTGACGGATGCTGGGAAAGACTGTCATAAGGAATACTGTAGGTGTCGGAGTTGCCTTTATCTCATTGGAAGGATCATGTTGTATTTCTAAAGTGCAAAGGCATTGTAATATTTCTTATAACCTAGGCACATGACCTATAGTCCTGAAACAGGGAAAAAAGTAATGGTCATGGTGTTCTGGTCAGTGGAAGACATAGGTCCTTTGTGAATACAAAATGGTCTCCAATCCAGTAACACTTTTCCCAGTGGGGGCCTGACGACTGCTGGGAAACATTACCTGGAGTCTCAGTCTCAGTCCCTGGAACCCAGTTGTCCTGTTGGAAGCTCCTTCCAGCAGCAGCCGGACACCCACCATCCACTGTCAATGAATTGATGCCTCATGAGGAGGGGAGGAAATGAGGGAAAGGGAGAGAGAGGAAAGGAAGGAGAGGCCAAGGAGGAGGAGTGGAATGGGAAGGTCAAAGAAAAAGGGAGGGATCGATGATGAGGAAGAGTAACTGGAGGGAGGTGGGAGGAAGGAAGGAGGAGTTAGATTCCAATGGCCCACCCCAATTCATGCTCCTGCTATTTAAATGTAAGCCATTTGTCTCACACAGCTCTCCCATTCCCCAGGTATGTAATTTCCCTAACATTCGAATCCAGCTCGGAAGGAAGAGTTTCCAATTAGGTTCCAGACGAAACATCCTGTCCACTTCCCAGCTTTCACGGCCCAGCTTCATGCACTCCCTGCTCCTTGATGTCCTCTGAGCCACTGAGATTCTCTCCCTGTCTACCAGAGCCACTGGAATCTTTCTGGCTGAGACAGAACGAGTACCGCTCCGGACAACAGCCCCTGCCTGCACCAATAAGGCCATCTCACATGCCCGTCTCTTATCCCTGAGGTGTGGGGAACCTCACAGTCATGTGACTTAAAGGGACATATCTGAAGCTGGTTCCCATGACGTGGGCCTTACTGAGCAAGGCCACTGTGATTACTGCTGAAGTGAGTTTGCTGTGAAGCTCTGCCTCTGCATGTCTGGCTAGTGCACGGACAACCAGACGTAAATAATTAATGTGGAAAAGTCTTCCACAGAAATTTGATCGCCGTAGAATGAACACTGTGCCATGAGAGAACATTTATAGGAATTACGAAATATTTTGGAAACTAGGGATACATAGGGCTAACAGATTAATTGGCCACTGTAAACTGTGCGTAGGTGACTGGAAAAACTGTGTGAAGTTGGTGGGAAGTTTTAGGGAATAAAATAGAAGGGAATACGATTCGCCGCAGATGGCTGTTGGCAGTTGGCATGAATTTGATGGGCTGAATGGCCTGTTCATCTCTCCATGATTCCAGAATAAATTTGGACTGAGCTAAGAAAAGCAGAAAATACTTGTGGGGGCAAATGCTGCCACCCCACGAGTGATAACGCTATTGAGACAGATTTACATCAGAAGCCCGTGCAATACTTTAATGTTCAGAGAAGCTGCACGAACCAATTGTTCTGTCATTGTGTGGAGAAACTGTTAAAGATTATTTTTATATCAGTAAGTCAGCAAACTGAATCGGAGACAAGTTATTCCAGATCGAGTATCACAGTGAAACAGAGTTAATGAATATCTTTATAATGATGAATAATCAGGCAATATTTAAAGAACTGATTCATAATTTTTTGACAAGTGGACATTTCACAGGGATTCTTCACCATTTTGGTGCAGGGATCTGAAACAATGGCTCCCAACCTCCTCGTGACCTGTGTTATGTTTGATGTTCTTCCTGGTGAATAATAACATCGAGTGGATATCTGTCAAAGATTCAGTGCCTGAATCACGAAGAGTTAAACTGATACTCCGGTGGCTTGCCTGGAACCTCAGCTGCCTTATCTGTGGGAGATGAGATCATTTGGGATTCAGTTTGGTGCATGAGAACAAAAGCTTGTACCAGCGGTCAGCAGGAACACCAACGAAAACCCCGATCTGTTCAATTAAAAATATGGAAAACTAACTTCGAAAATGGTCGAACCCTGATACCAGGGCAGTGATTGGTGTTGATGGTCCTGTGTGAGGACACAGTCTGATCACTCCTAGGCCATCCTCTTGCTCAGGTTCCCCTCCCTAACTCCCTTCCCCCCACCGGTTCCTTCTCCCGATCCCTTTGATCCTCTTCTGCCAAGCTCAAGTTTCTCATCTCTAATTCCCTGCTCTTGCTGCCCCTCTTCACCTGCCCTCCACAGTCCCTCCTCTCTTCCTTCAATCCCCAACCGTCCCACCTTTGCTCGACTTCTTTCTTCAAACCACGGGGTGCTGGAGCTGAGGAATGGGCTGTCATGGAGCGCTGTCGAGGCTTAGGAGCTGGGAGTGTTTAAGGCAGAGTTGGCTATGCTCTTGATTGGTAAAGGAGTTAAGGATTGCAGGAGAAGGCAGGAGAATCTAGTTGAGAAAAAAATCAGCCATGATTGAACCATGGAGCAAACTTGATGGGCCGAATTTGACTCCCATATCTCACAGCCTGATTTCCCTGCTGGGCTGAGGCAGCAGTCTGCAGCTTGAAGTCGCTGTCCCCTCATCCAAGGCTCATGGCTCACAACTGGTTCCCTATCCTCTGAGCTCCACAGCAGGAATATATGGAGGCAGCTCCAGCTGGCCCTCCTCCAGGCACACCCTCTCCCGAGCACTTCCTCCCCCCCTCCCCCCAAGCACACCCTTCCCCCTCGCACTCCCTTGCACCCTCCCCCCATGCACTCCCTCGCACCCTCCCCCAGCAATCCCTCGCACCCTCCCCCCAACACTCCCTTGCACCCTCCCCCCATGCGCTCCCTCGCACCCTCCCCCCAACACTCCCTTGCACCCTCCCCCCCGCACTCCCTCGCACCCTCCCCCAGCACTCCCTCGCACCCTCCCCCCCAAGCACACCCTCCCCCCCGCATTCCCTCGCACCCTCCCCCAGCACTCCCTCGCACCCTCCCCCCCAAGCACACCCTCCCCCAGCAATCCCTCGCACCCTCCCCCCCAACACTCCCTCGCACCTTCCCCCCAACACTCCCTCGCACCCTCCCCCCATGCACTCCCTCGCACCCTCCCCCAGCACTCGCTCGCACCCTCCCCCCAACACTCCCTTGCACCCTCCCCCATGCACTCCCTCGCACCCTCCCCCAGCACTCGCTCGCACCCTCCCCCCAACACTCCCTTGCACCCTCCCCCCCGCACTCCCTCGCACCCTCCCCCAGCACTCGCTCGCACCCTCCCCCAACACTCCCTTGCACCCTCCCCCCAGCACTCCCTTGCACCCTCCCCAGCACTCGCTCGCACCCTCCCCCCAACACTCCCTTGCACCCTCCCCCCCGCACTCACTCGCTCCCTCCCCCAGCACTCCCTCGCACCCTCCCCCACCGCACTCCCTCGCACCCTCCCCAGCACTCCCTCGCACCCTCCCCCCAACACTCCCTTGCACCCTCCCCCCAACACTCCCTTGCACCCTCACCCCCACACTCCCTCGCACCCTCCCCCAGCACTCCCTCGCACCCTCCCCCCCAAGCACACCCTCCCCCCCGCACTCCCTCGCACCCTCCCACAGCACTCCCTCGCACCCTCCCCCCCAAGCACACCCTCCCCCCCGCACTCCCTCGCACCCTCCCCCCAAGCACACCCTTCCCCCTCGCACTCCCTCGCACCCTCCCCCAGCAATCCCTCGCACCCTCCCCCCAAGCACACCCTTCCCCCTCGCACTCCCTCGCACCCTCCCCCAGCAATCCCTCGCACCCTCCCCCCCAACACTCCCTCGCACCCTCCCCCCAACACTCCCTCGCACCCTCCCCCCATGCACTCCCTCGCACCCTCCCCCAGCACTCGCTCGCACCCTCCCCCCAACACTCCCTTGCACCCTCCCCCATGCACTCCCTCGCACCCTCCCCCAGCACTCGCTCGCACCCTCCCCCCAACACTCCCTTGCACCCTCCCCCCCGCACTCCCTCGCACCCTCCCCCAGCACTCGCTCGCACCCTCCCCCAACACTCCCTTGCACCCTCCCCCCAGCACTCGCTCGCACCCTCCCCCAGCACTCGCTCGCACCCTCCCCCCAACACTCCCTTGCACCCTCCCCCCCGCACTCCCTCGCTCCCTCCCCCAGCACTCCCTCGCACCCTCCCCCCCAAGCACACCCTCCCCCCCGCACTCCCTCGCACCCTCCCCAGCACTCCCTCGCACCCTCCCCCCAACACTCCCTTGCACCCTCCCCCCAACACTCCCTTGCACCCTCCCCCATGCACTCCCTCGCACCCTCCCCCAGCATTCGCTCGCACCCTCCCCCCAACACTCCCTCGCACCCTCCCCCAGCACTCCCTCGCACCCTCCCCCCCAAGCACACCCTCCCCCAACATTCCCTTGCACCCTCCCCCCCGCACTCCCTCGCACCCTCCCCCCATGCACTCCCTCGCACCCTCCCCCAGCACTCGCTCGCACCCTCCCCCCAACACTCCCTTGCACCCTCCCCCATGCACTCCCTCGCACCCTCCCCCAGCACTCGCTCGCACACTCCCTTGCACCCTCCCCCCCGCACTCCCTCGCACCCTCCCCAGCACTCCCTCGCACCTTCCCCCCAACACTCCCTCGCACCCTCCCCCAGCACTCCCTCGCACCTTCCCCCCAACACTCCCTTGCACCCTCCCCCCGCACTCCCTCGCACCCTCCCCCCCCGCACTCCCTCGCACCCTCCCCAGCACTCCATCGCACCCTCCCCCCAACACTCCCTTGCACCCTCCCCCAACACTCCCTCGCACCCTCCCCCGCACTCCCTCGCACCCTCCCCCCAACACTCCCTCACACCCTCCCCCCAACACTCCCTTGCACCCTCCCCAGCACTCCCTCGCACCCTCCCCCAGCACTCGCTCGCACCCTCCCCCCAACACTCCCTTGCACCCTCCCCCCATGCACTCCCTCGCACCCTCCCCCAGCACTCGCTCGCACCCTCCCCCCGCACTCGCTCGCACCCTCCCCCCAACACTCCCTTGCACCCTCCCCCATGCACTCCCTCGCACCCTCCCACAGCACTCCCTCGCACCCTCCCCCCAACACTCCCTTGCACCCTCCCCCCCGCACTCCCTCGCTCCCTCCCCCAGCACTTCCTCACACCCTTCCCCAGCACTCGCTTGCACCCACCCCCCAACACTCCCTTGCACCCTCCCCCCATGCACTCCCTCACACCCTCCCCACCACCGATCCTGTGCTGCCTGGTGTGTGTAGGAGCAGATGGCCGACCAGCACAAGCAGGCGGACATCAACAGTCGAGACACTGACTGGCCAGCGGAACAATTGCAACCCAAATGATGAAACGGCCCATCAAGCTCATCCTGTGACACATCCACCAACGAAGTGTTCACCCCTTCCTCCTCTGGGGAACAGGAAACGCATTGTAATAACAGTATAACTATGGATGAAGTCAAAGATAGTCTTCCATTAAAGGAAACTTTAGCAAACAGATGAGATTGGGTTTCCCTGGAGTGACTGAGGCTGAGGGGATCACCTTATAGAGGTATAAACATTGTTCAGAAATGGTCGATATCAGTATTCCTTTACTATGGTAGAGTAATAAAAACAAGCAGGTGCAGGTTTAAAGTGAGAGATGGAAATCTTAAAGGGAATTTGAGCTTAAAGTCTTTTCTTGCATGGCAGCTGATACCTGGATCTCCCTGTCGGAGGAGATTGTCAAATCAAGTACAATCATGACATTTAAGATGCACTTAAATTGGCAAAGCATAGAAGGATGTGGAGCTGGGATGAGTGCAGGTGGGCAAAGTGTCAGCATTGATGTGATGGGCTGAAGGGCCAGACATCTCTAGGACTCTAAAAGGACTGAAAAATATTAGTGATAAATCAGAATATAAAGCGACATTAAATAAGGTCGTAGGGGGCTGAAGCAGTACATTGAAAGAAACTCTTTATTACTTGTAAATCTGGATACCTTACAGGCAAATATGGCAATAATATATTTGGGAGCGTGGACAATGTAAAGACATTTGATCAATACTTCAGATTTATCTCTGGAATAGAAAATACAATAGACATTTCAGCATGATGGAGGCTGATAGATAAATGGAGCAAAACAAAGTAACTATTATCAGTAAAATAAAATTACTGGATAAATGAATGGGACTGAGAGCAGATAAATCCCGGCGTCTGGAAGCTCACTTCCCGGCTTTTAAAAGAAGTGGCTTCAAGTGTCATCTTGATCCCTCACAGCCTCCAGGCTGCAGAATGATTGGAAGGTATGAATCACCTTCATTTCAAGGACACAGGAAAGCAATGAGTCAAATCAGGTTTACTGTCATTTAACTATAAACATGTACATAATGTATAGAACCATATCATGTGCATAGAAACAAGACGTTTCTCTGAACCAGGACGTAAAGCACAGTAGTACACCGAACACACATAACACCATAACTTCTGAAGGGAAGGAACTTTATCCTTTCATTCGACAGACGAATCACACATAAATGACAAACTATAGCGCATTAACATTAAATATTGGAAGGTACAGAACAGATGAACCAGCGACACTTCGAATACGACACAGCAGGGAGTTCAGAAGCCTAGTGGCCTGGGAGCAGAAACTGTTTCTCATCCTGACCATAAACCAAGGCCAAGCGTCAAAGTAGTGCAGATGCTGGAAATCCAAAATAAAAATAGAAAATGCTGCAAATACTGAGAAGGTCAGGCAGCATCTGTGAAGAGAGTAACAAGAAAAAAGAAGTAAATGGCCTTTCATAGGAGCTTTATGTCTCAGCCTGATGTCTGTTAGTGGAAAACTAATATTCCCCATTGAGTGTAAGATACTGGGATCAATTAGCAATAAAGCCAGCTGACCATATGACATAAGAGCAGAATTGGGCCATTCAGCCCATTGGGTCCGCTCTGCCACTCCATCATGGCTGATTTATTACCCTCTCAACCCCATTCTCTTTACTTCTCCACTTAACCTTTGACAGCCTTGCTAAACAAGAACCTATCGACCTGCTTTAACTGTACCCAATGACTTGGCCTCCATCGCCAGCTGTGGAAATAAGTACTTCAAAAGTCATGATTGAACAGGAATAACACATAAGTGAAATTACGTTTGACCAAGTTACTTGAGTTCTTTGAAGCTGTAACTTGTATGGAGCATAAGAGGGGTGTTGGCAGTGGGTTAGCAGCACTTGAAATGCTGCCATACAATGTTAAATGACTCAGAGAAGAGAGAGGAGGACTAGGAAGCTCATTTTCCGGATGGCTCAGTCTAATTAGATGCCTCTGGGAGCAGAGTTTTATTTCATTCAAATGCAATTGCTCAGATTAAGGGACCAAGTATAATTTATCCAAGTTTCCCAGTGATGCAAAGCCAAGCAGAGAAGAATGATATGAGATTGCATAGGGAGAGTAGAATGGACAAGAACATGCCAAATGCATTATAATGTGCAAAGTTATCTCCTTTAATAGGAAATCACAAAAGCAGAATGTTTCGTGCAGAGAGGCGGGGAAATGTTGCGTTCTAGAAAAACCTGAGTGTCCTTGTCCAAGTTTTACACAACGTCAGACCAGGACAAGCATGTGAAAGAAAAATAATATCTTTCATGTCATTACCAACTCACTTCAGTGTAGCAGCAGAGAAGTCTTAAGATACAAGAGACAGCAGGTGTCACAGTCGGAGCAATAAACAATGTGCCGGAGGTGTCAGGAGGGGCCGGGTGCAGCCAAACGCGGGACGCAGACACTGAAGTACTGGGGGAGGACAGGATGGGGATGCCATGGCATTTAAGGGTAGAGCTGGGGTTCAGGTAGATAGAGTGCCAGGCAGGCAGAGCGGAGCGGGCTCCCGGAGTCCGGACAGGCAGAGTGGAGCGGGCTTCTGCAATTTGAGTTCAGGTAGACAGGTCCCCGGGGTTCAGGCAGGCAGAGCGGAGCGGGCTCCCGAAGTTCAAGTTCAGGTAGACAGGCTCCCGGGGTTCAGGCAGGCAGGCTAGATAAGCTGGCGGAGAGCCTTCCCTGGGCGGGCTGCATGTATCCCGGGTAGGGACGCCTCCCAGGTGGAAACACCGGAGGCCTGGGCACGACGTGAACCCTAGGCGGGTGCGGGGCACAATCCCAGGGTTTGGGCGGAAAAGTAGGAACAGGCGGAACCACCGCCGGGCAGCGGCAGGTCGGCCGGACCTGCCCGACGGAGGCAAGGGGCAGGAACGGGCAGAACCACCGCCGGGCAGCAGCAGGTCGGCCGGACCTGCCCGACGGAGGCAAGGGGTAGGAACGGGCAGAACCACCGCCGGGCAGCAGCAGGTCGGCCGGACCTGCCCGACGGAGGCAAGGGGTAGGAACGGGCAGAACCACCGCCGGGCAGCGGCAGGTCAGCCGGACCTGCCCGACGGAGGGAAGGGGTAGGAACAGGCTGAACCACCGGCGGGCAGCAGCAGGTCGGCCGGACCTGCCCGACGGAGGCAAGGAGTTGGAATGGGCATAGGTCCAGGGTGACCAACACAACAGTCATGATAACAGGAAAATCGGAAAACAGCCGGCAGACAGCGCGACTGCACGAACAAAACAAACGGGCGGAGAAGCGGGGCCAGCGCATGGGAATAAAGGTGGGGGAGCGGACCAACCTGGTAGTACTGGCACGGGGCAGAGGAGCATGATGAAGAGAAGATCTGAGCCCAGGCTGGATCACAGAATGCAGGGAAGGGTTCGGAGCCAGCGGAGAACAGGAAACAGAACAATACAACCACCCGCTTGGTCCCAGTCCCAAGGCCCCTTATAAGCACCTGCAGCTCAATGCGTCACAGGTGTGCCTCCTTGAACCAGGAGGGTCCTAACTGGATCACGGGTGATGGGAGGAACAACTGCAGGACCCGGAGTCCGGAGCTCCCAGACCGGATCAGAACCCGGAACGCGGTTCCAGACCGGACCCTGACAGGAGGAACTTGGCGGTTCAAGCAGCATCTGACGGGGGAAGGAACGGCTGACATTTCAGGTCCACACCCTGAATCGGCAATGACCAGGAGTTCTGATCTCTCGACCAAAACATACAGTCACCTTGGGGAATTCATTGGGGCTTTTCTCTTTGAAACAAAGGAGGATGAGAGGTGACTTGATAGCGGTTCACCCAAAGCTGAACTGAATACATTTTACCCCATCACACATCAAGGAGCATTTAATTTCACCAGAATATTCACAGGTGCTGATAAGATCCTCATCGATGCCCTGGTAACATCCAGACTCAGTTACCTCCTTGTCCTGAACTGGAGCTTGCTCAAGACTCTGACTCGTGTATCTTGTCTCATCAAAGCACCTTGAGAAACCCTGCTGTCTTTCCAGTGTCCGTCGCTTTGTCGCTGTTATTGTTACTCCTGTTGTACTGAGATTTACTCACAACACGGAAGCTTTCCGATTACGGACCCAGTCTCCCAGGACACAGCAAATGAATCCATTTCCATCTGCCGCTCCGGTCCAAGGTCCTGGGCTGTTGGATCAACCAGTGCGGATTCACAGACAGAAAACAGATCAGGAACACGCGGGTCATTTTCAGGTTGGGAAGTTGTGACTGGTGAAGTGGCACAGGAATCACAATTTGGTGTTCGATGTTCATAACACAGTTGTGGAAGAAACAATGTTTATTTATTTTTATTTATTTTATTTATTCAGAGACACAAGGCAGAATTAGCCCATCCGGCCCTTCGAGCTGCACCACCCAACAAACCCGACGATCCCCGATTTTAACCCCAACCTAATCATGGAATGATTTACTGTAACCAATTCACCTGCTAACCGGTTGGTCTTTGGACTGTGGGAGGAAACAGGATCACCCGGAGGAAACCCACATGTTCTATGGGGAGGATGTACACACTCCTTACAGGGATTGAGTTCTGAACTGTGACAGCCCGAGCTGTAACAGCATCCTGCTAACGACACTCGACTGGGTGTGATATCATAACCACAGGGGTTCCGTCAATGTACGTTACACCAGGAGTTCTGTCAATATACGTCACACAGGGGTTCTGTCAATGTACATCACACAGGGGTTCTGTCAATCTACGTCACACAGGGGTTCTGTCAATGTACGTTACACCAGGAGTTCTGTCAATATACGTCACACAGGGGTTCTGTCAATGTACATCACACAGTGGTTCTGTCAATGTACATCACACAGGGGTTCTGTCAATATACGTCACACAGGGGTTCTGTCAATGTAAGTCACACAGGGGTTCTGTCAATGTACGTCACACAGGGGTTCTGTCAATGTATGTCACACAGGGGTTCCGTCAATATACGTCACACAGGGGTTCTGTCAATATACGTCACACAGGGGTTCTGTCAATATACGTCACACAGGGGTTCTGTCAATATACGTCACACAGGGGTTCTGTCAATGTACATCACACAGGGGTTCTGTCAATGTATGTCACACAGGGGTTCTGTCAATATATGTCACACAGGGGTTCTGTCAATATATGTCACACAGGGGTTCTGTCAATGTACGTCACACAGGGGTTCTGTCAATGTACGTCACACAGGGGTTCTGTCAATGTACGTCACACAAGAGTTCCGTCAATGTACGTCACACCAGGGGTTCTGTCAATGTACATCACACAAGAGTTCCGTCAATGTACGTCACACAGGGGTTCTGTCAATATACGTCACACAGGGGTTCTGTCAATATACATCACACAGGGGTTCTGTCAATATACGTCACACAGGGGTTCTGTCAATGTACGTCACACAAGAGTTCCGTCAATGTACGTCACACAGGGGTTCTGTCAATATACGTCACACAGGGGTTCTGTCAATATACATCACACAGGGGTTCTGTCAATATACGTCACACAGGGGTTCTGTCAATGTACATCACACAGGGGTTCTGTCAATATACGTCACACAGGAGATCTGTCAATGCACATCACACAGGGGTTCTGTCAATATACGTCACACAGGGGTTCTGTCAATGTACATCACACAAGAGTTCCGTCAATGTACGTCACACAGGGGTTCTGTCAATATACGTCACACAGGGGTTCTGTCAATATACATCACACAGGGGTTGTGTCAACGTACGTCACACAGGGGTTCTGTCAATATACGTCACACAGGGGTTCCGTCAATATACGTCACACAGGGGTTCTGTCAATATACGTCACACAGGGGTTCTGTCAATATACGTCACACAGGGGTTCTGTCAATATACGTCACACAGGGGTTCTGTCAATGTACATCACACAGGGGTTCTGTCAATGTATGTCACACAGGGGTTCTGTCAATATATGTCACACAGGGGTTCTGTCAATATATGTCACACAGGGGTTCTGTCAATGTACGTCACACAGGGGTTCTGTCAATGTACGTCACACAGGGGTTCTGTCAATGTACGTCACACAAGAGTTCCGTCAATGTACGTCACACCAGGGGTTCTGTCAATGTACATCACACAAGAGTTCCGTCAATGTACGTCACACAGGGGTTCTGTCAATATACGTCACACAGGGGTTCTGTCAATATACATCACACAGGGGTTCTGTCAATATACGTCACACAGGGGTTCTGTCAATGTACGTCACACAAGAGTTCCGTCAATGTACGTCACACAGGGGTTCTGTCAATATACGTCACACAGGGGTTCTGTCAATATACATCACACAGGGGTTCTGTCAATATACGTCACACAGGAGATCTGTCAATGCACATCACACAGGGGTTCTGTCAATATACGTCACACAGGGGTTCTGTCAATGTATGTCACACAGGGGTTCTGTCAATGTACGTCACACAGGGGTTCTGTCAATGTACATCACACAGGGGTTCTGTCAATGTACGTCACACAGGGGTTCTGTCAATGTACGTCACACAGGGGTTCTGTCAATATACGTCACACAGGGGTTGTGTCAACGTACGTCACACAGGGGTTCTGTCAATATATGTCACACAGGGGTTCTGTCAATATACGTCACACAGTGGTTCTGTCAATATACGTCACACAAGAGTTCCGTCAATGTACATCACACAGGGGTTCTGTCAATATACGTCACACAGGGGTTCTGTCAATATACGTCACACAGGGGTTGTGTCAACGTACGTCACACAGGGGTTCTGTCAATATACGTCACACAAGAGTTCCGTCAATGTACATCACACAGGGGTTCTGTCAATGTACGTCACACAGGAGTTCCATCAATGTACATGACACAGGGGTTCAATCAATATACATCACACAGGGGTTCTGTCAATGTACGTCACACAGGGGTTCTGTCAATATACATCACACAAGAGTTCCGTCAATATACATCACACAGGGGTTCCGTCAATATACGTCACACAGGGGTTCTGTCAATATACATCACACAAGAGTTCCGTCAATGTACATCACACAGGGGTTCCGTCAATATACGTCACACAGGGGTTCCGTCAATGTACGTCACACAGGGGTTCTGTCAATATAAGTCACACAGGGGTTCTGTCAATGTACATCACACAGGGGTTCTGTCAATGTACATCACACAACAGTTCCGTCAATGTACGTCACACAGGGGTTCTGTCAATGTACATCACACAGGGGTTCTGTCAAAGTACGTCACACAGGGGTTCCATCAATGTACGTCACACAGGGGTTCTGTCAATGTACGTCACACAGGGGTTCTGTCAATGTACATCACACAGGGGTTCTGTCAATGTACGTCACACAGGGGTTCTGTCAATGTACATCACACAGGGGTTCTGTCAATGTACATCACACAGGGGTACTGTCAACATACGTCACACAGGGGTTCCGTCAATGTACATCACAAAAACAGGAGTTCTGTCAATGTATATCACACAGGGGTTCTGTCAATGTAGGTCACACAGGGGTTCCGTCAATGTACGTCACACAGGGGTTCTGTCAATGTACGTCACACAGGGGTTCTGTCAATATATGTCACACAGGGGTTCTGTCAATATACATCACACAGGGGTTCCGTCAATGTACGTCACACAGGGGTTCCGTCAATGTACATCACAAACACAGGAATTCTGTCAATGTACGTCACACAGGAATTCTGTCAATGTATATCACACAGGGGTTCTGTCAATGTACGTCACAAACACAGGGGTTCTGTCAATGTACATCACACAGGGGTTCCGTCAATGTACGTCACACAGGGGTTCTGTCAAAGTACATCACACAGGGGTTCCGTCAATGTACGTCACACAGGGGTTCTGTCAATGTACGTCACACAGGGGTTCCGTCAATGTACATCACACAGGGGTTCTGTCAATATACGTCACACAAGAGTTCCATCAATGTACATCACACAGGGGTTCCGTCAATGTACGTCACACAGGGGTTCTGTCAATGTACGTCACACAGGGGTTGTTTCAATGTACGTCACACAGGGGTTCTGTCAATATACGTCACACAGGGGTTCTGTCAATATACATCGCACAAGAGTTCCGTCAATGTACATCACACAGGGTTTCTGTCAATATACATCACACAAGAGTTCCGTCAATGTACGTCACACAAGAGTTCCGTCAATGTACGTCACACAGGGGTTCTGTCAATGTACATCACACAGGGGTTCTGTCAATGTACGTCACACAGGGGTTCTGTCAATGTACATCACACAGGGGTTCTATCAATGTACGTCACACAGGGGTTCCGTCAATATACGTCACACAGGGGTTCCGTCAATGTACGTCACACAGGGGTTCCGTCAATGTACATCACACAGGGGTTCTGTCAATGTACGTCACACAGGGGTTCCGTCAATGTACGTCACACAGGGGTTCTGTCAATGTACGTCACACAGGGGTTCAGTCAATGTACGTCACACAGGGGTTCTGTCAATGTACGTCACACAGGGGTTCTGTCACTGTACGTCACACAGGGGTTCTGTCAATGTACGTCACACAGGGGTTCTGTCAATGTATGTCACACAGGAGTTCTGTCAATGTACATCACACAAGAGTTCCGTCAATGTACATCACACAGGGGTTCTGTCAATATACGTCACACAGGGGTTCTGTCAATGTACGTCACACAGGAGTTCCATCAATGTACATGACACAGGGGTTCAGTCAATATACATCACACAGGGGTTCTGTCAATGTACGTCACACAGGGGTTCTGTCAATATACATCACACAGGGGTTCTGTCAATGTACGTCACACAGGGGTTCTGTCAATATACATCACACAAGAGTTCCGTCAATATACATCACACAGGGGTTCTGTCAATGTACGTCACACAGGGGTTCTGTCAATATACGTCACACAAGAGTTCCGTCAATGTACATCACACAGGGGTTCCGTCAATATACGTCACACAGGGGTTCCGTCAATGTACGTCACACAGGGGTTCTGTCAATATAAGTCACACAGGGGTTCTGTCAATGTACATCACACAGGGGTTCTGTCAATGTACATCACACAACAGTTCCGTCAATGTACGTCACACAGGGGTTCTGTCAATGTACATCACACAGGGGTTCTGTCAATGTACGTCACACAGGGGTTCCGTCAATGTACGTCACACAGGGGTTCTGTCAATGTACGTCACACAGGGGTTCTGTCAATGTACATCACACAGGGGTACTGTCAACATACGTCACACAGGGGTTCTGTCAATGTACATCACAAACACAGGAGTTCTGTCAATGTATATCACACAGGGGTTCTGTCAATGTAGGTAACACAGGGGTTCCGTCAATGTACGTCACACAGGGGTTCTGTCAATGTACGTCACACAGGGGTTCTGTCAATATATGTCACACAGGGGTTCTGTCAATATACATCACACAGGGGTTCCGTCAATGTACGTCACACAGGGGTTCCGTCAATGTACATCACAAACACAGGAATTCTGTCAATGTACGTCACACAGGAATTCTGTCAATGTATATCACACAGGGGTTCTGTCAATGTACGTCACAAACACAGGGGTTCTGTCAATGTACATCACACAGGGGTTCCGTCAATATACGTCACACAGGGGTTCTGTCAAAGTACGTCACACAGGGGTTCTGTCAATGTACATCACACAGGGGTTCCGTCAATGTACGTCACACAGGGGTTCTGTCAATGTACGTCACACAGGGGTTCCGTCAATGTACATCACACAGGGGTTCTGTCAATATACGTCACACAAGAGTTCCATCAATGTACATCACACAGGGGTTCCGTCAATGTACGTCACACAGGGGTTCTGTCAATGTACGTCTCACAGGGGTTGTGTCAATGTACATCACACAGGGGTTCTGTCAATATACGTCACACAGGGGTTCTGTCAATATACATCGCACAAGAGTTCCGTCAATGTACATCACACAGGGTTTCTGTCAATATACATCACACAAGAGTTCCGTCAATGTACGTCACACAAGAGTTCCGTCAATGTACGTCACACAGGGGTTCTGTCAATGTACATCACACAGGGATTCTGTCAATGTACGTCACACAGGGGTTCCGTCAATGTACATCACACAGGGGTTCTATCAATGTACGTCACACAGGGGTTCCATCAATGTACGTCACACAGGAGTTCTGTCAATGTACGTCACACGGGGGTTCTGTCAATGTACGTCACACAGGGGTTCTGTCAATATACATCACACAGGGGTCCTGTCAATGTATGTTACACAGGGGTTCTGTCAATGTACATCACACAGGAGTTCTGCCAACGTACGTGACACAGGGGTTCTGTCAATATACGTCACACAGGGGTTCTATCAATGTACATCACACAGGGGTCCTGTCAATGTACATCACACAGGGGTTGTGTCAATATACGTCACACAGGGGTTCTGTCAATCTACATCACACAGGGGTTCTGTCAATATACGTCACACAGTGGTTCTGTCAATGTACGTCACACAGGGGTTCTGTCAATGTACGTGACACAGGGATGGTGTCAATATACGTCACACAAGAGTTCCATCAATGTACGTCACATAGGGGTCCTGTCAATGTACATCACACATGGGTTCTGTCAATATACGTCACACAGGGGTTCTGTCAATATACGTCACACAGGGGTTCTGTCAATGTTCATCACACAGGGGTTCTGTCAATGTACGTCACACAGGGGTTCCGTCAATGTTCATCACACAGGGGTTCTTTCAATCTACGTCACACATGGGTTGTGTCAATGTACATCACACAGGGGTTCTTTCAATGTACGTCACACAGGGGTTCTGTCAATGTACGTCACACAGGGGTTCTGTCAAAGTACGTCACACAGGGGTTCTGTCAATGTACATGACACAGGGGTTCAATCAATATACATCACACAGGGGTTCTGTCAATGTACGTCACACAGGGGTTCTGTCAATATACATCACACAAGAGTTCCGTCAATATACATCACACAGGGGTTCCGTCAATATACGTCACACAGGGGTTCTGTCAATATACATCACACAAGAGTTCCGTCAATGTACATCACACAGGGGTTCCGTCAATATACGTCACACAGGGGTTCCGTCAATGTACGTCACACAGGGGTTCTGTCAATATAAGTCACACAGGGGTTCTGTCAATGTACATCACACAGGGGTTCTGTCAATGTACATCACACAACAGTTCCGTCAATGTACGTCACACAGGGGTTCTGTCAATGTACATCACACAGGGGTTCTGTCAAAGTACGTCACACAGGGGTTCCATCAATGTACGTCACACAGGGGTTCTGTCAATGTACGTCACACAGGGGTTCTGTCAATGTACATCACACAGGGGTTCTGTCAATGTACGTCACACAGGGGTTCTGTCAATGTACATCACACAGGGGTTCTGTCAATGTACATCACACAGGGGTTCTGTCAATGTAGGTCACACAGGGGTTCCGTCAATGTACGTCACACAGGGGTTCTGTCAATGTACGTCACACAGGGGTTCCGTCAATGTACATCACAAAAACAGGAGTTCTGTCAATGTATATCACACAGGGGTTCTGTCAATGTAGGTCACACAGGGGTTCCGTCAATGTACGTCACACAGGGGTTCTGTCAATGTACGTCACACAGGGGTTCTGTCAATATATGTCACACAGGGGTTCTGTCAATATACATCACACAGGGGTTCCGTCAATGTACGTCACACAGGGGTTCCGTCAATGTACATCACAAACACAGGAATTCTGTCAATGTACGTCACACAGGAATTCTGTCAATGTATATCACACAGGGGTTCTGTCAATGTACGTCACAAACACAGGGGTTCTGTCAATGTACATCACACAGGGGTTCCGTCAATGTACGTCACACAGGGGTTCTGTCAAAGTACATCACACAGGGGTTCCGTCAATGTACGTCACACAGGGGTTCTGTCAATGTACGTCACACAGGGGTTCCGTCAATGTACATCACACAGGGGTTCTGTCAATATACGTCACACAAGAGTTCCATCAATGTACATCACACAGGGGTTCCGTCAATGTACGTCACACAGGGGTTCTGTCAATGTACGTCACACAGGGGTTGTTTCAATGTACGTCACACAGGGGTTCTGTCAATATACGTCACACAGGGGTTCTGTCAATATACATCGCACAAGAGTTCCGTCAATGTACATCACACAGGGTTTCTGTCAATATACATCACACAAGAGTTCCGTCAATGTACGTCACACAAGAGTTCCGTCAATGTACGTCACACAGGGGTTCTGTCAATGTACATCACACAGGGGTTCTGTCAATGTACGTCACACAGGGGTTCTGTCAATGTACATCACACAGGGGTTCTATCAATGTACGTCACACAGGGGTTCCGTCAATATACGTCACACAGGGGTTCCGTCAATGTACGTCACACAGGGGTTCCGTCAATGTACATCACACAGGGGTTCTGTCAATGTACGTCACACAGGGGTTCTGTCAATGTACGTCACACAGGGGTTCAGTCAATGTACGTCACACAGGGGTTCTGTCAATGTACGTCACACAGGGGTTCTGTCACTGTACGTCACACAGGGGTTCTGTCAATGTACGTCACACAGGGGTTCTGTCAATGTATGTCACACAGGAGTTCTGTCAATGTACATCACACAAGAGTTCCGTCAATGTACATCACACAGGGGTTCTGTCAATATACGTCACACAGGGGTTCTGTCAATGTACGTCACACAGGAGTTCCATCAATGTACATGACACAGGGGTTCAGTCAATATACATCACACAGGGGTTCTGTCAATGTACGTCACACAGGGGTTCTGTCAATATACATCACACAAGAGTTCCGTCAATATACATCACACAGGGGTTCTGTCAATGTACGTCACACAGGGGTTCTGTCAATATACATCACACAAGAGTTCCGTCAAAATACATCACACAGGGGTTCTGACAATGTACGTCACACAGGGGTTCTGTCAATATACGTCACACAAGAGTTCCGTCAATGTACATCACACAGGGGTTCCGTCAATATACGTCACACAGGGGTTCCGTCAATGTACGTCACACAGGGGTTCTGTCAATATAAGTCACACAGGGGTTCTGTCAATGTACATCACACAGGGGTTCTGTCAATGTACATCACACAACAGTTCCGTCAATGTACGTCACACAGGGGTTCTGTCAATGTACATCACACAGGGGTTCTGTCAATGTACGTCACACAGGGGTTCCGTCAATGTACGTCACACAGGGGTTCTGTCAATGTACGTCACACAGGGGTTCTGTCAATGTACATCACACAGGGGTACTGTCAACATACGTCACACAGGGGTTCTGTCAATGTACATCACAAACACAGGAGTTCTGTCAATGTATATCACACAGGGGTTCTGTCAATGTAGGTAACACAGGGGTTCCGTCAATGTACGTCACACAGGGGTTCTGTCAATGTACGTCACACAGGGGTTCTGTCAATATATGTCACACAGGGGTTCTGTCAATATACATCACACAGGGGTTCCGTCAATGTACGTCACACAGGGGTTCCGTCAATGTACATCACAAACACAGGAATTCTGTCAATGTACGTCACACAGGAATTCTGTCAATGTATATCACACAGGGGTTCTGTCAATGTACGTCACAAACACAGGGGTTCTGTCAATGTACATCACACAGGGGTTCCGTCAATATACGTCACACAGGGGTTCTGTCAAAGTACGTCACACAGGGGTTCTGTCAATGTACATCACACAGGGGTTCCGTCAATGTACGTCACACAGGGGTTCTGTCAATGTACGTCACACAGGGGTTCCGTCAATGTACATCACACAGGGGTTCTGTCAATATACGTCACACAAGAGTTCCATCAATGTACATCACACAGGGGTTCCGTCAATGTACGTCACACAGGGGTTCTGTCAATGTACGTCTCACAGGGGTTGTGTCAATGTACATCACACAGGGGTTCTGTCAATATACGTCACACAGGGGTTCTGTCAATATACATCGCACAAGAGTTCCGTCAATGTACATCACACAGGGTTTCTGTCAATATACATCACACAAGAGTTCCGTCAATGTACGTCACACAAGAGTTCCGTCAATGTACGTCACACAGGGGTTCTGTCAATGTACATCACACAGGGGTTCTGTCAATGTACGTCACACAGGGGTTCCATCAATGTACATCACACAGGGGTTCTATCAATGTACGTCACACAGGGGTTCCATCAATGTACGTCACACAGGAGTTCTGTCAATGTACGTCACACGGGGGTTCTGTCAATGTACGTCACACAGGGGTTCTGTCAATATACATCACACAGGGGTCCTGTCAATGTATGTTACACAGGGGTTCTGTCAATGTACATCACACAGGAGTTCTGCCAATGTACGTGACACAGGGGTTCTGTCAATATACGTCACACAGGGGTTCTATCAATGTACATCACACAGGGGTCCTGTCAATGTACATCACACAGGGGTTGTGTCAATATACGTCACACAGGGGTTCGGTCAATCTACATCACACAGGGGTTCTGTCAATATACGTCACACAGTGGTTCTGTCAATGTACGTCACACAGGGGTTCTGTCAATGTACGTGACACAGGGATGGTGTCAATATACGTCACACAAGAGTTCCATCAATGTACGTCACACAGGGGTCCTGTCAATGTACATCACACATGGGTTCTGTCAATATACGTCACACAGGGGTTCTGTCAATATACGTCACACAGGGGTTCTGTCAATGTTCATCACACAGGGGTTCTGTCAATGTACGTCACACAGGGGTTCTTTCAATGTACGTCACACAGGGGTTCTGTCAATGTACGTCACACAGGGGTTCTGTCAAAGTACGTCACACAGGGGTTCTGTCAATGTACATCACACAGGGGTTCCGTCAATGTACGTCACACAGGGGTTCTGTCAATGTACGTCACACAGGGGTTCTGTCAATATACGTCACACAAGAGTTCCATCAATGTACCTCACACAGGGGTTCCGTCAATGTACGTCACACAGGAATTCTGTCAATGTACGTCACACAGGAGTTCTGTCAATGTACGACACACAGGGGTTCTGTCAATGTACATCACACAGGGGTCCTGTCAATATACGTCACACAGGAGTCCTGTCAATGTACGTCACACAGGGGTTCTGTCAATCTACATCACACAGGGGTTCTGTCAATATACGTCACACAGTGGTCCTGTCAATGTACGTCACACAGGGGTTCTGTCAATCTACGTGACACAGGGATGGTGTCAATATACGTCACACAAGAGTTCCATCAATGTACGTCACACAGGGGTCCTGTCAATGTACATCACACAGGGGTTCTGTCAATGTACGTCACACAGGGGTTCTGTCAATGTACATCACACAGGGGTTCTATCAATGTACGTCACACAGGGGTTCCGTCAATATACGTCACACAGGGGTTCCGTCAATGTACGTCACACAGGGGTTCCGTCAATGTACATCACACAGGGGTTCTGTCAATGTACGTCACACAGGGGTTCCGTCAATGTACGTCACACAGGGGTTCTGTCAATGTACGTCACACAGGGGTTCAGTCAATGTACGTCACACAGGGGTTCTGTCAATGTACATCACACAGGGGTTCTGTCAATGTACGTCACACAGGGGTTCTGTCAATGTATGTCACACAGGAGTTCTGTCAATGTACATCACACAAGAGTTCCGTCAATGTACATCACACAGGGGTTCTGTCAATATACGTCACACAGGGGTTCTGTCAATGTACGTCACACAGGAGTTCCATCAATGTACATGACACAGGGGTTCAGTCAATATACATCACACAGGGGTTCTGTCAATGTACGTCACACAGGGGTTCTGTCAATATACATCACACAAGAGTTCCGTCAATATACATCACACAGGGGTTCTGTCAATGTACGTCACACAGGGGTTCTGTCAATATACATCACACAAGAGTTCCGTCAATATACATCACACAGGGGTTCTGTCAATGTACGTCACACAGGGGTTCTGTCAATATACGTCACACAAGAGTTCCGTCAATGTACATCACACAGGGGTTCCGTCAATATACGTCACACAGGGGTTCCGTCAATGTACGTCACACAGGGGTTCTGTCAATATAAGTCACACAGGGGTTCTGTCAATGTACATCACACAGGGGTTCTGTCAATGTACATGACACAACAGTTCCGTCAATGTACGTCACACAGGGGTTCTGTCAATGTACATCACACAGGGGTTCTGTCAATGTACGTCACACAGGGGTTCCGTCAATGTACGTCACACAGGGGTTCTGTCAATGTACGTCACACAGGGGTTCTGTCAATGTACATCACACAGGGGTACTGTCAACATACGTCACACAGGGGTTCTGTCAATGTACATCACAAACACAGGAGTTCTGTCAATGTATATCACACAGGGGTTCTGTCAATGTAGGTCACACAGGGGTTCCGTCAATGTACGTCACACAGGGGTTCTGTCAATGTACGTCACACAGGGGTTCTGTCAATATATGTCACACAGGGGTTCTGTCAATATACATCACACAGGGGTTCCGTCAATGTACGTCACACAGGGGTTCCGTCAATGTACATCACAAACACAGGAATTCTGTCAATGTACGTCACACAGGGGTTCTATCAATGTACGTCACAAACACAGGGGTTCTGTCAATGTACATCACACAGGGGTTCCGTCAATGTACGTGACACAGGGGTTCTGTCAAAGTACGTCACACAGGGGTTCTGTCAATGTACATCACACAGGGGTTCCGTCAATGTACGTCACACAGGGGTTCTGTCAATGTACGTCACACAGGGGTTCCGTCAATGTACATCACACAGGGGTTCTGTCAATATACGTCACACAAGAGTTCCATCAATGTACATCACACAGGGGTTCCGTCAATGTACGTCACACAGGGGTTCTGTCAATGTACGTCTCACAGGGGTTGTGTCAATGTACGTCACACAGGGGTTCTGTCAATATACGTCACACAGGGGTTCTGTCAATATACATCGCACAAGAGTTCCGTCAATGTACATCACACAGGGTTTCTGTCAATATACATCACACAAGAGTTCCGTCAATGTACGTCACACAAAAGTTCCGTCAATGTACGTCACACAGGGGTTCTGTCAATGTACATCACACAGGGGTTCTGTCAATGTACGTCACACAGGGGTTCCGTCAATGTACATCACACAGGGGTTCTATCAATGTACGTCACACAGGGGTTCCGTCAATGTACGTCACACAGGAGTTCTGTCAATGTACGTCACACGGGGGTTCTGTCAATGTACGTCACACAGGGGTTCTGTCAATATGCATCACACAGGGGTCCTGTCAATGTATGTTACACAGGGGTTCTGTCAATGTACATCACACAGGAGTTCTGCCAATGTACGTGACACAGGGGTTCTGTCAATATACGTCACACAGGGGTTCTATCAATGTACATCACACAGGGGTCCTGTCAATGTACATCACACAGGGGTTGTGTCAATATACGTCACACAGGGGTTCTCTCAATCTACATCACACAGGGGTTCTGTCAATATACGTCACACAGTGGTTCTGTCAATGTACGTCACACAGGGGTTCTGTCAATGTACGTGACACAGGGATGGTGTCAATATACGTCACACAAGAGTTCCATCAATGTACGTCACATAGGGGTCCTGTCAATGTACATCACACATGGGTTCTGTCAATATACGTCACACAGGGGTTCTGTCAATATACGTCACACAGGGGTTCTTTCAATGTACGTCACACAGGGGTTGTGTCAATGTACATCACACAGGGGTTCTTTCAATGTACGTCACACAGGGGTTCTGTCAATGTACGTCACACAGGGGTTCTGTCAAAGTACGTCACACAGGGGTTCTGTCAATGTACATCACACAGGGGTTCCGTCAATGTACGTCACACCGGGGTTCTGTCAATGTACGTCACACAGGGGTTCTGTCAATATACGTCACACAAGAGTTCCATCAATGTACATCACACAGGGGTTCCGTCAATGTACGTCACACAGGAATTCTGTCAATGTACGTCACACAGGAGTTCTGTCAATGTACGACACACAGGGGTTCTGTCAATGTACATCACACAGGGGTCCTGTCAATATACGTCACACAGGAGTCCTGTCAATGTACGTCACACAGGGGTGCTGCAATGTACATCACACAGGGGTTCTGTCAATATACATCACACAGGGGTCCTGTCAATGTACATCACACAGGGGTTCTGTCAATATACGTCACACAGGGGTTCTATCAATGTACAGCAAACAGGGGTCCTGTCAATGTACATCACACGGGGGTTGTCTCAATATACGTCACACAGGGGTTCTATCAATGTACATCACACAGGGATTCTGTCAATGTACGTCACACAGGGGTTCTGTCAATGTATGTTACACAGGGGTTCTGTCAATGTACATCACACAGGAGTTCTGTCAATGTACGTGACACAGGGGTTCTGTCAATATACGTCACACAGGGGTTCTATCAATGTACATCACACAGGGGTCCTGTCAATGTACATCACACAGGGGCTGTGTCAATATACGTCACACAGGGGTTCTGTCAATCTACATCACACAGGGGTTCTGTCAATATACGTCACACAGTGGTCCTGTCAATGTACGTCACACAGGGGTTCTGTCAATGTACGTGACACAGGGATGGTGTCAATATACGTCACACAAGTGTTCCATCAATGTACGTCACACAGGGGTCCTGTCAATGTACATCACACAGGGGTTCTGTCAATATACGTCACACAGGGGTTCTGTCAATATACGTCACACAGGGGTTCTGTCAATGTTCATCACACAGGGGTTCTGTCAATGTACGTCACACAGGGGTTGTGTCAATGTACATCACACAGGGGTTCTTTCAATGTACGTCACACAGGGGTTCTGTCAATGTACGTCACACAGGGGTTCTGTCAATGTACGTCACACAGGGGTTCTGTCAATATACGTCACACAGGGGTTCTATCAATGTACATCACACAGGGGTTCCGTCAATGTACATCACACAGGGGTTGTGTCAATATACGTCACACAGGGGTTCTATCAATGTACGTCACACAGGGGTTCTGTCAATGTACATCACACAGGGGTTCTGTCAATGTACGTCACACAGGGGTTCTGTCAATGTACGTCACACAGGGGTTCTGTCAATGTACATCACACAGGGGTTCTGTCAATATACGTCACACAGGGGTACTGTCAGTGTATGTCACACAGGGGTTCTGTCAATATACGTCATACAAGAGTTCCGTCAATGTACGTCACACAGGGGTTCTGTCAATGTACATCATAAACACAGGGGTTGTGTCAATGTACGTCACACAGGGGTTCTGTCAATGTACGTCACACAGGGGTTCTGTCAATGTACATCACACAGATGTTCCGTCAATGTACATCACACAGGGGTTCAGTCAATGTACATCACCAACACAGGAATTCTGTCAATGTACGTTATAAACACAGGAATTCTGTCAATGTACGTCACAAACACAGGAATTCTGTCAATATACATCACAAACACAGGAATTCTGTCAATGTACATCACAAACACAGGGGTTCTGTCAATGTACGTCACACAGGGGTTCTGTCAATGTACGTCACCAACACAGGAATTCTGTCAATGTACGTCACAAACACAGGAATTCTGTCAATATACGTCACAAACACAGGGGTTCTGTCAATGTACATCACACAGGGGTTCTGTCAATGTACATCACAAACACAGGAATTCTGTCAATGTACGTCACAAACACAGGAATTCTGTCAATGTACATCACAACACAGGAGTTCTGTGAATATACGTCACAAACACAGGGGTTCTGTCAATGTACATCACACAGGGGTTCTGTCAATGTACTTCACCAACACAGGAATTCTGTCAATGTACGTCACAAACACAGGAATTCTGTCAATATACGTCACAAACACAGGAGTTCTGTCAATGTACATCACAAACACAGGAATTCTGTCAATGTACGTCACAAACACAGGAATTCTGTCAATATACGTCACAAACACAGGAATTCTGTCAATGTACGTCACAAACACAGGAATTCTGTCAATATACTTCACAAACACAGGGGTTCTGTCAATGTACATCACAAACACAGGAGTTCTGTCAATGTACATCACAAACACAGGGGTTCTGTCAATGTACGTTATAAACACAGGGGTTCTGTCAATGTACGTCACACAGGGGTTCTGTCAATGTACATCACAATCACAGGAATTCTGTCAATGTACGTTATAAACACAGGGGTTCTGTCAATGTACGTCACACAGGGGTTCTGTCAATCTACATCACACAGGGGTTCTGTCAATATACGTCACACAGTGGTCCTGTCAATGTACGTCACACAGGGGTTCTGTCAATGTACGTGACACAGGGATGGTGTCAATATACGTCACACAAGAGTTCCATCAATGTACGTCACACAGGGGTCCTGTCAATGTACATCACACAGGGGTTCTGTCAATATACGTCACACAGGGGTTCTGTCAATATACGTCACACAGGGGTTCTGTCAATGTTCATCACACAGGGGTTCTCTCAATGTACGTCACACAGGGGTTGTGTCAATGTAAATCACACAGGGGTTCCGTCAATGTACGTCACACAGGGGTTCTGTCAATGTACATCACACAGGGGTTCTGTCAATGTACGTCACACAGGGGTTCTGTCAATGTACGTCACACAGGGGTTCTGTCAATATACGTCACACAGGGGTTATATCAATGTACATCACACAGGGGTTCCGTCAATGTAAATCACACAGGGGTTGTGTCAATATACGTCACACAGGGGTTCTATCAATGTACGTCACACAGGGATTTTGTCAATGTACATCACACAGGGGTTCTGTCAATGTACGTCACACAGGGGTTCTGTCAATGTACGTCACACAGGGGTTCTGTCAATGTACATCACACAGGGGTTCTGTCAATATACGTCACACAAGAGTTCCGTCAATGTACATCACACAGGGGTTCTAATATACGTCACACAGGGGTACTGTCAATGTATATCACACAGGGGTTCTGTCAATATACGTCATACAAGAGTTCCGTCAATGTACGTCACACAGGGGTTCTGTCAATGTACATCATAAACACAGGGGTTGTGTCAATGTACGTCACACAGGGGTTCTGTCAATGTACGTCACACAGGGGTTCTGTCAATGTACATCACACAGGGGTTAAGTCAATGTATATCACACTGGGGTTCAGTCAATGTACATCACCAACATAGGAATTCTGTCAATGTACGTTATAAACACAGGTGTTCTGTCAATGTACGTCACACAGGGGTTCTGTCAATGTACGTCACACAGGGGTTCTGTCAATATACGTCACACAGGGGTTCTATCAATGTACATCACACAGGGGTTCCGTCAATGTACATCACACAGGGGTTCTGTCAATGTACATCACACAGGGGTTCCGTCAATGTACATCACACAGGAATTCTGTCAATGTACATCACAACACAGGAGTTCTGTGAATATACGTCACAAACACAGGGGTTCTGTCAATGTACATCACACAGGGGTTCTGTCAATGTACTTCACCAACACAGGAATTCTGTCAATGTACGTCACAAACACAGGAATTCTGTCAATATACGTCACAAACACAGGAGTTCTGTCAATGTACATCACAAACACAGGAATTCTGTCAATGTACGTCACAAACACAGGAATTCTGTCAATATACGTCACAAACACAGGAATTCTGTCAATGTACGTCACAAACACAGGAATTCTGTCAATATACTTCACAAACACAGGGGTTCTGTCAATGTACATCACAAACACAGGAGTTCTGTCAATGTACATCACAAACACAGGGGTTCTGTCAATGTACGTTATAAACACAGGGGTTCTGTCAATGTACGTCACACAGGGGTTCTGTCAATGTACGTGACACAGGGATGGTGTCAATATACGTCACACAAGAGTTCCATCAATGTACGTCACACAGGGGTCCTGTCAATGTACATCACACAGGGGTTCTGTCAATATACGTCACACAGGGGTTCTGTCAATATACGTCACACAGTGGTCCTGTCAATGTACGTCACACAGGGGTTCTGTCAATGTACGTGACACAGGGATGGTGTCAATATACGTCACACAAGAGTTCCATCAATGTACGTCACACAGGGGTCCTGTCAATGTACATCACACAGGGGTTCTGTCAATATACGTCACACAGGGGTTCTGTCAATATACGTCACACAGGGGTTCTGTCAATGTTCATCACACAGGGGTTCTCTCAATGTACGTCACACAGGGGTTGTGTCAATGTACATCACACAGGGGTTCTTTCAATGTACTTCACACAGGGGTTCTGTCAATGTACGTCACACAGGGATTCTGTCAATGTACGTCAGACAGGGGTTGTGTCAATGTAAATCACACAGGGGTTCCGTCAATGTACGTCACACAGGGGTTCTGTCAATGTACATCACACAGGGGTTCTGTCAATGTACGTCACACAGGGGTTCTGTCAATGTACGTCACACAGGGGTTCTGTCAATATACGTCACACAGGGGTTCTATCAATGTACATCACACAGGGGTTCCGTCAATGTAAATCACACAGGGGTTGTGTCAATATACGTCACACAGGGGTTCTATCAATGTACGTCACACAGGGATTTTGTCAATGTACATCACACAGGGGTTCTGTCAATGTACGTCACACAGGGGTTCTGTCAATGTACGTCACACAGGGGTTCTGTCAATGTACATCACACAGGGGTTCTGTCAATATACGTCACACAAGAGTTCCGTCAATGTACATCACACAGGGGTTCTGTCAATATACGTCACACAGGGGTACTGTCAATGTATATCACACAGGGGTTCTGTCAATATACGTCATACAAGAGTTCCGTCAATGTACGTCACACAGGGGTTCTGTCAATGTACATCATAAACACAGGGGTTGTGTCAATGTACGTCACACAGGGGTTCTGTCAATGTACATCACACAGGGGTTCTGTCAATGTATATCACACTGGGGTTCAGTCAATGTACATCACCAACATAGGAATTCTGTCAATGTACGTTATAAACACAGGTGTTCTGTCAATGTACGTCACACAGGGGTTCTGTCAATGTACGTCACACAGGGGTTCTGTCAATATACGTCACACAGGGGTTCTATCAATGTACATCACACAGGGGTTCCGTCAATGTACATCACACAGGGGTTCTGTCAATGTACATCACACAGGGGTTCTGTCAATGTACGTCACACAGGGGTTCTGTCAATGTACGTCACACAGGGATTCTGTCAATGTACATCACACAGGGGTTCTGTCAATATACGTCACACAGGGGTACTGTCAATGTATGTCACACAGGGGTTCTGTCAATATACGTCATACAAGAGTTCCGTCAATGTACGTCACACAGGGGTTCTGTCAATGTACATCATAAACACAGGGGTTGTGTCAATGTACGTCACACAGGGGTTCTGTCAATGTACATCACACAGGGGTTCCGTCAATGTACATCACACAGGGGTTCAGTCAATGTACATCACCAACACAGGAATTCTGTCAATGTACGTTATAAACACAGGAATTCTGTCAATGTACGTCACAAACACAGGAATTCTGTCAATATACATCACAAACACAGGAATTCTGTCAATGTACATCACAAACACAGGGGTTCTGTCAATGTACGTCACACAGGGGTTCTGTCAATGTACGTCACCAACACAGGAATTCTGTCAATGTACGTCACAAACACAGGAATTCTGTCAATATACGTCACAAACACAGGGGTTCTGTCAATGTACATCACACAGGGGTTCTGTCAATGTACATCACAAACACAGGAATTCTGTCAATGTACGTCACAAACACAGGAATTCTGTCAATGTACATCACAACACAGGAGTTCTGTGAATATACGTCACAAACACAGGGGTTCTGTCAATGTACATCACACAGGGGTTCTGTCAATGTACTTCACCAACACAGGAATTCTGTCAATGTACGTCACAAACACAGGAATTCTGTCAATATACGTCACAAACACAGGAGTTCTGTCAATGTACATCACAAACACAGGAATTCTGTCAATGTACGTCACAAACACAGGAATTCTGTCAATATACGTCACAAACACAGGAATTCTGTCAATGTACGTCACAAACACAGGAATTCTGTCAATATACGTCACAAACACAGGGGTTCTGTCAATGTACATCACAAACACAGGAGTTCTGTCAATATACGTCACAAACACAGGGGTTCTGTCAATGTACATCACAAACACAGGGGTTCTGTCAATGTACGTTATAAACACAGGGGTTCTGTCAATGTACGTCACACAGGGGTTCTGTCAATGTACATCACAATCACAGGAATTCTGTCAATGTACGTTATAAACACAGGGGTTCTGTCAATGTACGTCACACAGGGGTTCTGTCAATCTACATCACACAGGGTTTCTGTCAATATACATCACACAAGAGTTCCGTCAATGTACGTCACACAAGAGTTCCGTCAATGTACGTCACACAGGGGTTCTTTCAATGTACATCACACAGGGGTTCTGTCAATGTACGTCACACAGGGGTTCCGTCAATGTACATCACACAGGGGTTCTATCAATGTACGTCACACAGGGGTTCCGTCAATGTACGTCACACAGGAGTTCTGTCAATGTACGTCACACGGGGGTTCTGTCAATGTACGTCACACAGGGGTTCTGTCAATATACATCACACAGGGGTCCTGTCAATGTATGTTACACAGGGGTTCTGTCAATGTACATCACACAGGAGTTCTGCCAATGTACGTGACACAGGGGTTCTGTCAATATACGTCACACAGGGGTTCTATCAATGTACATCACACAGGGGTCCTGTCAATGTACATCACAGAGGGGTTGTGTCAATATACGTCACACAGGGGTTCTGTCAATCTACATCACACAGGGGTTCTGTCAATATACGTCACACAGTGGTTCTGTCAATGTACGTCACACAGGGGTTCTGTCAATGTACGTGACACAGGGATGGTGTCAATATACGTCACACAAGAGTTCCATCAATGTACGTCACATAGGGGTCCTGTCAATGTACATCACACATGGGTTCTGTCAATATACGTCACACAGGGGTTCTGTCAATATACGTCACACAGGGGTTCTGTCAATGTTCATCACACAGGGGTTCTGTCAATGTACGTCACACAGGGGTTCTTTCAATGTACATCACACAGGGTTTGTGTCAATGTACATCACACAGGGGTTCTTTCAATGTACGTCACACAGGGGTTCTGTCAATGTACGTCACACAGGGGTTCTGTCAAAGTACGTCACACAGGGGTTCTGTCAATGTACATCACACAGGGGTTCCGTCAATGTACGTCACACCGGGGTTCTGTCAATGTACGTCACACAGGGGTTCTGTCAATATACGTCACACAAGAGTTCCATCAATGTACATCACACAGGGGTTCCGTCAATGTACGTCACACAGGAATTCTGTCAATGTACGTCACACAGGAGTTCTGTCAATGTACGACACACAGGGGTTCTGTCAATGTACATCACACAGGGGTCCTGTCAATATACGTCACACAGGAGTCCTGTCAATGTACGTCACACAGGGGTGCTGCAATGTACATCACACAGGGGTTCTGTCAATATACATCACACAGGGGTCCTGTCAATGTACATCACACAGGGGTTCTGTCAATATACGTCACACAGGGGTTCTATCAATGTACAGCAAACAGGGGTCCTGTCAATGTACATCACACGGGGGTTGTCTCAATATACGTCACACAGGGGTTCTATCAATGTACATCACACAGGGATTCTGTCAATGTACGTCACACAGGGGTTCTGTCAATGTATGTTACACAGGGGTTCTGTCAATGTACATCACACAGGAGTTCTGTCAATGTACGTGACACAGTGGTTCTGTCAATGTACGTCACACAGGGGTTCTGTCAATGTACGTGACACAGGGATGGTGTCAATATACGTCACACAAGAGTTCCATCAATGTACGTCACATAGGGGTCCTGTCAATGTACATTACACATGGGTTCTGTCAATATACGTCACACAGGGGTTCTATCAATGTACATCACACAGGGGTCCTGTCAATGTACATCACACAGGGGCTGTGTCAATATACGTCACACAGGGGTTCTGTCAATCTACATCACACAGGGGTTCTGTCAATATACGTCACACAGTGGTCCTGTCAATGTACGTCACACAGGGGTTCTGTCAATGTACGTGACACAGGGATGGTGTCAATATACGTCACACAAGAGTTCCATCAATGTACGTCACACAGGGGTCCTGTCAATGTACATCACACAGGGGTTCTGTCAATATACGTCACACAGGGGTTCTGTCAATATACGTCACACAGGGGTTCTGTCAATGTTCATCACACAGGGGTTCTGTCAATGTACGTCACACAGGGGTTGTGTCAATGTACATCACACAGGGGTTCTTTCAATGTACGTCACACAGGGGTTCTGTCAATGTACGTCACACAGGGGTTCTGTCAATGTACGTCACACAGGGGTTCTGTCAATATACGTCACTCAGGGGTTCTATCAATGTACATCACACAGGGGTTCCGTCAATGTACATCACACAGGGGTTGTGTCAATATACGTCACACAGGGGTTCTATCAATGTACGTCACACAGGGGTTCTGTCAATGTACATCACACAGGGGTTCTGTCAATGTACGTCACACAGGGGTTCTGTCAATGTACGTCACACAGGGGTTCTGTCAATGTACATCACACAGGGGTTCTGTCAATATACGTCACACAGGGGTACTGTCAATGTATGTCACACAGGGGTTCTGTCAATATACGTCATACAAGAGTTCCGTCAATGTACGTCACACAGGGGTTCTGTCAATGTACATCATAAACACAGGGGTTGTGTCAATGTACGTCACACAGGGGTTCTGTCAATGTACGTCACACAGGGGTTCTGTCAATGTACATCACACAGATGTTCCGTCAATGTACATCACACAGGGGTTCAGTCAATGTACATCACCAACACAGGAATTCTGTCAATGTACGTTATAAACACAGGAATTCTGTCAATGTACGTCACAAACACAGGAATTCTGTCAATATACATCACAAACACAGGAATTCTGTCAATGTACATCACAAACACAGGGGTTCTGTCAATGTACGTCACACAGGGGTTCTGTCAATGTACGTCACCAACACAGGAATTCTGTCAATGTACGTCACAAACACAGGAATTCTGTCAATATACGTCACAAACACAGGGGTTCTGTCAATGTACATCACACAGGGGTTCTGTCAATGTACATCACAAACACAGGAATTCTGTCAATGTACGTCACAAACACAGGAATTCTGTCAATGTACATCACAACACAGGAGTTCTGTGAATATACGTCACAAACACAGGGGTTCTGTCAATGTACATCACACAGGGGTTCTGTCAATGTACTTCACCAACACAGGAATTCTGTCAATGTACGTCACAAACACAGGAATTCTGTCAATATACGTCACAAACACAGGAGTTCTGTCAATGTACATCACAAACACAGGAATTCTGTCAATGTACGTCACAAACACAGGAATTCTGTCAATATACGTCACAAACACAGGAATTCTGTCAATGTACGTCACAAACACAGGAATTCTGTCAATATACTTCACAAACACAGGGGTTCTGTCAATGTACATCACAAACACAGGAGTTCTGTCAATGTACATCACAAACACAGGGGTTCTGTCAATGTACGTTATAAACACAGGGGTTCTGTCAATGTACGTCACACAGGGGTTCTGTCAATGTACATCACAATCACAGGAATTCTGTCAATGTACGTTATAAACACAGGGGTTCTGTCAATGTACGTCACACAGGGGTTCTGTCAATCTACATCTCACAGGGGTTCTGTCAATATACGTCACACAGTGGTCCTGTCAATGTACGTCACACAGGGGTTCTGTCAATGTACGTGACACAGGGATGGTGTCAATATACGTCACACAAGAGTTCCATCAATGTACGTCACACAGGGGTCCTGTCAATGTACATCACACAGGGGTTCTGTCAATATATGTCACACAGGGGTTCTGTCAATATACGTCACACAGGGGTTCTGTCAATGTTCATCACACAGGGGTTCTCTCAATGTACGTCACACAGGGGTTGTGTCAATGTACATCACACAGGGGTTCTTTCAATGTACTTCACACAGGGGTTCTGTCAATGTACGTCACACAGGGATTCTGTCAATGTACGTCAGACAGGGGTTGTGTCAATGTAAATCACACAGGGGTTCCGTCAATGTACGTCACACAGGGGTTCTGTCAATGTACATCACACAGGGGTTCTGTCAATGTACGTCACACAGGGGTTCTGTCAATGTACGTCACACAGGGGTTCTGTCAATATACGTCACACAGGGGTTCTATCAATGTACATCACACAGGGGTTCCGTCAATGTAAATCACACAGGGGTTGTGTCAATATACGTCACACAGGGGTTCTATCAATGTACGTCACACAGGGATTCTGTCAATGTACATCACACAGGGGTTCTGTCAATGTACGTCACACAGGGGTTCTGTCAATGTACGTCACACAGGGGTTCTGTCAATGTACATCACACAGGGGTTCTGTCAATATACGTCACACAAGAGTTCCGTCAATGTACATCACACAGGGGTTCTGTCAATATACGTCACACAGGGGTACTGTCAATGTATATCACACAGGGGTTCTGTCAATATACGTCATACAAGAGTTCCGTCAATGTACGTCACACAGGGGTTCTGTCAATGTACATCATAAACACAGGGGTTGTGTCAATGTACGTCACACAGGGGTTCTGTCAATGTACGTCACACAGGGGTTCTGTCAATGTACATCACACAGGGGTTCCGTCAATGTACATCACACAGGGGTTCAGTCAATGTACATCACCAACACAGGAATTCTGTCAATGTACGTTATAAACACAGGTGTTCTGTCAATGTACGTCACACAGGGGTTCTGTCAATGTACGTCACACAGGGGTTCTGTCAATATACGTCACACAGGGGTTCTATCAATGTACATCACACAGGGGTTCCGTCAATGTACATCACACAGGGGTTGTGTCAATATACGTCACACAGGGGTTCTATCAATGTACGTCACACAGGGGTTCTGTCAATGTACATCACACAGGGGTTCTGTCAATGTACGTCACACAGGGGTTCTGTCAATGTACGTCACACAGGGATTCTGTCAATGTACATCACACAGGGGTTCTGACAATATACGTCACACAGGGGTACTGTCAATGTATGTCACACAGGGGTTCTGTCAATATACGTCATACAAGAGTTCCGTCAATGTACGTCACACAGGGGTTCTGTCAATGTACATCATAAACACAGGGGTTGTGTCAATGTACGTCACACAGGGGTTCTATCAATGTACATCACACAGGGGTTCCGTCAATGTACATCACACAGGGGTTCAGTCAATGTACATCACCAACACAGGAATTCTGTCAATGTACGTTATAAACACAGGAATTCTGTCAATGTACGTCACAAACACAGGAATTCTGTCAATATACATCACAAACACAGGGGTTCTGTCAATGTACGTCACCAACACAGGAATTCTGTCAATGTACGTCACAAACACAGGAATTCTGTCAATATACGTCACAAACACAGGGGTTCTGTCAATGTACATCACACAGGGGTTCTGTCAATGTACATCACAAACACAGGAATTCTGTCAATGTACGTCACAAACACAGGAATTCTGTCAATATACATCACAACACAGGAGTTCTGTGAATATACGTCACAAACACAGGGGTTCTGTCAATGTACATCACACAGGGGTTCTGTCAATGTACTTCACCAACACAGGAATTCTGTCAATGTACGTCACAAACACAGGAATTCTGTCAATATACGTCACAAACACAGGAGTTCTGTCAATGTACATCACAAACACAGGAATTCTGTCAAAGTACGTCACAAACACAGGAATTCTGTCAATATACGTCACAAACACAGGAATTCTGTCAATGTACGTCACAAACACAGGAATTCTGTCAATATACGTCACAAACACAGGGGTTCTGTCAATGTACATCACAAACACAGGAGTTCTGTCAATATACGTCACAAACACAGGGGTTCTGTCAATGTACATCACAAACACAGGGGTTCTGTCAATGTACGTTATAAACACAGGGGTTCTGTCAATGTACGTCACACAGGGGTTCTGTCAATGTACATCACAATCACAGGAATTCTGTCAATGTACGTTATAAACACAGGGGTTCTGTCAATGTACGTCACACAGGGGTTCTGTCAATCTACATCACACAGGGGTTCTGTCAATATACGTCACACAGTGGTCCTGTCAATGTACGTCACACAGGGGTTCTGTCAATGTACGTGACACAGGGATGGTGTCAATATACGTCACACAAGAGTTCCATCAATGTACGTCACACAGGGGTCCTGTCAATGTACATCACACAGGGGTTCTGTCAATATACGTCACACAGGGGTTCTGTCAATATACGTCACACAGGGGTTCTGTCAATGTTCATCACACAGGGGTTCTGTCAATGTACGTCACACAGGGATTCTGTCAATGTACATCACACAGGGGTTCTGTCAATGTACGTCACACAGGGGTTCTGTCAATGTACGTCACACAGGGGTTCTGTCAATGTACATCACACAGGGGTTCTGTCAATATACGTCACACAAGAGTTCCGTCAATGTACATCACACAGGGGTTCTGTCAATATACGTCACACAGGGGTACTGTCAATGTATATCACACAGGGGTTCTGTCAATATACGTCATACAAGAGTTCCGTCAATGTACGTCACACAGGGGTTCTGTCAATGTACATCATAAACACAGGGGTTGTGTCAATGTACGTCACACAGGGGTTCTGTCAATGTACGTCACACAGGGGTTCTGTCAATGTACATCACACAGGGGTTCCGTCAATGTACATCACACAGGGGTTCAGTCAATGTACATCACCAACACAGGAATTCTGTCAATGTACGTTATAAACACAGGAATTCTGTCAATGTACGTCACAAACACAGGAATTCTGTCAATATACATCACAAACACAGGAATTCTGTCAATGTACATCACAAACACAGGGGTTCTGTCAATATACGTCACACAGGGGTTCTGTCAATGTACGTCACTAACACAGGAATTCTGTCAATGTACGTCACAAACACAGGAATTCTGTCAATATACGTCACAAACACAGGGGTTCTGTCAATGTACATCACAAACACAGGAATTTTGTCAATGTACGTCACAAACACAGGAATTCTGTCAATATACGTCACAAACACAGGAATTCTGTCAATGTACGTCACAAACACAGGAATTCTGTCAATATACGTCACAAACACAGGGGTTCTGTCAATGTACATCACAAACACAGGAGTTCTGTCAATATACGTTATAAACACAGGGGTTCTGTCAATGTACGTCACACAGGGGTTCTGTCAATGTACATCACAATCACAGGAATTCTGTCAATGTACGTTATAAACACAAGAATTCTGTCAAAGTACGTCACCAACACAGGAATTCTGTCAATATACATCACAAACACAGGGGTTCTGTCAATGTACGTTATAAACACAGGAATTCTGTCAATGTACATCACAAACACAGGAATTCTGTCAATGTACGTCACCAACACAGGAATTCTGTCAAAGTACGTTATAAACACAGGAACTCTGTCAATGTACGTCACCAACACAGGAATTCTGTCAATGTACATCACAAACACAGGAATTCTGTCAATGTACGTCACCAACACAAGAATTCTGTCAATGTACATCACAATCACAGGAATTCTGTCAATGTACGTCACAAACACAGGATCTCTGTCAATGTACGTCACAAACACAGGGGTTATGTCAATGTACATCACAAACACAGGAATTCTGTCAATGTACAGCACAAACACAGGAATTCTGTCAGTGTACGTCACCAACACAGGAATTCTGTCAATGTACGTCACAAACACAGGATCTCTGTCAATGTACGTCACAAACACAGGGGTTCTGTCAATGTACATCACAAACACAGGAATTCTGTCAATGTACGTCTCAAACACAGGGGTTCTGTCAATGTACGTCACCAACACAGGAATTCTGTCAATGTACGTCACAAACACAGGATCTCTGTCAATGTACATCATAATCACAGTAATTCTGTCAATGTACGTCACACAGGAATTCTGTCAATGTACATCACAAACACAGGAATTCTGTCAATGTACGTCACCAACACAGGAATTCTGTCAATGTACATCACAAACACAGGAATTCTGTCAATGTATGTCACAAACAGAGGGGTTCTGTCAATGTACATCACAAACACAGGAATTCTGTCAATTTGCATCACAAACACAGGAATTCTGTCAATGTACATCACAAACACAGGAATTTTGTCAATGTACGTCACAAACACAGGGGTTCTGTCAATATACATCACAAACACAGGAATTCTGTCAATGTACATCACAAACACAGGAATTCTGTCAATGTATGTCACAAACACAGGATCTCTGTCAATGTACGTCACAAACACAGGGGTTCTGTCAATGTACATCACAAACACAGGAATTCTGTCAATGTACGTCACAAACACAGGGGTTCTGTCAATATACATCACAAACACAGGAATTCTGTCAAAGTACGTTATAAACACAGGGGTTCTGTCAATGTACGTCACACAGGGGTTCTGTCAATGTACATCACAATCACAGGAATTCTGTCAATGTACGTTATAAACACAAGAATTCTGTCAAAGTACGTCAGCAACACAGGAATTCTGTCAATATACATCACAAACACAGGGGTTCTGTCAATGTACGTTATAAACACAGGAATTCTGTCAATGTACATCACAAACACAGGAATTCTGTCAATGTACGTCACCAACACAGGAATTCTGTCAAAGTACGTTATAAACACAGGAACTCTGTCAATGTACGTCACCAACACAGGAATTCTGTCAATGTACATCACAAACACAGGAATTCTGTCAATGTACGTCACCAACACAAGAATTCTGTCAATGTACATCACAATCACAGGAATTCTGTCAATGTACGTCACAAACACAGGATCTCTGTCAATGTACGTCACAAACACAGGGGTTATGTCAATGTACATCACAAACACAGGAATTCTGTCAATGTACAGCACAAACACAGGAATTCTGTCAGTGTACGTCACCAACACAGGAATTCTGTCAATGTACGTCACAAACACAGGATCTCTGTCAATGTACGTCACAAACACAGGGGTTCTGTCAATGTACATCACAAACACAGGAATTCTGTCAATGTACGTCTCAAACACAGGGGTTCTGTCAATGTACGTCACCAACACAGGAATTCTGTCAATGTACGTCACAAACACAGGATCTCTGTCAATGTACATCATAATCACAGGAATTCTGTCAATGTACGTCACACAGGAATTCTGTCAATGTACATCACAAACACAGGAATTCTGTCAATGTACGTCACCAACACAGGAATTCTGTCAATGTACATCACAAACACAGGAATTCTGTCAATGTACGTCACAAACAGAGGGGTTCTGTCAATGTACATCACAAACACAGGAATTCTGTCAATTTGCATCACAAACACAGGAATTCTGTCAATGTACATCACAAACACAGGAATTTTGTCAATGTACGTCACAAACACAGGGGTTCTGTCAATATACATCACAAACACAGGAATTCTGTCAATGTACATCACAAACACAGGAATTCTGTCAATGTATGTCACAAACACAGGATCTCTGTCAATGTACGTCACAAACACAGGGGTTCTGTCAATGTACATCACAAACACAGGAATTCTGTCAATGTACGTCACAAACACAGGGGTTCTGTCAATATACATCACAAACACAGGAATTCTGTCAAAGTACGTTATAAACACAGGAATTCTGTCAATGTACGTCACCAACACAGGAATTCTGTCAATGTACGTCACACAGGAATTCTGTCAATATACGTCACCAACACAGGAATTCTGTCAATGTACGTCACAAACACAGGAATTCTGTCAATGTACATCACAATCACAGGAATTCTGTCAATGTACGTCACAAACACAGGATCTCTGTCAATGTACGTCACAAACACAGGGGTTCTGTCAATGTACATCACACAGGGGTTCTGTCAATGTACATCACACAGGGGTTCCATCAATGTACATCACACAGGGGTTCTGTCAATATATGTCACACAGGGGTTGTGTCAATGTACGTCACACAGGGGTTCTGTCAATATACGTCACACAGGGGTTCTGTCAATATACATCGCACAAGAGTTCCGTCAATGTACATCACACAGGGGTTCTGTCAATGAACATCACACAGGGGTTCTGTCAATGTACGTCACACAGGGGTTCTGTCAATGTACATCACACAGGGGTTCTGTCAATATACGTCATACAAGAGTTCCGTCAATGTACGTCACACAGGGGTTCTGTCAATGTACATCATAAACACAGGAATTCTGTCAATATACGTCACAAACACAGGAATTCTGTCAATGTACGTCACAAACACAGGAATTCTGTCAATATACGTCACAAACACAGGGGTTCTGTCAATGTACATCACAAACACAGGAGTTCTGTCAATATACGTCACAAACACAGGGGTTCTGTCAATGTACATCACAAACACAGGGGTTCTGTCAATGTACGTTATAAACACAGGGGTTCTGTCAATGTACGTCACACAGGGGTTCTGTCAATGTACATCACAATCACAGGAATTCTGTCAATGTACGTTATAAACACAGGTGTTCTGTCAATGTACGTCACACAGGGGTTCTGTCAATGTACGTCACACAGGGGTTCTGTCAATATACGTCACACAGGGGTTCTATCAATGTACATCACACAGGGGTTCCGTCAATGTACATCACACAGGGGTTGTGTCAATATACGTCAGACAGGGGTTCTATCAATGTACGTCACACAGGGGTTCTGTCAATGTACATCACACAGGGGTTCTGTCAATGTACGTCACACAGGGGTTCTGTCAATGTACGTCACACAGGGATTCTGTCAATGTACATCACACAGGGGTTCTGTCAATATACGTCACACAGGGGTACTGTCAATGTATGTCACACAGGGGTTCTGTCAATATACGTCATACAAGAGTTCCGTCAATGTACGTCACACAGGGGTTCTGTCAATGTACATCACACAGGGGTTCCGTAAATGTACATCACACAGGGGTTCAGTCAATGTACATCACCAACACAGGAATTCTGTCAATGTACGTCACAAACACAGGAATTCTGTCAATATACATCACAAACACAGGAATTCTGTCAATGTACATCACAAACACAGGGGTTCTGTCAATGTACGTCACACAGGGGTTCTGTCAATGTACGTCACCAACACAGGAATTCTGTCAATGTACGTCACAAACACAGGAATTCTGTCAATATACGTCACAAACACAGGGGTTCTGTCAACGTACATCACACAGGGGTTCTGTCAATGTACATCACAAACACAGGAATTCTGTCAATGTACGTCACAAACACAGGAATTCTGTCAATGTACATCACAACACAGGAGTTCTGTGAATATACGTCACAAACACAGGGGTTCTGTCAATGTACATCACACAGGGGTTCTGTCAATGTACTTCACCAACACAGGAATTCTGTCAATGTACGTCACAAACACAGGAATTCTGTCAATATACGTCACAAACACAGGAGTTCTGTCAATGTACATCACAAACACAGGAATTCTGTCAATGTACGTCACAAACACAGGAATTCTGTCAATATACGTCACAAACACAGGAATTCTGTCAATGTACGTCACAAACACAGGAATTCTGTCAATATACGTCACAAACACAGGGGTTCTGTCAATGTACATCACAAACACAGGAGTTCTGTCAATATACGTCACAAACACAGGGGTTCTGTCAATGTACATCACAAACACAGGGGTTCTGTCAATATACGTTATAAACACAGGGGTTCTGTCAATGTACGTCACACAGGGGTTCTGTCAATGTACATCACAATCACAGGAATTCTGTCAATGTACGTTATAAACACAGGTGTTCTGTCAATGTACGTCACACAGGGGTTCTGTCAATGTACGTCACACAGGGGTTCTGTCAATATACGTCACACAGGGGTTCTATCAATGTACATCACACAGGGGTTCCGTCAATGTACATCACACAGGGGTTGTGTCAATATACGTCAGACAGGGGTTCTATCAATGTACGTCACACAGGGGTTCTGTCAATGTACATCACACAGGGGTTCTGTCAATGTACGTCACACAGGGGTTCTGTCAATGTACGTCACACAGGGATTCTGTCAATGTACATCACACAGGGGTTCTGTCAATATACGTCACACAGGGGTACTGTCAATGTATGTCACACAGGGGTTCTGTCAATATACGTCATACAAGAGTTCCGTCAATGTACGTCACACAGGGGTTCTGTCAAAGTACATCACACAGGGGTTCCGTAAATGTACATCACACAGGGGTTCAGTCAATGTACATCACCAACACAGGAATTCTGTCAATGTACGTCACAAACACAGGAATTCTGTCAATATACATCACAAACACAGGAATTCTGTCAATGTACATCACAAACACAGGGGTTCTGTCAATGTACGTCACACAGGGGTTCTGTCAATGTACGTCACCAACACAGGAATTCTGTCAATGTACGTCACAAACACAGGAATTCTGTCAATATACGTCACAAACACAGGGGTTCTGTCAACGTACATCACACAGGGGTTCTGTCAATGTACATCACAAACACAGGAATTCTGTCAATGTACGTCACAAACACAGGAATTCTGTCAATGTACATCACAACACAGGAGTTCTGTGAATATACGTCACAAACACAGGGGTTCTGTCAATGTACATCACACAGGGGTTCTGTCAATGTACTTCACCAACACAGGAATTCTGTCAATGTACGTCACAAACACAGGAATTCTGTCAATATACGTCACAAACACAGGAGTTCTGTCAATGTACATCACAAACACAGGAATTCTGTCAATGTACGTCACAAACACAGGAATTCTGTCAATATACGTCACAAACACAGGAATTCTGTCAATGTACGTCACAAACACAGGAATTCTGTCAATATACGTCACAAACACAGGGGTTCTGTCAATGTACATCACAAACACAGGAGTTCTGTCAATATACGTCACAAACACAGGGGTTCTGTCAATGTACATCACAAACACAGGGGTTCTGTCAATATACGTTATAAACACAGGGGTTCTGTCAATGTACGTCACACAGGGGTTCTGTCAATGTACATCACAATCACAGGAATTCTGTCAATGTACGTTATAAACACAGGGGTTCTGTCAATGTACGTCACACAGGGGTTCTGTCAATCTACATCACACAGGGGTTCTGTCAATATACGTCACACAGTGGTCCTGTCAATGTACGTCACACAGGGGTTCTGTCAATGTACGTGACACAGGGATGGTGTCAATATACGTCACACAAGAGTTCCATCAATGTACGTCACACAGGGGTCCTGTCAATGTACATCACACAGGGGTTCGGTCAATATACGTCACACAGGGGTTCTGTCAATATACGTCACACAGGGGTTCTGTCAATGTTCATCACACAGGGGATCTGTCAATGTACGTCACACAGGGGTTGTGTCAATGTACATCACACAGGGGTTTTTTCAATGTACTTCACACAGGTGTTCTGTCAATGTACGTCACACAGGGATTCTGTCAATGTACGTCACACAGGGGTTGTGTCAATGTAAATCACACAGGGGTTCTGTCAATATACGTCACACAGGGGTTCTGTCAATGTACGTCACACAGGGGTTCTGTCAATATACGTCACACAGGGGTTCTATCAATGTACATCACACAGGGGTTCCGTCAATGTACATCACACAGGGGTTGTGTCAATATACGTCACACAGGGGTTCTATCAATGTACGTCACACAGGGGTTCTGTCAATGTACATCACACAGGGGTTCTGTCAATGTACGTCACACAGGGGTTCTGTCAATGTACGTCACACAGGGATTCTGTCAATGTACATCACACAGGGGTTCTGTCAATATACGTCACACAGGGGTACTGTCAATGTATGTCACACAGGGGTTCTGTCAATATACGTCATACAAGAGTTCCGTCAATGTACGTCACACAGGGGTTCCGTCAATGTACGTCACACAGGGGTTCTGTCAATGTACATCACACAGGGGTTCCGTAAATGTACATCACACAGGGGTTCAGTCAATGTACATCACCAACACAGGAATTCTGTCAATGTACGTTATAAACACAGGAATTCTGTCAATGTACGTCACAAACACAGGAATTCTGTCAATATACATCACAAACACAGGAATTCTGTCAATGTACATCACAAACACAGGGGTTCTGTCAATGTACGTCACACAGGGGTTCTGTCAATGTACGTCACCAACACAGGAATTCTGTCAATGTACGTCACAAACACAGGAATTCTGTCAATATACGTCACAAACACAGGGGTTCTGTCAACGTATATCACACAGGGGTTCTGTCAATGTACATCACAAACACAGGAATTCTGTCAATGTACGTCACAAACACAGGAATTCTGTCAATGTACATCACAACACAGGAGTTCTGTGAATATACGTCACAAACACAGGGGTTCTGTCAATGTACATCACACAGGGGTTCTGTCAATGTACTTCACCAACACAGGAATTCTGTCAATGTACGTCACAAACACAGGAATTCTGTCAATATACGTCACAAACACAGGAGTTCTGTCAATGTACATCACAAACACAGGAATTCTGTCAATGTACGTCACAAACACAGGAATTCTGTCAATATACGTCACAAACACAGGGGTTCTGTCAATGTACATCACAAACACAGGAGTTCTGTCAATATACGTCACAAACACAGGGGTTCTGTCAATGTACATCACAAACACAGGGGTTCTGTCAATGTACTTTATAAACACAGGGGTTCTGTCAATGTACGTCACACAGGGGTTCTGTCAATGTACATCACAATCACAGGAATTCTGTCAATGTACGTTATAAACACAGGGGTTCTGTCAATGTACGTCACACAGGGGTTCTGTCAATCTACATCACACAGGGGTTCTGTCAATATACGTCACACAGTGGTCCTGTCAATGTACGTCACACAGGGGTTCTGTCAATGTACGTGACACAGGGATGGTGTCAATATACGTCACACAAGAGTTCCATCAATGTACGTCACACAGGGGTCCTGTCAATGTACATCACACAGGGGTTCTGTCAATATACGTCACACAGGGGTTCTGTCAATATACGTCACACAGGGGTTGTGTCAATGTACATCACACAGGGGTTTTTTCAATGTACTTCACACAGGTGTTCTGTCAATGTACGTCACACAGGGATTCTGTCAATGTACGTCACACAGGGGTTGTATCAATGTAAATCACACAGGGGTTCTGTCAATATACGTCACACAGGGGTTCTGTCAATGTACGTCACACAGGGGTTCTGTCAATATACGTCACACAGGGGTTCTATCAATGTACATCACACAGGGGTTCCGTCAATGTACATCACACAGGGGTTGTGTCAATATACGTCACACAGGGGTTCTATCAATGTACGTCACACAGGGATTCTGTCAATGTACATCACACAGGGGTTCTGTCAATGTACGTCACACAGGGGTTCAGTCAATGTACGTCACACAGGGGTTCTGTCAATGTACATCACACAGGGGTTCTGTCAATATACGTCACACAAGAGTTCCGTCAATGTACATCACACAGGGGTTCTGTCAATATACGTCACACAGGGGTACTGTCAATGTATATCACACAGGGGTTCTGTCAATATACGTCATACAAGAGTTCCGTCAATGTACGTCACACAGGGGTTCTGTCAATGTACATCATAAACACAGGGGTTGTGTCAATGTACGTCACACAGGGGTTCTGTCAATGTACGTCACACAGGGGTTCTGTCAATGTACATCACACAGGGGTTCCGTCAATGTACATCACACAGGGGTTCTGTCAATGTACTTCACCAACACAGGAATTCTGTCAATGTACGTCACAAACACAGGAATTCTGTCAATATACGTCACAAACACAGGGGTTCTGTCAATGTACATCACAAACACAGGAATTTTGTCAATGTACGTCACAAACACAGGAATTCTGTCAATATACGTCACAAACACAGGAATTCTGTCAATGTACGTCACAAACACAGGAATTCTGTCAATATACGTCACAAACACAGGGGTTCTGTCAATGTACATCACAAACACAGGAGTTCTGTCAATATACGTTATAAACACAGGGGTTCTGTCAATGTACGTCACACAGGGGTTCTGTCAATGTACATCACAATCACAGGAATTCTGTCAATGTACGTTATAAACACAAGAATTCTGTCAAAGTACGTCACCAACACAGGAATTCTGTCAATATACATCACAAACACAGGGGTTCTGTCAATGTACGTTATAAACACAGGAATTCTGTCAATGTACATCACAAACACAGGAATTCTGTCGATGTACGTCACCAACACAGGAATTCTGTCAAAGTACGTTATAAACACAGGAACTCTGTCAATGTACGTCACCAACACAGGAATTCTGTCAATGTACATCACAAACACAGGAATTCTGTCAATGTACGTCACCAACACAAGAATTCTGTCAATGTACATCACAATCACAGGAATTCTGTCAATGTACGTCACAAACACAGGATCTCTGTCAATGTACGTCACAAACACAGGGGTTCTGTCAATGTACATCACAAACACAGGAATTCTGTCAATGTACATCACAAACACAGGAATTCTGTCAGTGTACGTCACCAACACAGGAATTCTGTCAATGTACGTCACAAACACAGGATCTCTGTCAATGTACGTCACAAACACAGGGGTTCTGTCAATGTACATCACAAACACAGGAATTCTGTCAATGTACGTCTCAAACACAGGGGTTCTGTCAATGTACGTCACCAACACAGGAATTCTGTCAATGTACGTCACAAACACAGGATCTCTGTCAATGTACATCATAATCACAGGAATTCTGTCAATGTACGTCACACAGGAATTCTGTCAATGTACATCACAAACACAGGAATTCTGTCAATGTACGTCACCAACACAGGAATTCTGTCAATGTACATCACAAACACAGGAATTCTGTCAATGTACGTCACAAACAGAGGGGTTCTGTCAATGTACATCACAAACACAGGAATTCTGTCAATTTGCATCACAAACACAGGAATTCTGTCAATGTACATCACAAACACAGGAATTTTGTCAATGTACGTCACAAACACAGGGGTTCTGTCAATATACATCACAAACACAGGAATTCTGTCAATGTACATCACAAACACAGGAATTCTGTCAATGTATGTCACAAACACAGGATCTCTGTCAATGTACGTCACAAACACAGGGGTTCTGTCAATGTACATCACAAACACAGGAATTCTGTCAATGTACGTCACAAACACAGGGGTTCTGTCAATATACATCACAAACACAGGAATTCTGTCAAAGTACGTTATAAACACAGGAATTCTGTCAATGTACGTCACCAACACAGGAATTCTGTCAATGTACGTCACACAGGAATTCTGTCAATATACGTCACCAACACAGGAATTCTGTCAATGTACGTCACAAACACAGGAATTCTGTCAATGTACATCACAATCACAGGAATTCTGTCAATGTACGTCACAAACACAGGATCTCTGTCAATGTACGTCACAAACACAGGGGTTCTGTCAATGTACATCACACAGGGGTTCTGTCAATGTACATCACACAGGGGTTCCATCAATGTACATCACACAGGGGTTCTGTCAATATATGTCACACAGGGGTTGTGTCAATGTACGTCACACAGGGGTTCTGTCAATATACGTCACACAGGGGTTCTGTCAATATACATCGCACAAGAGTTCCGTCAATGTACATCACACAGGGGTTCTGTCAATGAACATCACACAGGGGTTCTGTCAATGTACGTCACACAGGGGTTCTGTCAATGTACATCACACAGGGGTTCTGTCAATATACGTCACACAGGGGTACTGTCAATGTATGTCACACAGGGGTTCTGTCAATATACGTCATACAAGAGTTCCGTCAATGTACGTCACACAGGGGTTCTGTCAATGTACATCATAAACACAGGAATTCTGTCAATATACGTCACAAACACAGGAATTCTGTCAATGTACGTCACAAACACAGGAATTCTGTCAATATACGTCACAAACACAGGGGTTCTGTCAATGTACATCACAAACACAGGAGTTCTGTCAATATACGTCACAAACACAGGGGTTCTGTCAATGTACATCACAAACACAGGGGTTCTGTCAATGTACGTTATAAACACAGGGGTTCTGTCAATGTACGTCACACAGGGGTTCTGTCAATGTACATCACAATCACAGGAATTCTGTCAATGTACGTTATAAACACAAGAATTCTGTCAAAGTACGTCACCAACACAGGAATTCTGTCAATATACATCACAAACACAGGGGTTCTGTCAATGTACGTTATAAACACAGGAATTCTGTCAATGTACATCACAAACACAGGAATTCTGTCAATGTACGTCACCAACACAGGAATTCTGTCAAAGTACGTTATAAACACAGGAACTCTGTCAATGTACGTCACCAACACAGGAATTCTGTCAATGTACATCACAAACACAGGAATTCTGTCAATGTACGTCACCAACACAGGAATTCTGTCAATGTACATCACAATCACAGGAATTCTGTCAATGTACGTCACAAACACAGGATCTCTGTCAATGTACGTCACAAACACAGGGGTTCTGTCAATGTACATCACAAACTCAGGAATTCTGTCAATGTACATCACAAACACAGGAATTCAGTCAATGTACGTCACCAACACAGGAATTCTGTCAATGTACGTCACAAACACAGGATCTCTGTTAATGTCCGTCACAAACACAGAGGTTCTCTCAATGTACATCACAAACACAGGAATTCTGTCAATGTACATCTCAAACACAGGGGTTCTGTCAATGTACGTCACCAACACAGGAATTCTGTCAATGTACGTCACAAACACAGGATCTCTGTCTATGTAGATCATAATCACAGGAATTCTGTCAATGTACGTCACACAGGAATTCTGTCAATGTACATCACAAACACAGGAATTCTGTCAATGTACGTCACAAACTCAGGAGTTCTGTTAATGTACGTCACCAACACAGGAATTCTGTCAATGTACATCACAAACACAGGAATTCTGTCAATGTACGTCACAAACACAGGGGTTCTGTCAATGTACATCACAAACACAGGAATTCTGTCAATTTGCATCACAAACACAGGAATTCCGTCAATGTACATCACAAACACAGGAATTCTGTCAATGTACGTCACAAACACAGGGGTTCTGTCAATAAACATCACAAACACAGGAATTCTGTCAAAGTACGTTATAAACACAGGAATTCTGTCAATGTACGTCACCAACACAGGAATTCTGTCAATGTACGTCACAAACACAGGAATTCTGTCAAAGTACATCACAAACACAGGAATTCTGTCAATGTACGTCACACAGGAATTCTGTCAATGTACGTCACCAACACAGGAATTCTGTCAATGTACGTCACACAGGAATTCTGTCAATATACGTCACCAACACAGGAATTCTGTCAATGTACGTCACAAACACAGGAATTCTGTCAATGTACATCACAATCACAGGAATTCTGTCAATGTACGTCACAAACACAGGATCTCTGTCAATGTACGTCACAAACACAGGGGTTCTGTCAATGTACATCACACAGGGGTTCTGTCAATGTACATCACACAGGGGTTCCATCAATGTACATCACACAGGGGTTCTGTCAATATATGTCACACAGGGGTTGTGTCAATGTACGTCACACAGGGGTTCTGTCAATATACGTCACACAGGGGTTCTGTCAATATACATCGCACAAGAGTTCCGTCAATGTACATCACACAGGGGTTCTGTCAATGAACATCACACAGGGGTTCTGTCAATGTACGTCACACAGGGGTTCTGTCAATGTACATCACACAGGGGTTCTGTCAATATACGTCACACAGGGGTACTGTCAATGTATGTCACACAGGGGTTCTGTCAATATACGTCATACAAGAATTCCGTCAATGTACGTCACACAGGGGTTCTGTCAATGTACATCATAAACACAGGAATTCTGTCAATATACGTCACAAACACAGGAATTCTGTCAATGTACGTCACAAACACAGGAATTCTGTCAATATACGTCACAAACACAGGGGTTCTGTCAATGTACATCACAAACACAGGAGTTCTGTCAATATACGTCACAAACACAGGGGTTCTGTCAATGTACATCACAAACACAGGGGTTCTGTCAATGTACGTTATAAACACAGTGGTTCTGTCAATGTACGTCACACAGGGGTTCTGTCAATGTACATCACAATCACAGGAATTCTGTCAATGTACGTTATAAACACAAGAATTCTGTCAAAGTACGTCACCAACACAGGAATTCTGTCAATATACATCACAAACACAGGGGTTCTGTCAATGTACGTTATAAACACAGGAATTCTGTCAATGTACATCACAAACACAGGAATTCTGTCAATGTACGTCACCAACACAGGAATTCTGTCAAAGTACGTTATAAACACAGGAATTCTGTCAATGTACGTCACCAACACAGGAATTCTGTCAAAGTACGTCACAAACACAAGATCTCTGTCAATGTACGTCACAAACACAGGGGTTCTGTCAATGTACATCACAAACTCAGGAATTCTGTCAATGTACATCACAAACACAGGAATTCAGTCAATGTACGTCACCAACACAGGAATTCTGTCAATGTACGTCACAAACACAGGATCTCTGTCAATGTCCGTCACAAACACAGGGGTTCTCTCAATGTACATCACAAACACAGGAATTCTGTCAATGTACATCTCAAACACAGGGGTTCTGTCAATGTACGTCACCAACACAGGAATTCTGTCAATGTACGTCACAAACACAGGATCTCTGTCTATGTACATCATAATCACAGGAATTCTGTCAATGTACGTCACACAGGAATTCTGTCAATGTACATCACAAACACAGGAATTCTGTCAATGTACGTCACAAACTCAGGAGTTCTGTTAATGTACGTCACCAACACAGGAATTCTGTCAAAGTACTTTATAAACACAGGAACTCTGTCAATGTACGTCACCAACACAGGAATTCTGTCAATGTACATCACAAACACAGGAATTCTGTCAATGTACGTCACCAACACAAGAATTCTGTCAATGTACATCACAATCACAGGAATTCTGTCAATGTACGTCACAAACACAGGATCTCTGTCAATGTACGTCACAAACACAGGGGTTCTGTCAATGTACATCACAAACACAGGAATTCTGTCAATGTACATCACAAACACAGGAATTCTGTCAGTGTACGTCACCAACACAGGAATTCTGTCAATGTACGTCACAAACACAGGATCTCTGTCAATGTACGTCACAAACACAGGGGTTCTGTCAATGTACATCACAAACACAGGAATTCTGTCAATGTACGTCTCAAACACAGGGGTTCTGTCAATGTACGTCACCAACACAGGAATTCTGTCAATGTACGTCACAAACACAGGATCTCTGTCAATGTACATCATAATCACAGGAATTCTGTCAATGTACGTCACACAGGAATTCTGTCAATGTACATCACAAACACAGGAATTCTGTCAATGTACGTCACCAACACAGGAATTCTGTCAATGTACATCACAAACACAGGAATTCTGTCAATGTACGTCACAAACAGAGGGGTTCTGTCAATGTACATCACAAACACAGGAATTCTGTCAATTTGCATCACAAACACAGGAATTCTGTCAATGTACATCACAAACACAGGAATTTTGTCAATGTACGTCACAAACACAGGGGTTCTGTCAATATACATCACAAACACAGGAATTCTGTCAATGTACATCACAAACACAGGAATTCTGTCAATGTATGTCACAAACACAGGATCTCTGTCAATGTACGTCACAAACACAGGGGTTCTGTCAATGTACATCACAAACACAGGAATTCTGTCAATGTACGTCACAAACACAGGGGTTCTGTCAATATACATCACAAACACAGGAATTCTGTCAAAGTACGTTATAAACACAGGAATTCTGTCAATGTACGTCACCAACACAGGAATTCTGTCAATGTACGTCACACAGGAATTCTGTCAATATACGTCACCAACACAGGAATTCTGTCAATGTACGTCACAAACACAGGAATTCTGTCAATGTACATCACAATCACAGGAATTCTGTCAATGTACGTCACAAACACAGGATCTCTGTCAATGTACGTCACAAACACAGGGGTTCTGTCAATGTACATCACACAGGGGTTCTGTCAATGTACATCACACAGGGGTTCCATCAATGTACATCACACAGGGGTTCTGTCAATATATGTCACACAGGGGTTGTGTCAATGTACGTCACACAGGGGTTCTGTCAATATACGTCACACAGGGGTTCTGTCAATATACATCGCACAAGAGTTCCGTCAATGTACATCACACAGGGGTTCTGTCAATGAACATCACACAGGGGTTCTGTCAATGTACGTCACACAGGGGTTCTGTCAATGTACATCACACAGGGGTTCTGTCAATATACGTCACACAGGGGTACTGTCAATGTATGTCACACAGGGGTTCTGTCAATATACGTCATACAAGAGTTCCGTCAATGTACGTCACACAGGGGTTCTGTCAATGTACATCATAAACACAGGAATTCTGTCAATATACGTCACAAACACAGGAATTCTGTCAATGTACGTCACAAACACAGGAATTCTGTCAATATACGTCACAAACACAGGGGTTCTGTCAATGTACATCACAAACACAGGAGTTCTGTCAATATACGTCACAAACACAGGGGTTCTGTCAATGTACATCACAAACACAGGGGTTCTGTCAATGTACGTTATAAACACAGGGGTTCTGTCAATGTACGTCACACAGGGGTTCTGTCAATGTACATCACAATCACAGGAATTCTGTCAATGTACGTTATAAACACAAGAATTCTGTCAAAGTACGTCACCAACACAGGAATTCTGTCAATATACATCACAAACACAGGGGTTCTGTCAATGTACGTTATAAACACAGGAATTCTGTCAATGTACATCACAAACACAGGAATTCTGTCAATGTACGTCACCAACACAGGAATTCTGTCAAAGTACGTTATAAACACAGGAACTCTGTCAATGTACGTCACCAACACAGGAATTCTGTCAATGTACATCACAAACACAGGAATTCTGTCAATGTACGTCACCAACACAGGAATTCTGTCAATGTACATCACAATCACAGGAATTCTGTCAATGTACGTCACAAACACAGGATCTCTGTCAATGTACGTCACAAACACAGGGGTTCTGTCAATGTACATCACAAACTCAGGAATTCTGTCAATGTACATCACAAACACAGGAATTCAGTCAATGTACGTCACCAACACAGGAATTCTGTCAATGTACGTCACAAACACAGGATCTCTGTCAATGTCCGTCACAAACACAGGGGTTCTCTCAATGTACATCACAAACACAGGAATTCTGTCAATGTACATCTCAAACACAGGGGTTCTGTCAATGTACGTCACCAACACAGGAATTCTGTCAATGTACGTCACAAACACAGGATCTCTGTCTATGTACATCATAATCACAGGAATTCTGTCAATGTACGTCACACAGGAATTCTGTCAATGTACATCACAAACACAGGAATTCTGTCAATGTACGTCACAAACTCAGGAGTTCTGTTAATGTACGTCACCAACACAGGAATTCTGTCAATGTACATCACAAACACAGGAATTCTGTCAATGTACGTCACAAACACAGGGGTTCTGTCAATGTACATCACAAACACAGGAATTCTGTCAATTTGCATCACAAACACAGGAATTCCGTCAATGTACATCACAAACACAGGAATTCTGTCAATGTACGTCACAAACACAGGGGTTCTGTCAATAAACATCACAAACACAGGAATTCTGTCAAAGTACGTTATAAACACAGGAATTCTGTCAATGTACGTCACCAACACAGGAATTCTGTCAATGTACGTCACAAACACAGGAATTCTGTCAAAGTACATCACAAACACAGGAATTCTGTCAATGTACGTCACACAGGAATTCTGTCAATGTACGTCACCAACACAGGAATTCTGTCAATGTACGTCACACAGGAATTCTGTCAATATACGTCACCAACACAGGAATTCTGTCAATGTACGTCACAAACACAGGAATTCTGTCAATGTACATCACAATCACAGGAATTCTGTCAATGTACATCACAAACACAGGAATTCTGTCAATTTGCATCACAAACACAGGAATTCCGTCAATGTACATCACAAACACAGGAATTCTGTCAATGTACGTCACAAACACAGGGGTTCTGTCAATAAACATCACAAACACAGGAATTCTGTCAAAGTACGTTATAAACACAGGAATTCTGTCAATGTACGTCACCAACACAGGAATTCTGTCAATGTACGTCACAAACACAGGAATTCTGTCAAAGTACATCACAAACACAGGAATTCTGTCAATGTACGTCACACAGGAATTCTGTCAATGTACGTCACCAACACAGGAATTCTGTCAATGTACGTCACACAGGAATTCTGTCAATATACGTCACCAACACAGGAATTCTGTCAATGTACGTCACAAACACAGGAATTCTGTCAATGTACATCACAATCACAGGAATTCTGTCAATGTACGTCACAAACACAGGATCTCTGTCAATGTACGTCACAAACACAGGGGTTCTGTCAATGTACATCACACAGGGGTTCTGTCAATGTACATCACACAGGGGTTCCATCAATGTACATCACACAGGGGTTCTGTCAATATATGTCACACAGGGGTTGTGTCAATGTACGTCACACAGGGGTTCTGTCAATATACGTCACACAGGGGTTCTGACAATATACATCGCACAAGAGTTCCGTCAATGTACATCACACAGGGGTTCTGTCAATGAACATCACACAGGGGTTCTGTCAATGTACGTCACACAGGGGTTCTGTCAATGTACATCACACAGGGGTTCTGTCAATATACGTCACACAGGGGTACTGTCAATGTATGTCACACAGGGGTTCTGTCAATATACGTCATACAAGAATTCCGTCAATGTACGTCACACAGGGGTTCTGTCAATGTACATCATAAACACAGGAATTCTGTCAATATACGTCACAAACACAGGAATTCTGTCAATGTACGTCACAAACACAGGAATTCTGTCAATATACGTCACAAACACAGGGGTTCTGTCAATGTACATCACAAACACAGGAGTTCTGTCAATATACGTCACAAACACAGGGGTTCTGTCAATGTACATCACAAACACAGGGGTTCTGTCAATGTACGTTATAAACACAGTGGTTCTGTCAATGTACGTCACACAGGGGTTCTGTCAATGTACATCACAATCACAGGAATTCTGTCAATGTACGTTATAAACACAAGAATTCTGTCAAAGTACGTCACCAACACAGGAATTCTGTCAATATACATCACAAACACAGGGGTTCTGTCAATGTACGTTATAAACACAGGAATTCTGTCAATGTACATCACAAACACAGGAATTCTGTCAATGTACGTCACCAACACAGGAATTCTGTCAAAGTACGTTATAAACACAGGAATTCTGTCAATGTACGTCACCAACACAGGAATTCTGTCAAAGTACGTCACAAACACAAGATCTCTGTCAATGTACGTCACAAACACAGGGGTTCTGTCAATGTACATCACAAACTCAGGAATTCTGTCAATGTACATCACAAACACAGGAATTCAGTCAATGTACGTCACCAACACAGGAATTCTGTCAATGTACGTCACAAACACAGGATCTCTGTCAATGTCCGTCACAAACACAGGGGTTCTCTCAATGTACATCACAAACACAGGAATTCTGTCAATGTACATCTCAAACACAGGGGTTCTGTCAATGTACGTCACCAACACAGGAATTCTGTCAATGTACGTCACAAACACAGGATCTCTGTCTATGTACATCATAATCACAGGAATTCTGTCAATGTACGTCACACAGGAATTCTGTCAATGTACATCACAAACACAGGAATTCTGTCAATGTACGTCACAAACTCAGGAGTTCTGTTAATGTACGTCACCAACACAGGAATTCTGTCAATGTACATCACAAACACAGGAATTCTGTCAATGTACGTCACAAACACAGGGGTTCTGTCAATGTACATCACAAACACAGGAATTCTGTCAATTTGCATCACAAACACAGGAATTCTGTCAATGTACATCACAAACACAGGAATTCTGTCAATGTACGTCACAAACACAGGGGTTCTGTCAATAAACATCACAAACACAGGAATTCTGTCAAAGTACATTATAAACACAGGAATTCTGTCAATGTACGTCACCAACACAGGAATTCTGTCAATGTACGTCACAAACACAGGAATTCTGTCAAAGTACATCACAAACACAGGAATTCTGTCAATGTACGTCACACAGGAATACTGTCAATGTACGTCACCAACACAGGAATTCTGTCAATGTACGTCACACAGGAATTCTGTCAATATACGTCACCAACAGAGGAATTCTGTCAATGTACGTCACAAACACAGGATCTCTGTCAATGTACGTCACAAACACAGGGGTTATGTCAATGTACATCACAAACTCAGGAATTCTGTCAATGTACATCACAAACACAGGAATTCAGTCAATGTACGTCACCAACACAGGAATTCTGTCAATGTACGTCACAAACACAGGAATTCTGTCAATGTACGTCACAAACACAGGATCTCTGTCAATGTCCGTCACAAACACAGGGGTTCTGTCAATGTACGTCACCAACTCAGGAATTCTGTCAATGTACGTCACAAACACAGGATCTCTGTCTATGTACATCATAATCACAGGAATTCTGTCAATGTACGTCACACAGGAATTCTGTCAATGTACATCACAAACACAGGAATTCTGTCAATGTACGTCACAAACTCAGGAGTTCTGTTAATGTACGTCACCAACACAGGAATTCTGTCAATGTACATCACAAACACAGGAATTCTGTCAATGTACGTCACAAACACAGGGGTTCTGTCAATGTACATCACAAACACAGGAATTCTGTCAATTTGCATCACAAACACAGGAATTCTGTCAATGTACATCACAAACACAGGAATTCTGTCAATGTACGTCACAAACACAGGAGTTCTGTCAATAAACATCACAAACACAGGAATTCTGTCAAAGTACGTTATAAACACAGGAATTCTGTCAATGTACGTCACCAACACAGGAATTCTATCAATGTACGTCACAAACACAGGAATTCTGTCAAAGTACATCACAAACACACGAATTCTGTCAATGTACGTCACACAGGAATTCTGTCAATGTACGTCACCAACACAGGAATTCTGTCAATGTACGTCACACAGGAATTCTGTCAATATACGTCACCAACAGAGGAATTCTGTCAATGTACGTCACAAACACAGGAATTCTGTCAATGGACATCACAATCACAGGAATTCTGTCAATGTACGTCACAAACACAGGATCTCTGTCAATGTACGTCACAAACACAGGGGTTCTGTCAATGTACATCACACAGGGGTTCTGTCAATGTACATCACACAGGGGTTCCATCAATGTACATCACACAGGGGTTCTGTCAATATATGTCACACAGGGGTTGTGTCAATGTACGTCACACAGGGGTTCTGTCAATATACGTCACACAGGGGTTCTGTCAATATACATCGCACAAGAGTTCCGTCAATGTACATCACACAGGGGTTCTGTCAATGAACATCACACAGGGGTTCTGTCAATGTACGTCACACAGGGGTTCTGTCAATGTACATTACACAGGGGTTCTGTCAGTATACGTCACAAAGGGGTACTGTCAATGTATGTCACACAGGGGTTCTGTCAATATACGTCATACAAGAGTTCCGTCAATGTACGTCACACAGGGGTTCTGTCAATGTACATCATAAACACAGGGGTTGTGTCAATGTACGTCACACAGGGGTTCTGTCAATGTACGTCACACAGGGGTTCTGTCAATGTACATCACACAGATGTTCCGTCAATGTACATCACACAGGGGTTCTGTCAATGTACATCACCAACACAGGAATTCTGTCAATGTACGTTATAAACACAGGAATTCTGTCAATGTACGTCACAAACACAGGAATTCTGTCAATATACATCACAAACACAGGAATTCTGTCAATGTACATCACAAATACAGGGGTTCTGTCAATGTACGTCACACAGGGGTTCTGTCAATGTACGTCACCAACACAGGAATTCTGTCAATGTACGTCACAAACACAGGAATTCTGTCAATATACGTCACAAACACAGGGGTTCTGTCAATGTACATCACACAGGGGTTCTGTCAATGTACATCACAAACACAGGAATTCTGTCAATGTACGTCACAAACACAGGAATTCTGTCAATGTACATCACAAACACAGGAGTTCTGTGAATATACGTCACAAACACAGGGGTTCTGTCAATGTACATCACACAGGGGTTCTGTCAATGTACTTCACCAACACAGGAATTCTGTCAATGTACGTCAGAAACACAGGAATTCTGTCAATATATGTCACAAACACAGGGGTTCTGTCAATGTACATCACAAACACAGGAATTCTGTCAATGTACGTCACAAACACATGAATTCTGTCAATATACGTCACAAACACAGGAATTCTGTCAATGTACGTCACAAACACAGGAATTCTGTCAATATACGTCACAAACACAGGGGTTCTGTCAATGTACATCACAAACACAGGAGTTCTGTCAATATACGTCACAAACACTGGGGTTCTGTCAATGTACATCACAAACACAGGGGTTCTGTCAATGTACGTTATAAACACAGGGGTTTTGTCAATGTACGTCACACAGGGGTTCTGTCAATGTACATCACAATCACAGGAATTCTGTCAATGTACGTTATAAACACAGGGGTTCTGTCAATGTACGACACACAGGGGTTCTGTCAATCTACATCACACAGGGGTTCTGTCAATATATGTCACACAGTGGTCCTGTCAATGTACGTCACACAGGGGTTCTGTCAATGTACGTGACACAGGGATGGTGTCAATATACGTCACACAAGAGTTCCATCAATGTACGTCACACAGGGGTCCTGTCAATGTACATCACACAGGGGTTCTGTCAATATACGTCACACAGGGGTTCTGTCAATGTTCATCACACAGGGGTTCTGTCAATGTACGTCACACTGGGGTTGTGTCAATGTACATCACACAGGGGTTCTTTCAATGTACGTCACACAGGGGTTCTGTCAATGTACGTCACACAGGGGTTCTGTCAATGTACGTCACACAGGGGTTGTGTCAATGTAAATCACACAGGGGTTCTGTCAATATACGTCACACAGGGGTTCTGTCAATGTACGTCACACAGGGGTTCTGTCAATATACGTCACACAGGGGTTCTATCAATGTACATCACACAGGGGTTCCGTCAATGTACATCACACAGGGGTTGTGTCAATATACGTCACACAGGGGTTCTATCAATGTACGTCACACAGGGATTCTGTCAATGTACATCACACAGGGGTTCTGTCAATGTACGTCACACAGGGGTTCTGTCAATGTACGTCACACAGGGGTTCTGTCAATGTACATCACACAGGGGTTCTGTCAATATACGTCACACAAGAGTTCCGTCAATGTACATCACACAGGGGTTCTGTCAATATACGTCACACAGGGGTACTGTCAATGTATATCACACAGGGGTTCTGTCAATATACGTCATACAAGAGTTCCGTCAATGTACGTCACACAGGGGTTCTGTCAATGTACATCATAAACACAGGGGTTGTGTCAATGTACGTCACACAGGGGTTCTGTCAATGTACGTCACACAGGGGTTCTGTCAATGTACATCACACAGGGGTTCCGTCAATGTACATCACACAGGGGTTCAGTCAATGTACATCACCAACACAGGAATTCTGTCAATGTACGTTATAAATACAGGAATTCTGTCAATGTACGTTATAAACACAGGAATTCTGTCAATGTACGTCACAAACACAGGAATTCTGTCAATATACATCACAAACACAGGAATTCTGTCAATGTACATCACAAATACAGGGGTTCTGTCAATGTACGTCACACAGGGGTTCTGTCAATGTACGTCACCAACACAGGAATTCTGTCAATGTACGTCACAAACACAGGAATTCTGTCAATATACGTCACAAACACAGGGGTTCTGTCAATGTACATCACACAGGGGTTCTGTCAATGTACATCACAAACACAGGAATTCTGTCAATGTACGTCACAAACACAGGAATTCTGTCAATGTACATCACAAACACAGGAGTTCTGTGAATATACGTCACAAACACAGGGGTTCTGTCAATGTACATCACACAGGGGTTCTGTCAATGTACTTCACCAACACAGGAATTCTGTCAATGTACGTCAGAAACACAGGAATTCTGTCAATATATGTCACAAACACAGGGGTTCTGTCAATGTACATCACAAACACAGGAATTCTGTCAATGTACGTCACAAACACATGAATTCTGTCAATATACGTCACAAACACAGGAATTCTGTCAATGTACGTCACAAACACAGGAATTCTGTCAATATACGTCACAAACACAGGGGTTCTGTCAATGTACATCACAAACACAGGAGTTCTGTCAATATACGTCACAAACACTGGGGTTCTGTCAATGTACATCACAAACACAGGGGTTCTGTCAATGTACGTTATAAACACAGGGGTTTTGTCAATGTACGTCACACAGGGGTTCTGTCAATGTACATCACAATCACAGGAATTCTGTCAATGTACGTTATAAACACAGGGGTTCTGTCAATGTACGACACACAGGGGTTCTGTCAATCTACATCACACAGGGGTTCTGTCAATATATGTCACACAGTGGTCCTGTCAATGTACGTCACACAGGGGTTCTGTCAATGTACGTGACACAGGGATGGTGTCAATATACGTCACACAAGAGTTCCATCAATGTACGTCACACAGGGGTCCTGTCAATGTACATCACACAGGGGTTCTGTCAATATACTCACACAGGGGTTCTGTCAATGTTCATCACACAGGGGTTCTGTCAATGTACGTCACACTGGGGTTGTGTCAATGTACATCACACAGGGGTTCTTTCAATGTACGTCACACAGGGGTTCTGTCAATGTACGTCACACAGGGGTTCTGTCAATGTACGTCACACAGGGGTTGTGTCAATGTAAATCACACAGGGGTTCTGTCAATATACGTCACACAGGGGTTCTGTCAATGTACGTCACACAGGGGTTCTGTCAATATACGTCACACAGGGGTTCTATCAATGTACATCACACAGGGGTTCCGTCAATGTACATCACACAGGGGTTGTGTCAATATACGTCACACAGGGGTTCTATCAATGTACGTCACACAGGGATTCTGTCAATGTACATCACACAGGGGTTCTGTCAATGTACGTCACACAGGGGTTCTGTCAATGTACGTCACACAGGGGTTCTGTCAATGTACATCACACAGGGGTTCTGTCAATATACGTCACACAAGAGTTCCGTCAATGTACATCACACAGGGGTTCTGTCAATATACGTCACACAGGGGTACTGTCAATGTATATCACACAGGGGTTCTGTCAATATACGTCATACAAGAGTTCCGTCAATGTACGTCACACAGGGGTTCTGTCAATGTACATCATAAACACAGGGGTTGTGTCAATGTACGTCACACAGGGGTTCTGTCAATGTACGTCACACAGGGGTTCTGTCAATGTACATCACACAGGGGTTCCGTCAATGTACATCACACAGGGGTTCAGTCAATGTACATCACCAACACAGGAATTCTGTCAATGTACGTTATAAATACAGGAATTCTGTCAATGTACGTCACAAACACAGGAATTCTGTCAATATATATCACAAACACAGGAATTCTGTCAATGTACATCACAAACACAGGGGTTCTGTCAATATACGTCACACAGGGGTTCTGTCAATGTACGTCACTAACACAGGAATTCTGTCAATGTACGTCACAAACACAGGAATTCTTTCAATATACGTCACAAACACAGGGGTTCTGTCAATGTACATCACACAGGGGTTCTGTCAATGTACATCACAAACACAGGAATTCTGTCAATGTACGTCACAAACACAGGAATTCTGTCAATGTACATCACAAACACAGGAGTTCTGTGAATATACGTCACAAACACAGGGGTTCTGTCAATGTACATCACACAGGGGTTCTGTCAATGTACTTCACCAACACAGGAATTCTGTCAATGTACGTCAGAAACACAGGAATTCTGTCAATATACGTCACAAACACAGGGGTTCTGTCAATGTACATCACAAACACAGGAATTCTGTCAATGTACGTCACAAACACAGGAATTCTGTCAATATACGTCACAAACACAGGAATTCTGTCAATGTACGTCACAAACACAGGAATTCTGTCAATGTACGTTATAAACACAGGGGTTCTGTCAATGTACGACACACAGGGGTTCTGTCAATCTACATCACACAGGGGTTCTGTCAATATATGTCACACAGTGGTCCTGTCAATGTACGTCACACAGGGGTTCTGTCAATGTACGTGACACAGGGATGGTGTCAATATACGTCACACAAGAGTTCCATCAATGTACGTCACACAGGGGTCCTGTCAATGTACATCACACAGGGGTTCTGTCAATATACGTCACACAGGGGTTCTGTCAATATACGTCACACAGGGGTTCTGTCAATGTTCATCACACAGGGGTTCTGTCAATGTACGTCACACTGGGGTTGTGTCAATGTACATCACACAGGGGTTCTTTCAATGTACGTCACACAGGGGTTCTGTCAATGTACGTCACACAGGGGTTCTGACAATGTACGTCACACAGGGGTTGTGTCAATGTAAATCACACAGGGGTTCTGTCAATATACGTCACACAGGGGTTCTGTCAATGTACGTCACACAGGGGTTCTGTCAATATACGTCACACAGGGGTTCTATCAATGTACATCACACAGGGGTTCCGTCAATGTACATCACACAGGGGTTGTGTCAATATACGTCAAACAGGGGTTCTATCAATGTACGTCACACAGGGATTCTGTCAATGTACATCACACAGGGGTTCTGTCAATGTACGTCACACAGGGGTTCTGTCAATGTACGTCACACAGGGGTTCTGTCAATGTACATCACACAGGGGTTTTGTCAATATACGTCACACAAGAGTTCCGTCAATGTACATCACACAGGGGTTCTGTCAATATACGTCACACAGGGGTATTGTCAATGTATATCACACAGGGGTTCTGTCAATATACGTCATACAAGAGTTCCGTCAATGTACGTCACACAGGGGTTCTGTCAATGTACATCATAAACACAGGGGTTGTGTCAATGTACGTCACACTGGGGTTCTGTCAATGTACGTCACACAGGGGTTCTGTCAATGTACATCACACAGGGGTTCCGTCAATGTACATCACACAGGGGTTCAGTCGATGTACATCACCAACACAGGAATTCTGTCAATGTACGTTATAAACACAGGAATTCTGTCAATGTACGTCACAAACACAGGAATTCTTTCAATATACGTCACAAACACAGGGGTTCTGTCAATGTACATCACACAGGGGTTCTGTCAATGTACATCACAAACACAGGAATTCTGTCAATGTACGTCACAAACACAGGAATTCTGTCAATGTACATCACAAACACAGGAGTTCTGTGAATATACGTCACAAACACAGGGGTTCTGTCAATGTACATCACACAGGGGTTCTGTCAATGTACTTCACCAACACAGGAATTCTGTCAATGTACGTCAGAAACACAGGAATTCTGTCAATATACGTCACAAACACAGGGGTTCTGTCAATGTACATCACAAACACAGGAATTCTGTCAATGTACGTCACAAACACAGGAATTCTGTCAATATACGTCACAAACACAGGAATTCTGTCAATGTACGTCACAAACACAGGAATTCTGTCAATGTACGTTATAAACACAGGGGTTCTGTCAATGTACGACACACAGGGGTTCTGTCAATCTACATCACACAGGGGTTCTGTCAATATATGTCACACAGTGGTCCTGTCAATGTACGTCACACAGGGGTTCTGTCAATGTACGTGACACAGGGATGGTGTCAATATACGTCACACAAGAGTTCCATCAATGTACGTCACACAGGGGTCCTGTCAATGTACATCACACAGGGGTTCTGTCAATATACGTCACACAGGGGTTCTGTCAATATACGTCACACAGGGGTTCTGTCAATGTTCATCACACAGGGGTTCTGTCAATGTACGTCACACTGGGGTTGTGTCAATGTACATCACACAGGGGTTCTTTCAATGTACGTCACACAGGGGTTCTGTCAATGTACGTCACACAGGGGTTCTGTCAATGTACGTCACACAGGGGTTCTGTCAATGTACATCACACAGGGGTTTTGTCAATATACGTCACACAAGAGTTCCGTCAATGTACATCACACAGGGGTTCTGTCAATATACGTCACACAGGGGTATTGTCAATGTATATCACACAGGGGTTCTGTCAATATACGTCATACAAGAGTTCCGTCAATGTACGTCACACAGGGGTTCTGTCAATGTACATCATAAACACAGGGGTTGTGTCAATGTACGTCACACTGGGGTTCTGTCAATGTACGTCACACAGGGGTTCTGTCAATGTACATCACACAGGGGTTCCGTCAATGTACATCACACAGGGGTTCAGTCGATGTACATCACCAACACAGGAATTCTGTCAATGTACGTTATAAACACAGGAATTCTGTCAATGTACGTCACAAACACAGGAATTCTTTCAATATACGTCACAAACACAGGGGTTCTGTCAATGTACATCACACAGGGGTTCTGTCAATGTACATCACAAACACAGGAATTCTGTCAATGTACGTCACAAACACAGGAATTCTGTCAATGTACATCACAAACACAGGAGTTCTGTGAATATACGTCACAAACACAGGGGTTCTGTCAATGTACATCACACAGGGGTTCTGTCAATGTACTTCACCAACACAGGAATTCTGTCAATGTACGTCAGAAACACAGGAATTCTGTCAATATACGTCACAAACACAGGGGTTCTGTCAATGTACATCACAAACACAGGAATTCTGTCAATGTACGTCACAAACACAGGAATTCTGTCAATATACGTCACAAACACAGGAATTCTGTCAATGTACGTCACAAACACAGGAATTCTGTCAATGTACGTTATAAACACAGGGGTTCTGTCAATGTACGACACACAGGGGTTCTGTCAATCTACATCACACAGGGGTTCTGTCAATATATGTCACACAGTGGTCCTGTCAATGTACGTCACACAGGGGTTCTGTCAATGTACGTGACACAGGGATGGTGTCAATATACGTCACACAAGAGTTCCATCAATGTACGTCACACAGGGGTCCTGTCAATGTACATCACACAGGGGTTCTGTCAATATACGTCACACAGGGGTTCTGTCAATATACGTCACACAGGGGTTCTGTCAATGTTCATCACACAGGGGTTCTGTCAATGTACGTCACACTGGGGTTGTGTCAATGTACATCACACAGGGGTTCTTTCAATGTACGTCACACAGGGGTTCTGTCAATGTACGTCACACAGGGGTTCTGACAATGTACGTCACACAGGGGTTGTGTCAATGTAAATCACACAGGGGTTCTGTCAATATACGTCACACAGGGGTTCTGTCAATGTACGTCACACAGGGGTTCTGTCAATATACGTCACACAGGGGTTCTATCAATGTACATCACACAGGGGTTCCGTCAATGTACATCACACAGGGGTTGTGTCAATATACGTCAAACAGGGGTTCTATCAATGTACGTCACACAGGGGTTCTGTCAATGTACATCACACAGGGGTTTTGTCAATATACGTCACACAAGAGTTCCGTCAATGTACATCACACAGGGGTTCTGTCAATATACGTCACACAGGGGTATTGTCAATGTATATCACACAGGGGTTCTGTCAATATACGTCATACAAGAGTTCCGTCAATGTACGTCACACAGCGGTTCTGTCAATGTACATCATAAACACAGGGGTTGTGTCAATGTACGTCACACTGGGGTTCTGTCAATGTACGTCACACAGGGGTTCTGTCAATGTACATCACACAGGGGTTCCGTCAATGTACATCACACAGGGGTTCAGTCGATGTACATCACCAACACAGGAATTCTGTCAATGTACGTTATAAACACAGGAATTCTGTCAATGTACGTCACAAACACAGGAATTCTGTCAATATATATCACAAACACAGGAATTCTGTCAATGTACATCACAAACACAGGGGTTCTGTCAATATACGTCACACAGGGGTTCTGTCAATGTACGTCACTAACACAGGAATTCTGTCAATGTACGTCACAAACACAGGAATTCTGTCAATATACGTCACAAACACAGGGGTTCTGTCAATGTACATCACACAGGGGTTCTGTCAATGTACATCACAAACACAGGAATTCTGTCAATGTACGTCACAAACACAGGAATTCTGTCAATGTACATCACAAACACAGGAGTTCTGTGAATATACGTCACAAACACAGGGGTAATGTCAATGTACATCACACAGGGGTTCTGTCAATGTACTTCACCAATACAGCAATTCTGTCAATGTACGTCACAAACACAAGAATTCTGTCAATATACGTCACAAACACAGGGGTTCTGTCAATGTACATCACAAACACAGGAATTTTGTCAATGTACGTCACAAACACAGGAATTCTCTCAATATACGTCACAAACACAGGAATTCTGTCAATGTACGTCACAAACACAGGAATTCTGTCAATATACGTCACAAACACAGGGGTCTGTCAATGTACATCACAAACACAGGAGTTCTGTCAATATACGTCACAAACACAGGGGTTCTGTCAATGTACATCACAAACACAGGGGTTCTGTCAATGTACGTTATAAACACAGGGGTCCTGTCAATGTACGACACACAGGGGTTCTGTCAATGTACATCACAATCACAGGAATTCTGTCAATGTACGTTATAAACACAAGAATTCTGTCAATGTACGTCACCAACACAGGAATTCTGTCAATATACATCACAAACACAGGGGTTCTGTCAATGTACGTTATAAACACAGGAATTCTGTCAATGTACATCACAAACACAGGAATTCTGTCAATGTACGTCACCAACACTGGAATTCTGTCAAAGTACGTTATAAACACAGGAACTCTGTCAATGTACGTCACCAACACAGGAATTCTGTCAATGTACATCACAAACACAGGAATTCTGTCAATGTATGTCACCAACACAGGAATTCTGTCAATGTACATCACAATCACAGGAATTCTGTCAATGTACGTCACAAACACAGGATCTCTGTCAATGTACGTCACAAACACAGGGGTTCTGTCAATGTACAGCACAAACACAGGAATTCTGTCAATGTACATCACAAACATAGGAATTCTGTCAATGTACGTCACTAACACAGGAATTCTGTCAATGTACGTCACAAACACAGGATCTCTGTCAATGTAGGTCAGAAACACAGGGGTTCTGTCAATGTACATCACAAACACAGGTATTCTGTCAATGTACGTCTCAAACACAGGGGTTCTGTCAATGTACGTCACCAACACAGGAATTCTGTCAATGTACTTCACAAACACAGGATCTCTGTCAATGTACATCACAAACACAGGAATTTTGTCAATGTACGTCACAAACACAGGAATTCTCTCAATATACGTCACAAACACAGGAATTCTGTCAATGTACGTCACAAACACAGGAATTCTGTCAATATACGTCACAAACACAGGGGTTCTGTCAATGTACATCACAAACACAGGAGTTCTGTCAATATACGTCACAAACACAGGGGTTCTGTCAATGTACATCACAAACACAGGGGTTCTGTCAATGTACGTTATAAACACAGGGGTCCTGTCAATGTACGACACACAGGGGTTCTGTCAATGTACATCACAATCACAGGAATTCTGTCAATGTACGTTATAAACACAAGAATTCTGTCAATGTACGTCACCAACACAGGAATTCTGTCAATATACATCACAAACACAGGGGTTCTGTCAATGTACGTTATAAACACAGGAATTCTGTCAATGTACATCACAAACACAGGAATTCTGTCAATGTACGTCACCAACACTGGAATTCTGTCAAAGTACGTTATAAACACAGGAACTCTGTCAATGTACGTCACCAACACAGGAATTCTGTTAATGTACATCACAAACACAGGAATTCTGTCAATATACATCACAAACACAGGGGTTCTGTCAATGTACGTTATAAACACAGGAATTCTGTCAATGTACATCACAATCACAGGAATTCTGTCAATGTACGTCACAAACACAGGATCTCTGTCAATGTACGTCACAAACACAGGGGTTCTGTCAATGTACAGCACAAACACAGGAATTCTGTCAATGTACATCACAAACATAGGAATTCTGTCAATGTACGTCACTAACACAGGAATTCTGTCAATGTACGTCACAAACACAGGATCTCTGTCAATGTAGGTCAGAAACACAGGGGTTCTCTCAATGTACATCACAAACACAGGAATTCTGTCAATGTACGTCTCAAACACAGGGGTTCTGTCAATGTACGTCACCAACACAGGAATTCTGTCAATGTACTTCACAAACACAGGATCTCTGTCAATGTACATCATAATCACAGGAATTCTGTCAATGTACGTCACACAGGAATTCTGTCAATGTACATCACAAACACAGGAATTCTGTCAATGTACGTCACAAACTCAGGAGTTCTGTTAATGTACGTCACCAACACAGGAATTCTGTCAATGTACATCACAAACACAGGAATTCTGTCAATGTACGTCACAAACACAGGGGTTCTGTCAATGTACATCACAAACACAGGAATTCTGTCAATTTGCATCACAAACACAGGAATTCTGTCAATGTACATCACAAACACAGGAATTCTGTCAATGTATGTCATAAACACAGGGGTTCTGTCAATATACATCACAAACACAGGAATTCTGTCAATGTACATCACAAACACAGGAATTCTGTCAATGTATGTCACAAACACAGGATCTCTGTCAATGTACGTCACAAACACAGGGGTTCTGTCAATGTACATCACAAACACAGGAATTCTGTCAATGTACGTCACAAACACAGGGGTTCTGTCAATATACATCACAAACACAGGAATTCTGTCAAAGTACGTTATAAACACAGGAATTCTGTGAATGTACGTCACAAACACAGGAATTCTGTCAATGTACATCACAAACACAGGAATTCTGTCAATGTACGTCACACAGGAATTCTGTCAATGTATGTCACCAACACAGGAATTCTGTCAATGTACGTCACACAGGAATTCTGTCAATATACGTCACCAACACAGGAATTCTGTCAATGTACGTCACAAACACAGGAATTCTGTCAATGTACATCACAATCACAGGAATTCTGTCAATGTACGTCACAAACACAGGATCTCTGTCAATGTACGTCACAAACACAGGGGTTCTGTCAATGTACATCACACAGGTGTTCTGTCAATGTACATCACACAGGGGTTCCATCAATGTACATCACACAGGGGTTCTGTCAATATATGTCACACAGGGGTTGTGTCAATGTACGTCACACAGGGGTTCTGTCAATATACGTCACACAGGGGTTCTGTCAATATACATCGCACAAGAGTTCCGTCAATGTACATCACACAGGGCTTCTGTCAATGAACATCACACAGGGGTTCTGTCAATGTACATCACACAGGGGTTCCATCAATGTACATCACACAGGGGTTCTGTCAATATATGTCACACAGGGGTTGTGTCAATGTACGTCACACAGGGGTTCTGTCAATGTACGTCACACAGGGGTTCTGTCAATGTACATCACACAGGGGTTCTGTCAATGTACGTCACACAGGGGTTCCGTCAATGTACGTCACACAGGGGTTCTGTCAATATACGTCACACAAGAGTTCCGTCAATGTACATCACACAGGGGTTCCGTCAATGTACGTCACACAGGCGTTCCGTCAATGTACGTCACACAGGGGTTCTGTCAATGTACATCACACAGGGGTTCCGTCAATGTACGTCACACAGGGATTCTGTCAATGTACGTCACACAGGGGTTCTGTCAATGTACATCACACAGGGGTTCCGTCAATCTACATCACACAGGGGTTCTGTCAATGTACATCACACGGGGGTTCTGTCAATGTACATCACACAGGGGTTCTGTCAATATTCATCACACAGGGGTTGTGTCAATGTACGTCACACAGGGGTTCTGTCAATGTACATCACACAGGAGTTCTGTCAACATACGTCACACAGGGGTTCCGTCAATGTACATCACAAACACAGGAGTTCTGTCAACGTATATCACACAGGGGTTCTGTCAATGTACGTCACACAGGGGTTCTGTCAATGTACATCACACAGGGGTTCCGTCAATGTACGTCACACAGGGGTTCTGTCAATGTACGTCACACAGGGGTTCTGTCAATATACGTCACACAGGGGTTGTGTCAACGTACGTCACACAGGGGTTCTGTCAATATATGTCACACAGGGGTTCTGTCAATATACGTCACACAGTGGTTCTGTCAATATACGTCACACAGGGGTTCTGTCAATGTACGTCACACAGGAATTCTGACAATATACGTCACACAGGAATTCTGTCAATGTACGTCACAAACACAGGAGTTCCGTCAATGTACGTCACACAGGGGTTCTGTCAATATACGTCACACAGGGGTTCTGTCAATAGACGTCACACAGGGGTTCTGTCAATGTACGTCACACAGGGGTTCTGTCAATATACGTCACACAGGGGTTGTGTCAACGTACGTCACACAGGGGTTCTGTCAATAGACGTCACACAGGGGTTCTGTCAATGTACGTCACACAGGAATTCTGTCAATGTACGTCACACAGGAATTCTGTCAATGTACGTCACAAACACAGGAGTTCCGTCAATGTACGACACTCAGGGGTTCTGTCAATATACGTCACACAAGAGTTGTGTCAATGTACGTCACTCAGGGGTTCTGTCAATATACGTCACTCAGGGGGTTCTGTCAATGTACGTCACACAGGGGTTCTGGCAATGTACGTCACACAGGGGTTCTGGCAATGTACATCACACAGGGGTTCTGTCAATGTACATCACACAGGGGTTCTGTCAATGTACGTCACACAGGGGTTCCGTCAATGTACGTCACACAGGGGTTCTGTCAATGTACGTCACACAAGAGTTCCGTCAATGTACATCACACAGGGGTTCTGTCAATGTACGTCACACAGGGGTTCTGTCAATGTACATCACACAGGGGTTCTGTCAATGTACGTCACACAGTGGTTCTGTCAATGTACGTCACACAGGGGTTCTGTCAATGTACGTCACAGAGGGGTTCCGTCAATGTACGTCACACAGGGGTTCTGTCAATATACGTCACACAAGAATTCCGTCAATGTACATCACACAGGGGTTCCGTCAATGTACGTCACACAGGGGTTCCGTCAATGTACGTCACACAGGGGTTCCGTCAATGTACATCACACAGGGGTTCCGTCAATGTACGTCACACAGGGGTTCTGTCAATGTACGTCACACAGGAATTCTGTCAATATACGTCACCAACACAGGAATTCTGTCAATGTACGTCACAAACACAGGAATTCTGTCAATGTACATCACAATCACAGGAATTCTGTCAATGTACGTCACAAACACAGGATCTCTGTCAATGTACGTCACAAGCACAGGGGTTCTGTCAATGTACATCACACAGGGGTTCTGTCAATGTACATCACACAGGGGTTCCATCAATGTACATCACACAGGGGTTCTGTCAATATATGTCACACAGGGGTTGTGTCAATGTACGTCACACAGGGGTTCTGTCAATATACGTCACACAGGGGTTCTGACAATATACATCGCACAAGAGTTCCGTCAATGTACATCACACAGGGGTTCTGTCAATGAACATCACACAGGGGTTCTGTCAATGTACATCACACAGGGGTTCCATCAATGTACATCACACAGGGGTTCTGTCAATATATGTCACACAGGGGTTGTGTCAATGTACGTCACACAGGGGTTCTGTCAATGTACGTCACACAGGGGTTCTGTCAAAGTACATCACACAGGGGTTCCGTCAATGTACGTCACACAGGGGTTCTGTCAATGTACGTCACACAGGGGTTCTGTCAATATACGTCACACAGGGGTTGTGTCAACGTACGTCACACAGGGGTTCTGTCAATATATGTCACACAGGGGTTCTGTCAATATACGTCACACAGTGGTTCTGTCAATATACGTCACACAAGAGTTCCGTCAATATACATCACACAGGGGTTCTGTCAATATACGTCACACAGGGGTTCTGTCAATGTACGTCACACAGGAATTCTGACAATATACGTCACACAGGAATTCTGTCAATGTACATCACAAACACAGGAGTTCCGTCAATGTACGTCACACAGGGGTTCTGTCAATATACGTCACACAGTGGTTCTGTCAATATACGTCACACAAGAGTTCCGTCAATGTACATCACACAGGGGTTCTGTCAATATACGTCACACAGGGGTTCTGTCAATGTACGTCACACAGGAATTCTGACAATATACGTCACACAGGAATTCTGTCAATGTACGTCACAAACACAGGAGTTCCGTCAATGTACGTCACACAGGGGTTCTGTCAATATACGTCACACAGGGGTTCTGTCAATAGACGTCACACAGGGGTTCTGTCAATGTACGTCACACAGGAATTCTGTCAATGTACGTCACACATTAATTCTGTCAATGTACGTCACAAACACAGGAGTTCCGTCAATGTACGACACACAGGGGTTCTGTCAATATACGTCACACAAGAGTTGTGTCAATGTACGTCACTCAGGGGTTCTGTCAATATACGTCACTCAGGGGGTTCTGTCAATGTACGTCACACAGGGGTTCTGTCAATGTACATCACACAGGGGTCCTGTCAATTTATGTCACACAGGAGTTCTGTCAATGTACGTCACACAGGGGTTCTGTCAACGTACATCACACAGGAGTTCTGTCAATGTACATCACACAGGGGTTCTGTCAATGTACGTCACACAGGGGTTCCGTCAATGTACGTCACACAGGGGTTCTGTCAATATACGTCACACAAGAGTTCCGTCAATGTACATCACACAGGGGTTCCGTCAATGTACGTCACACAGGGGTTCCGTCAATGTACGTCACACAGGGGTTCTGTCAATGTACGTCACACAGGGGTTCTGTCAATGTACGTCACACAGGGGTTCCATCAATGTACATCACACAGGGGTTCTGTCAATATATGTCACACAGGGGTTGTGTCAATGTACGTCACACAGTGGTTCTGTCAATGTACGTCACACAGGGGTTCTGTCAATGTACATCACACAGGGGTTCCGTCAATGTACGTCACACAGGGGTTCTGTCAATGTACGTCACACAGGGGTTCTGTCAATATACGTCACACAGGGGTTGTGTCAACGTACGTCACACAGGGGTTCTGTCAATATATGTCACACAGGGGTTCTGTCAATATACGTCACACAGTGGTTCTGTCAATATACGTCACACAAGAGTTCCGTCAATATACATCACACAGGGGTTCTGTCAATATACGTCACACAGGGGTTCTGTCAATGTACGTCACACAGGAATTCTGACAATATACGTCACACAGGAATTCTGTCAATGTACGTCACAAACACAGGAGTTCCGTCAATGTACGTCACACAGGGGTTCTGTCAATATACGTCACACAGGGGTTCTGTCAATAGACGTCACACAGGGGTTCTGTCAATGTACGTCACACAGGGGTTCTGTCAATGTACGTCACACAGGGGTTCTGTCAATATACGTCACACAGGGGTTGTGTCAACGTACGTCACACAGGGGTTCTGTCAATATATGTCACACAGGGGTTCTGTCAATATACGTCACACAGTGGTTCTGTCAATATACGTCACACAAGAGTTCCGTCAATGTACATCACACAGGGGTTCTGTCAATATACGTCACACAGGGGTTCTGTCAATGTACGTCACACAGGAATTCTGACAATATACGTCACACAGGAATTCTGTCAATGTACGTCACAAACACAGGAGTTCCGTCAATGTACGTCACACAGGGGTTCTGTCAATATACGTCACACAGGGGTTCTGTCAATAGACGTCACACAGGGGTTCTGTCAATGTACGTCACACAGGAATTCTGTCAATGTACGTCACACATTAATTCTGTCAATGTACGTCACAAACACAGGAGTTCCGTCAATGTACGACACACAGGGGTTCTGTCAATATACGTCACACAAGAGTTGTGTCAATGTACGTCACTCAGGGGTTCTGTCAATATACGTCACTCAGGGGGTTCTGTCAATGTACGTCACACAGGGGTTCTGTCAATGGTCATTACACAGGGGTCCTGTCAATTTATGTCACACAGGAGTTCTGTCAATGTACGTCACACAGGGGTTCTGTCAACGTACATCACACAGGAGTTCTGTCAATGTACATCACACAGGGGTTCTGTCAATGTACGTCACACAGGGGTTCCGTCAATGTATGTCACACAGGGGTTCTGTCAATATACGTCACACAAGAGTTCCGTCAATGTACATCACACAGGGGTTCCGTCAATGTACGTCACACAGGGGTTCCGTCAATGTACGTCACACAGGGGTTCCGTCAATGTACGTCACACAGGGGTTCCGTCAATGTACCTCACACAGGGGTTCCGTCAATGTACGTCACACAGGGGTTCCGTCAATGTACGTCACACAGGGGTTCCGTCAATGTACGTCACACAGGGGTTCTGTCAAGGTACGTCACACAGGGGTTCTGTCAATATACGTCACACAGGGGTTGTGTCAACGTACGTCACACAGGGGTTCTGTCAATATATGTCACACAGGGGTTCTGTCAATATACGTCACACAGTGGTTCTGTCAATATACGTCACACAAGAGTTCCGTCAATGTACATCACACAGGGGTTCTGTCAATATACGTCACACAGGGGTTCTGTCAATATATGTCACACAGGGGTTGTGTCAACGTACGTCACACAGGAGTTCCGTCAATGTACGTCACACAGGGGTTCTGTCAATATACGTCACACAGGGGTTCTGTCAATAGACGTCACACAGGGGTTCTGTCAATGTACGTCACACAGGAATTCTGTCAATGTACGTCACAGAGGAATTCTGTCAATGTACGTCACAAACACAGGAGTTCCGTCAATGTACGACACTCAGGGGTTCTGTCAATATACGTCACACAAGAGTTGTGTCAATGTACGTCACTCAGAGGTTCTGTCAATATACGTCACTCAGGGGGTTCTGTCAATGTACGTCACACAGGGGTTCTGTCAATGTACATCACACAGGGGTTCTGTCAATGTACATCACACAGGGGTTCTTTCAATGTACGTCACACAGGGGTTCCGTCAATGTACGTCACACAGGGGTTCTGTCAATATACGTCACACAAGAGTTCCGTCAATGTACATCACACAGGGGTTCTGTCAATGTACGTCACACAGGGGTTCTGTCAATGTTCATCACACAGGGGTTCTGTCAATGTACGTCACACAGTGGTTCTGTCAATGTACGTCACACAGGAGTTGTGTCAATGTACATCACACAGGGGTTCTGTCAATGTACGTCACACAGGGGTTCTGTCAATGTACATCACACAGGGGTTCCGTCAATGTATGTCACACAGGGGTTCTGTCAATCTACGTCACACAGGAATTCTGTCAATATACGTCACCAACACAGGAATTCTGTCAATGTACATCACAATCACAGGAATTCTGTCAATGTACGTCACAAACACAGGATCTCTGTCAATGTACGTCACAAACACAGGGGTTCTGTCAATGTACATCACACAGGGGTTCTGTCAATGTACATCACACAGAGGTTCCATCAATGTACATCACACAGGGGTTCTGTCAATATATGTCACACAGGGGTTGTGTCAATGTACGTCACACAGGGGTTCTGTCAATATACGTCACACAGGGGTTCTGTCAATATACATCGCACAAGAGTTCCGTCAATGTACATCACACAGGGGTTCTGTCAATGAACATCACACAGGGGTTCTGTCAATGTACATCACACAGGGGTTCCATCAATGTACAGCACACAGGGGTTCTGTCAATATATGTCACACAGGGGTTGTGTCAATGTACGTCACACAGGGGTTCTGTCAATGTACGTCACAAACACAGGAGTTCCGTCAATGTACGACACACAGGGGTTCTGTCAATATACGTCACACAAGAGTTGTGTCAATGTACGTCACACAGGGGTTCTGACAATGTACATCACACAGGCGTCCTGTCAATTTATGTCACACAGGAGTTCTGTCAATGTACGTCACACAGGGGTTCTGTCAACGTACATCACACAGGGGTTCTGTCAATGTACATCACACAGGGGTTCCGTCAATGTACGTCACACAGGGGTTCCGTCAATGTACGTCACACAGGGGTTCTGTCAATATACGTCACACAAGAGTTCCGTCAATGCACATCACACAGGGGTTCCGTCAATGTACGTCACACAGGGGTTCCGTCAATGTACGTCACACAGGGGTTCTGTCAATGTACATCACACAGGGGTTCCGTCAATGTACGTCACACAGGGGTTGTGTCAACGTACGTCACACAGGAGTTCCGTCAATGTACGTCACATAGGGGTTCTGTCAATATACGTCACACAGGGGTTCTGTCAATAGACGTCACACAGGGGTTCGGTCAATGTACGTCACACAGGAATTCTGTCAATGTACGTCACACAGGAATTCTGTCAATGTACGTCACAAACCCAGGAGTTCCGTCAATGTACGACACACAGGGGTTCTGTCAATATACGTCACACAAGAGTTGTGTCAATGTACGTCACACAGGGGTTCTGTCAATGTACATCACACAGGCGTCCTGTCAATTTATGTCACACAGGAGTTCTGTCAATGTACGTCACACAGGGGTTCTGTCAACGTACATCACACAGGAGTTCTGTCAATGTACATCACACAGGGGTTCTGTCAATGTACGTCACACAGGGGTTCCGTCAATGTATGTCACACAGGGGTTCTGTCAATATACGTCACACAAGAGTTCCGTCAATGTACATCACACAGAGGTTCCGTCAATGTACGTCACACAGGGGTTCCGTCAATGTACGTCACACAGGGGTTCTGTCAATGTACATCACACAGGGGTTCTGTCAATGTACGTCACACAGGGGTTCCGTCAATGTACGTCACACAGGGGTTCTGTCAATGTACGTCACACAGGGGTTCCGTCAATGTACGTCACACAGGGGTTCCGTCAATGTACGTCACACAGGGGTTCTGTCAATGTACATCACACAGGGGTTCTGTCAATATACATCACACAGGGGTTGTGTCAATGTACGTCACACAGGGGTTCTGTCAATGTACATCACACAGGGGTTCTGTCAACATACGTCACACAGGGGTTCCGTCAATGTACATCACAAACACAGGAGTTCTATCAATGTATATCACACAGGGGTTCTGTCAATGTACGTCACACAGGGGTTCTGTCAATGTACATCACACAGGGGTTCCGTCAATGTACGTCACACAGGAGTTCTGTCAATGTACGTCACACAGGGGTTCTGTCAATATACGTCACACAGGGGTTGTGTCAACGTACGTCACACAGGGGTTCTGTCAATATATGTCACACAGGGGTTCTGTCAATATACGTCACACAGTGGTTCTGTCAATATACGTCACACAAGAGTTCCGTCAATGTACATCACACAGGGGTTCTGTCAATATACGTCACACAGGGGTTCTGTCAATATACGTCACACAGGGGTTGTGTCAACGTACGTCACACAGGAGTTCCGTCAATGTACGTCACACAGGGGTTCTGTCAATATACGTCACACAGGGGTTCTGTCAATAGACGTCACACAGGGGTTCTGTCAATGTACGTCACACAGGAATTCTGTCAATGTACGTCACACAGGAATTCTGTCAATGTACGTCACAAACACAGGAGTTCCGTCAATGTACGACACTCAGGGGTTCTGTCAATATACATCACACAAGAGTTGTGTCAATGTACGTCACTCAGGGGTTCTGTCAATATACGTCACTCAGGGGGTTCTGTCAATGTACGTCACACAGGGGTTCTGTCAACGTACATCACACAGGGGTTCTGTCAATGTACATCACACAGGGGTTCTGTCAATGTACGTCACACAGGGGTTCCGTCAATGTACGTCACACAGGGGTTCTGTCAATATACGTCACACAAGAGTTCCGTCAATGTACATCACACAGGGGTTCTGTCAATGTACGTCACACAGGGGTTCTGTCAATGTACATCACACAGGTGTTCTGTCAATGTACGTCACACAGTGGTTCTGTCAATATACGTCACACAGGGGTTGTGTCAATGTACATCACACAGGGGTTCTGTCAATGTACGTCACACAGGGGTTCCGTCAATGTACGTCACACAGGGTTTCTGTCAATATACGTCACACAAGAGTTCCGTCAATGTACATCACACAGGGGTTCCGTCAATGTACGTCACACAGGGGTTCCGTCAATGTACGTCACACAGGGGTTCTGTCAATGTACATCACACAGGGATTCTGTCAATGTACGTCACACAGGGGTTCTGTCAATCTACATCACACTGGGGTTCCGTCAATCTACATCACACAGGGGTTCTGTCAATGTACATCACACAGGGGTTCTGTCAATATACATCACACAGGGGTTGTGTCAATGTACGTCACACAGGGGTTCTGTCAATGTACATCACACAGGAGTTCTGTCAACATACGTCACACAGGGGTTCCGTCAATGTACATCACAAACACAGGAGTTCTGTCAATATATGTCACACAGGGGTTCTGTCAATATACGTCACACAGTGGTTCTGTCAATATACGTCACACAAGAGTTCCGTCAATGTACATCACACAGGGGTTCTTTCAATATACGTCACACAGGGGTTGTGTCAACGTACGTCACACAGGAGTTCCGTCAATGTACGTCACACAGGGGTTCTGTCAATATACGTCACACAGGGGTTCTGTCAATAGACGTCACACAGGGGTTCTGTCAATGTACGTCACACAGGAATTCTGTCAATGTACGTCACACAGGAATTCTGTCAATGTACGTCACAAACACAGGAGTTCCGTCAATGTACGACACTCAGGGGTTCTGTCAATATACGTCACACAAGAGTTGTGTCAATGTACGTCACTCAGGGGTTCTGTCAATATACGTCACACAGGGGTTCTGTCAATGTACGTCACACAGGGGTTCTGTCAATGTACATCACACAGAGGTCCTGTCAATGTACATCACACAGGGGTTGTGTCAATATACGTCACACAGGGGTTCTATCAATGTACGTCACACAGGGGTTCTGGCAATGTACATCACACAGGGGTTCTGTCAATATACGTCACACAAGAGTTCCGTCAATGTACATCACGCAGGGGTTCTGTCAATATACGTCACACAAGAGTTCTGTCAATGTACATCACACAGGGGTTCTGTCAATATACGTCACACAGTGGTACTATCAATGTATGTCACACAGGGGTTCTGTCAATATACGTCATACAAGAGTTCCGTCAATGTACGTCACACAGGGAATCTGTCAATGTACATCATAAACACAGGGGTTGTGTCAATGTACGTCACACAGGAATTCTGTCAATGTACATCACAAACACAGGAATTCTGTCAATGTACGTCATAAACACAGGAATTCTGTCAATATACATCACAAACACAGGAATTCTGTCAATATACATCACCAACACAGGGGTTCTATCAATGTAGGTCATAAACACAGGAATTCTGTCAATGTACATCACATACACAGGAATTCTGTCAATATACATCACAAACACAGGAATTCTGTCAATGTACGTCACACAGGGGTTCTGTCAATGTACGTCACCAACACAGGAATTCTGTCAATATACATCACAAACAGAGGGGTTCTGTCAATGTACGTTATAAACACAGGAATTCTGTCAATGTACGTCACAAACACAGGAATTCTGTTAATGTACATCACACAGGGGTTCTGTCTATGTACATCACACAGGGGTTCTGTCAATGTACGTCACACAGGGGTTCCGTCAATGTACGTCACACAGGGGTTCTGTCAATGTACATCACACAGGGGTTCCGTCAATGTACGTCACACAGGGGTTCTGTCAATGTACGTCACACAGGGGTTCTGTCAATATACGTCACACAGGGGTTGTGTCAACGTACGTCACACAGGGGTTCTGTCAATATATGTCACACAGGGGTTCTGTCAATATACGTCACACAGTGGTTCTGTCAATATACTTCACACAAGAGTTCCGTCAATGTACATCACACAGGGGTTCTGTCAATATACGTCACAAAGGGGTTCTGTCAATATACGTCAGACAGGGGTTGTGTCAACGTACGTCACACAGGAGTTCCGTCAATGTACGTCACACAGGGGTTCTGTCAATATACGTCACACAGGGGTTCTGTCAATAGACGTCAGACGGGGGTTCTGTCAATGTACGTCACACAGGAATTCTGTCAATGTACGTCACACAGGAATTCTGTCAATGTACGTCACAAACACAGGAGTTCCGTCAATGTACGACACACAGGGGTTCTGTCAATATACGTCACACAAGAGTTGTGTCAATGTACGTCACTCAGGGGTTCTGTCAATATACGTCACTCAGGGGGTTCTGTCAATGTACGTCACACAGGGGTTCTGTCAATGTACATCACACAGGTGTCCTGTCAATTTACGTCACACAGGAGTTCTGTCAATGTACGTCACACAGGGGTTCTGTCAACGTACATCACACAGGGGTTCTGTCAATGTACATCACACAGGGGTTCTGTCAATGTACGTCACACAGGGGTTCCGTCAATGTACGTCACACAGGGGTTCTGCCAATATACGTCACACAAGAGTTCCGTCAATGTACATCACACAGGGGTTCCGTCAATGTACGTCACACAGGGGTTCCGTCAATGTACGTCACACAGGGGTTCTGTCAATGTACATCACACAGGGGTTCCGTCAATGTACGTCACACAGGGGTTCCGTCAATGTACGTCACACAGGGGTTCTGTCAATGTACGTCACACAGGGGTTCCGTCAATGTACATCACACAGGGGTTCTGTCAATGTACATCACACAGGGGTTCTGTCAATATACATCACACAGGGGTTGTGTCAATGTACGTCACACAGGGGTTCTGTCAATGTACATCACACAGGGGTTCTGTCAACATACGTCACACAGGGGTTCCGTCAATGTACATCACAAACACAGGAGTTCTGTCAATGTATATCACACAGGGGTTCTGTCAATGTACGTCACACAGGGGTCCTGTCAATGTACATCACACAGGGGTTCCGTCAATGTACGTCACACAGGGGTTCTGTCAACGTACGTCACACAGGGGTTCTGTCAATATACGTCACACAGGGGTTGTGTCAACGTACGTCACACAGGGGTTCTGTCAATATATGTCACACAGGGGTTCTGCCAATATACGTCACACAGTGGTTCTGTCAATATACGTCACACAAGAGTTCCGTCAATGTACATCACACAGGGGTTCTGTCAATATACGTCACACAGGGGTTCTGTCAATATACGTCACACAGGGGTTGTGTCAACGTACGTCACACAGGAGTTCCGTCAATGTACGTCACACAGGGGTTCTGTCAATATAGGTCACACAGGGGTTCTGTCAATAGACGTCACTCAGGGGGTTCTGTCAATGTACGTCACACAGGGGTTCTGTCAATGTACATCACACAGGGGTCCTGTCAATTTACGTCACACAGGAGTTCTGTCAATGTACGTCACACAGGGGTTCTGTCAACGTACATCACACAGGGGTTCTGTCAACGTACATCACACAGGGGTTCTGTCAATGTACGTCACACAGGGGTTCCGTCAATGTACGTCACACAGGGGTTCTGTCAATATACGTCACACAAGAGTTCCGTCAATGTACATCACCCAGGGGTTCCGTCAATGTACGTCACACAGGGGTTCCGTCAATGTACGTCACACAGGGGTTCTGTCAATGTACATCACACAGGGGTTCCGTCAATGTACGTCACACAGGGGTTCCGTCAATGTACGTCACACAGGGGTTCTGTCAATGTACGTCACACAGGGGTTCTGTCAATGTACATCACACAGGTGTTCCGTCAATGTACATCACACAGGGGTTCTGTCAATGTACATCACACAGGGGTTCTGTCAATATACATCACACAGGGGTTGTGTCAATGTACGTCACACAGGGGTTCTGTCAATGTACATCACACAGGGGTTCTGTCAACATACGTCACACAGGGGTTCCGTCAATGTACATCACAAACACAGGAGTTCTGTCAATGTATATCACACAGGGGTTCTGTCAATGTACGTCACACAGGGGTTTTGTCAATGTACATCACACAGGGGTTCCTTCAATGTACGTCACACAGGGGTTCTGTCAATGTACGTCACACAGGGGTTCTGTCAATATACGTCACACAGGGGTTGTGTCAACGTACGTCACACAGGGGTTCTGTCAATATACGTCACACAGGGGTTGTGTCAATGTACGTCACACAGGGGTTCTGTCAATGTACATCACACAGGGGTCCTGTCAATATACATCCCACAGGAGTTCTGTCAATGTACGTCACACAGGGATTCTGTCAATGTACATCACACAGGGGTCCTGTCAATGTACATCACACAGGGGTTCTGTCAATATACGTCACACAAGAGTTCCATCAATGTACGTCACACAGGGGTTCTGTCAATCTACATCAGACAGGGGTTCTGTCAATATACGTCACACAGGAGTTCTGTCAATGTACGTCACACAGGGGTTCCGTCAATGTACGTCACACAGGGGTTCTGTCAATATACGTCACACAAGAGTTCCGTCAATGTACATCACCCAGGGGTTCCGTCAATGTACGTCACACAGGGGTTCCGTCAATGTACGTCACACAGGGGTTCTGTCAATGTACATCACACAGGGGTTCCGTCAATGTACGTCACACAGGGGTTCCGTCAATGTACGTCACACAGGGGTTCTGTCAATGTACGTCACACAGGGGTTCTGTCAATGTACATCACACAGGTGTTCCGTCAATGTACATCACACAGGGGTTCTGTCAATGTACATCACACAGGGGTTCTGTCAATATACATCACCCAGGGGTTGTGTCAATGTACGTCACACAGGGGTTCTGTCAATGTACGTCACACAGGGGTTCTGTCAATGTACATCACACAGGGGTTCTGTCAACATACGTCACACAGGGGTTCCGTCAATGTACATCACAAACACAGGAGTTCTGTCAATGTATATCACACAGGGGTTCTGTCAATGTACGTCACACAGGGGTTTTGTCAATGTACATCACACAGGGGTTCCTTCAATGTACGTCACACAGGGGTTCTGTCAATGTACGTCACACAGGGGTTCTGTCAATATACGTCACACAGGGGTTGTGTCAACGTACGTCACACAGGGGTTCTGTCAATATACGTCACACAGGGGTTGTGTCAACGTACGTCACACAGGGGTTCTGTCAATGTACATCACACAGGGGTCCTGTCAATATACATCCCACAGGAGTTCTGTCAATGTACGTCACACAGGGATTCTGTCAATGTACATCACACAGGGGTCCTGTCAATGTACATCACACAGGGGTTCTGTCAATATACGTCACACAAGAGTTCCATCAATGTACGTCACACAGGGGTTCTGTCAATGAACATCACACGGGGGTTCTGTCAATATACGTCACACAGGGGTTCTATCAATGTACATCACACAGGGGTCCTGTCAATGTACATCACACAGGGGTTGTGTCAATATACGTCACACAGGGGTTCTGTCAATCTACATCAGACAGGGGTTCTGTCAATATACGTCACACAGGAGTTCTGTCAATGTACGTCACACAGGGGTTCTGTCAATGTTCGTGACACAGGGGTTGTGTCAATATACGTCACACAAGAGTTCCATCAATGTACGTCACACAGGGGTCCTGTCAATGTACATCACACAGGGGTTCTGTCAATGTACGTCACACAGGAATTCTGTCAATATACGTCACACAGGAATTCTGTCAATGTACGTCACAAACACAGGAGTTCCGTCAATGTACGTCACACAAGGGTTCTGTCAATATACGTGACACAGGGGTTGTGTCAATATACGTCTCACAAGAGTTCCATCAATGTACGTCACACTGAGGTCCTGGCAATGTACGTCACACAGGGGTTCTGTCAATGTACATCACACAGGGGTTCTGTCAATGTACGTCACACAGGGGTTGTGTCAATGTACATCACACAGGGGTTCTGTCAATGTACGTCACACAGGGGTTCTGTCAATGTACATCACACAGGGGTTCTGTCAATGTACGTCACACAGTGGTTCTGTCAATGTACGTCACACAGGGGTTGTGTCAATGTACATCACACAGGGGTTCTGTCAATATACGTCACACAGGGGTTCTGTCAATGTACGTCACACAGGGGTTCTGTCAATGTACATCACACAGAGGTCCTGTCAATGTACATCACACAGGGGTTGTGTCAATATACGTCACACAGGGGTTCTATCAATGTACGTCACACAGGGGTTCTGGCAATGTACATCACACAGGGGTTCTGTCAATATACGTCACACAAGAGTTCCGTCAATGTACATCACGCAGGGGTTCTGTCAATATACGTCACACAAGAGTTCTGTCAATGTACATCACACGGGGGTTCTGTCAATATACGTCACACAGGGGTTCTATCAATGTACATCACACAGGGGTCCTGTCAATGTACATCACACAGGGGTTGTGTCAATATACGTCACACAGGGGTTCTGTCAATCTACATCAGACAGGGGTTCTGTCAATATACGTCACACAGGAGTTCTGTCAATGTACGTCACACAGGGGTTCTGTCAATGTTCGTGACACAGGGGTTGTGTCAATATACGTCACACAAGAGTTCCATCAATGTACGTCACACAGGGGTCCTGTCAATGTACATCACACAGGGGTTCTGTCAATGTACGTCACACAGGAATTCTGTCAATATACGTCACACAGGAATTCTGTCAATGTACGTCACAAACACAGGAGTTCCGTCAATGTACGTCACACAAGGGTTCTGTCAATATACGTGACACAGGGGTTGTGTCAATATACGTCTCACAAGAGTTCCATCAATGTACGTCACACTGAGGTCCTGGCAATGTACGTCACACAGGGGTTCTGTCAATGTACATCACACAGGGGTTCTGTCAATGTACGTCACACAGGGGTTGTGTCAATGTACATCACACAGGGGTTCTGTCAATGTACGTCACACAGGGGTTCTGTCAATGTACATCACACAGGGGTTCTGTCAATGTACGTCACACAGTGGTTCTGTCAATGTACGTCACACAGGGGTTGTGTCAATGTACATCACACAGGGGTTCTGTCAATATACGTCACACAGGGGTTCTGTCAATGTACGTCACACAGGGGTTCTGTCAATGTACATCACACAGAGGTCCTGTCAATGTACATCACACAGGGGTTGTGTCAATATACGTCACACAGGGGTTCTATCAATGTACGTCACACAGGGGTTCTGGCAATGTACATCACACAGGGGTTCTGTCAATATACGTCACACAAGAGTTCCGTCAATGTACATCACGCAGGGGTTCTGTCAATATACGTCACACAAGAGTTCTGTCAATGTACATCACACAGGGGTTCTGTCAATATACGTCACACAGTGGTACTGTCAATGTATGTCACACAGGGGTTCTGTCAACATACGTCATACAAGAGTTCCGTCAATGTACGTCACACAGGGAATCTGTCAATGTACATCATAAACACAGGGGTTGTGTCAATGTACGTCACACAGGAATTCTGTCAATGTACATCACAAACACAGGAATTCTGTCAATGTACGTCATAAACACAGGAATTCTGTCAATATACATCACAAACACAGGAATTCTGTCAATATACATCACCAACACAGGGGTTCTATCAATGTAGGTCATAAACACAGGAATTCTGTCAATGTACATCACATACACAGGAATTCTGTCAATATACATCAAAAACACAGGAATTCTGTCAATGTACGTCACACAGGGGTTCTGTCAATGTACGTCACCAACACAGGAATTCTGTCAATATACATCACAAACAGAGGGGTTCTGTCAATGTACTTTGTAAACACAGGAATTCTGTCAATGTACGTCACAAACACAGGGGTTCTGTCAATGTACATCACAAACACAGGAGTTCTGTCAATGTACGTCACACAGGAATTCTGTCAATGTACGTCACAAACACAGGAATTCTGTTAATGTACATCACACAGGGGTTCTGTCTATGTACATCACAGGGGTTCTGTCAATGTACGTCACACAGGGGTTCCGTCAATGTACGTCACACAGGTGTTCTGTCAATATACGTCACACAAGAGTTCCGTCAATGTACATCACACAGGGGTTCTGTCAATGTACGTCACACAGGGGTTCTGTCAATGTACATCACACAGGGGTTCTGTCAATGTACGTCACACAGTGGTTCTGTCAATGTACGTCACACAGGGGTTGTGTCAATGTACATCACACAGGGGTTCTGTCAATGTACGTCACACAGGGGTTCCGTCAATGTACGTCACACAGGGGTTCTGTCAATATACGTCACACAAGAGTTCCGTCAATGTACATCACACAGGGGTTCCGTCAATGTACGTCACACAGGGGTTCCGTCAATGTACGTCACACAGGGGTTCTGTCAATGTACATCACACAGGGGTTCCGTCAATGTACGTCACACAGGGGTTCCGTCAATGTACGTCACACAGGGGTTCTGTCAATGTACGTCACACAGGGGTTCCGTCAATGTACATCACACAGGGGTTCTGTCAATGTACATCACACAGGGGTTCTGTCAATATACATCACACAGGGGTTGTGTCAATGTACGTCACACAGGGGTTCTGTCAATGTACATCACACAGGGGTTCTGTCAACATACGTCACACAGGGGTTCCGTCAATGTACATCACAAACACAGGAGTTCTGTCAATGTATATCACACAGGGGTTCTGTCAATGTACGTCACACAGGGGATCTGTCAATGTACATCACACAGGGGTTCCGTCAATGTACGTCACACAGGGGTTCTGTCAATGTACGTCACACAGGGGTTCTGTCAATATACGTCACACAGGGGTTGTGTCAACGTACGTCACACAGGGGTTCTGTCAATATATGTCACACAGGGGTTCTGTCAATATACGTCACACAGTGGTTCTGTCAATATACGTCACACAAGAGTTCCGTCAATGTACATCACACAGGGGTTCTGTCAATATACGTCACACAGGGGTTCTGTCAATATACGTCACACAGGGGTTGTGTCAACGTACGTCACACAGGAGTTCCGTCAATGTACGTCACACAGGGGTTCTGTCAATATAGGTCACACAGGGGTTCTGTCAATAGACGTCACACAGGGGTTCTGTCAATGTACGTCACACAGGAATTCTGTCAATGTACGTCACACAGGAATTCTGTCAATGTACGTCACAAACACAGGAGTTCCGTCAATGTACGACACACAGGGGTTCTGTCAATATACGTCACACAAGAGTTGTGTCAATGTACTTCACTCAGGGGTTCTGTCAATATACGTCACTCAGGGGGTTCTGTCAATGTACGTCACACAGGGGTTCTGTCAATGTACATCACACAGGGGTCCTGTCAATTTACGTCACACAGGAGTTCTGTCAATGTACGTCACACAGGGGTTCTGTCAACGTACATCACACAGGGGTTCTGTCAATGTACATCACACAGGGGTTCTGTCAATGTACGTCACACAGGGGTTCCGTCAATGTACGTCACACAGGGGTTCTGTCAATATACGTCACACAAGAGTTCCGTCAATGTACATCACCCAGGGGTTCCGTCAATGTACGTCACACAGGGGTTCCGTCAATGTACGTCACACAGGGGTTCTGTCAATGTACGTCACACAGGGGTTCTGTCAATGTACGTCACACAGGGGTTCCGTCAATGTACGTCACACAGGGGTTCCGTCAATGTACGTCACACAGGGGTTCTGTCAATGTACATCACACAGGTGTTCCGTCAATGTACATCACACAGGGGTTCTGTCAATGTACATCACACAGGGGTTCTGTCAATATACATCACACAGGCGTTGTGTCAATGTACGTCACACAGGGGTTCTGTCAATGTACATCACACAGGGGTTCTGTCAACATACGTCACACAGGGGTTCCGTCAATGTACATCACAAACACAGGAGTTCTGTCAATGTATATCACACAGGGGTTCTGTCAATGTACGTCACACAGGGGTTCTGTCAATGTACATCACACAGGGGTTCCTTCAATGTACGTCACACAGGGGTTCTGTCAATGTACGTCACACAGGGGTTCTGTCAATATACGTCACACAGGGGTTGTGTCAACGTACGTCACACAGGGGTTCTGGTCAATATACGTCACACAGGGGTTGTGTCAACGTACGTCACACAGGGGTTCTGTCAATGTACATCACACAGGGGTCCTGTCAATATACATCCCACAGGAGTTCTGTCAAAGTACGTCACACAGGGGTTCTGTCAATGTACATCACACAGGGGTCCTGTCAATGTACATCACACAGGGGTTCTGTCAATATACGTCACACAAGAGTTCCATCAATATACGTCACACAGGGGTTCTGTCAATGAACATCACACGGGGGTTCTGTCAATATACGTCACACAGGGGTTCTATCAATGTACATCACACAGGGGTCCTGTCAATGTACATCACACAGGGGTTGTGTCAATATACGTCACACAGGGGTTCTGTCAATCTACATCATACAGGGGTCCTGTCAATATACGTCACACAGGGGTTCTGTCAATGTACGTCACACAGGAATTCTGTCAATATACGTCACACAGGAATTCTGTCAATGTACGTCACAAACACAGGAGTTCCGTCAATGTACGTCACACAAGGGTTCTGTCAATATACGTGACACAGGGATTGTGTCAATATACGTCTCAGATGAGTTCCATCAATGTACGTCACACTGGGGTCCTGGCAATGTACGTCACACAGGGGTTCTGTCAATGTACATCACACAGGGGTTCTGTCAATGTACGTCACACAGGGGTTGTGTCAATGTACATCACACAGGGGTTCTGTCAATGTACGTCACACAGGGGTTCTGTCAATATACATCACACAGGGGTTCTGTCAATGTACGTCACACAGTGGTTCTGTCAATGTACGTCACACAGGGGTTGTGTCAATGTACATCACACAGGGGTTCTGTCAATATACGTCACACAGGGGTTCTGGCAATGTACGTCACACAGGGGTTCTGTCAATGTACATCACACAGAGGTCCTGTCAATGTACATCACACAGGGGTTGTGTCAATATACGTCACACAGGGGTTCTATCAATGTACGTCACACAGGGGTTCTGGCAATGTACATCACACAGGGGTTCTGTCAATATACGTCACACAAGAGTTCCGTCAATGTACATCACGCAGGGGTTCTGTCAATATACGTCACACAAGAGTTCTGTCAATGTACATCACACAGGGGTTCTGTCAATATACGTCACACAGTGGTACTGTCAATGTATGTCACACAGGGGTTCTGTCAATATACGTCATACAAGAGTTCCGTCAATGTACGTCACACAGGGGTTCTGTCAATGTACATCATAAACACAGGGGTTGTGTCAATGTACGTCACACAGGAATTCTGTCAATGTACATCACAAACACAGGAATTCTGTCAATGTACGTCATAAACACAGGAATTCTGTCAATATACATCACAAACACAGGAATTCTGTCAATATACATCACCAACACAGGGGTTCTATCAAAGTAGGTCATAAACAGAGGAATTCTGTCAATGTACATCACATACACAGGAATTCTGTCAATATACATCACAAACACAGGAATTCTGTCAATGTACGTCACACAGGGTTCTGTCAATGTACGTCACCAACACAGGAATTCTGTCAATATACATCACAAACAGAGGGGTTCTGTCAATGTACGTTATAAACACAGGAATTCTGTCAATGTACGTCACAAACACAGGGGTTCTGTCAATGTACATCACAAACACAGGAGTTCTGTCAATGTACGTCACACAGGAATTCTGTCAACGTACGTCACAAACACAGGAATTCTGTTAATGTACATCACAAACTCAGGAATTCTGTCAATGTACGTCATAAACACAGGGGTTCTGTCAATGTACTTTATAAACACAGGAATTCTGTCAATGTACGTCACAAGCACAGGAATTCTGTCAATATACATCACAAACACAGGAATTCTGTCAATGTACGTCACACAAGGGTTCTGTCAATGTACGTCACCAACACAGGAATTCTGTCAATATACATCACAAACAGAGGGGTTCTTTCAATCTACGTTATAAACACAGGAATTCTGTCAATGTACGTCACAAACACAGGGGTTCTGTCAATGTACATCACAAACACAGGAGTTCTGTCAATGTACGCCACACAGGAATTCTGTCAATGTACGTCACAAACTCAGGAATTCTGTCAATGTACATCAGAAACTCAGGAATTCTGTCAATGTACGTCATAAACACAGGGGTTCTGTCAATGTACGTTATAAACACAGGAATTCTGTCAATGTACGTCACAAACACAGGAATTCTGTCAATGTACATCACAAACACAGGGGTTCTGTCAATTTACTTTATAAACACAGGAATTCTGTCAATGTACGTCACCAACACAGGAATTCTGTCAATAGACATCACAAACACAAGAACTCTGTCATTGTACGTCACAAACACAGGGGTTCTGTCAATGTACATCACAAACACAGGAGTTCTGTCAATGTACGTCACACAGGAATTCTGTCAATGTACGTCACAAACACAGGAATTCTGTCAATATACATCACAAACACAGGAATTCTGTCAATGTACGTCATAAACAGAGGAATTCTGTCAATGTACATCACAAACACAGGAATTCTGTCAACGTACATGACAGACACAGGGGTTCTGTCAATGTACGTCACAAACACAGGAATTCTGTCAATGTACATTATAAACACAGGAATTCTGTCAATGTACGTCACAAACACAGGAATTCTGTCAATGTACGTCACAAACACAGGAATTCTGTCAATATACATCACAAACACAGGAATTCTGTCAATGTACATCACAAACACAGGGGTTCTGTCAATGTACATCACAAACACAGGAATTCTGTCAATGTACATGATAAACACAGGGGTTCTGTCAATGTACGTCACAAACACAGGAATTCTGTCAATATACATCACAAACACAGGGGTTCTGTCAATGTACGTCACAAACACAGGAATTCTGTCAATATACATCACAAACACAGGAATTCTGTCAAAGTACGTCATAAGCACAGGAATTCTGTCAATGTACATCACAAACACAGGAATTCTGTCAATGTACGTCACAAACACAGGGGTTCTGTCAATGTACATCACAAACACAGGGGTTCTGTCAATGTACATCACAAACACAGGAATTCTGTCAATGTACGTCACAAACACAGGAATTCTGTCAATGTACGTCACAAACACAGGGGTTCTGTCAATGTACGTCACAAACACAGGAATTCTGTCAATGTACGTCACAAACACAGGGGTTCTGTCAATGTACGTCACACAGGAATTCTGTCAATCTACATCACAAACACAGGAATTCTGTCAATGTACGTCACAAACACAGAGGTTCTGTCAATGTACGTCAAAAACACAGGAATTCTGTCAATGTACGTCACAAACACAGGGGTTCTGTCAATGTACATCACAAACACAGGAATTCTGTCAATATACGTCACACAGGAATTCTGTCATTGTACGTCACAAACACAGGGGTTCTGTCAATGTACATCACAAACACAGGAGTTCTGTCAATGTACGTCACACAGGAATTCTGTCAATGTACGTCACAAACACAGGAATTCTGTCAATATACATCACAAACACAGGAATTCTGTCAATGTACGTCATAAACAGAGGAATTCTGTCAATGTACGTCACAAACACAGGAATTCTGTCAACGTACATGACAGACACAGGGGTTCTGTCAATGTACGTCACAAACACAGGAATTCTGTCAATGTACATTATAAACACAGGAATTCTGTCAATGTACATGATAAACACAGGAATTCTGTCAATGTACGTCTCAAACACAGGAATTCTGTCAATGTACGTCACAAACACAGGAATTCTGTCAATATACATCACAAACACAGGAATTCTGTCAAAGTACATCACAAACACAGGAGTTCTGTCAATGTACATCACAAACACAGGAATTCTGTCAATGTACGTCACAAACACAGGGGTTCTGTCAATGTACGTCACACGGGAATTCTGTCAATATACATCACAAACACAGGAATTCTGTCAATGTACGTCACAAACACAGGGGTTCTGTCAATGTACGTCACAAACACAGGAATTCTGTCAATGTACGTCACAAACACAGGAATTCTGTCAATGTACATAACAAACACAAGGGTTCTGTCAATGTACGTCACACAGGGGTTCTGTCAATGTACGTCACCAACACAGGAATTCTGTCAATGTACGTCACAAACACAGGAATTCTGTCAATATACGTCACAAACACAGGGGTTCTGTCAATGTACATCACACAGGGGTTCTGTCAATGTACATCACAAACACAGGAATTCTGTCAATGTACGTCACAAACACAGGAATTCTGTCAATATACGTCACAAACACAGGAATTCTGTCAATGTACATCACAAACACAGGAGTTCTGTCAATATACGTCACAAACACAGGGGTTTTGTCAATGTACATCACACAGGGGTTCTGTCAATGTACTTCACCAAAACAGGAATTCTGTCAATGTACGTCACAAACACAGGAATTCTGTCAATATACGTCACAAACACAGGGGTTCTGTCAATGTACATCACAAACACAGGAATTATGTCAATGTACGTCACAAACACAGGAATTCTGTCAATGTACGTCACAAACACAGGAATTCTGTCAATATACGTCACAAACACAGGGGTTCTGTCAATGTACATCACAAACACAGGAGTTCTGTCAATATACGTCACAAACACAGGGGTTCTGTCAATGTACATCACAAACACAGGAGTTCTGTCAATGTACGTCACAAACACAGGAGTTCTGTCAATGTACGTCACAAACACAGGAATTCTGTCAATGTACATTATAAACACAGGAATTCTGTCAATGTACATCACAAACACAGGAGTTCTGTCAATGTACATCACAAACACAGGAGTTCTGTCAATGTACGTCACAAACACAGGAATTCTGTCAATGTACGTCACAAACACAGGAGTTCTGTCAATGTACGTCACAAACACAGGAATTCTGTCAATGTACGTCACAAACACAGGAATTCTGTCAATGTACATCACAAACACAGGAGTTCTGTCAATGTACATCACACAGGGGTTCTGTCAATATACATCACACAGGGGTTGTGTCAATGTACGTCACACAGGGGTTCTGTCAATGTACATCACACAGGGGTTCTGTCAACATACGTCACACAGGGGTTCCGTCAATGTACATCACAAACACAGGAGTTCTGTCAATGTATATCACACAGGGGTTCTGTCAATGTACGTCACACAGGGGTTCTGTCAATGTACATCACACAGGGGTTCCTTCAATGTACGTCACACAGGGGTTCTGTCAATGTACGTCACACAGGGGTTCTGTCAATATACGTCACACAGGGGTTGTGTCAACGTACGTCACACAGGGGTTCTGGTCAATATACGTCACACAGGGGTTGTGTCAACGTACGTCACACAGGGGTTCTGTCAATGTACATCACACAGGGGTCCTGTCAATATACATCCCACAGGAGTTCTGTCAAAGTACGTCACACAGGGGTTCTGTCAATGTACATCACACAGGGGTCCTGTCAATGTACATCACACAGGGGTTCTGTCAATATACGTCACACAAGAGTTCCATCAATATACGTCACACTGGGGTTCTGTCAATGAACATCACACGGGGGTTCTGTCAATATACGTCACACAGGGGTTCTATCAATGTACATCACACAGGGGTCCTGTCAATGTACATCACACAGGGGTTGTGTCAATATACGTCACACAGGGGTTCTGTCAATCTACATCATACAGGGGTTCTGTCAATATACGTCACACAGGAGTTCTGTCAATGTACGTCACACAGGGGTTCAGTCAATGTACGTGACACAGGGGTTGTGTCAATATACGTCACACAAGAGTTCCATCAATGTACGTCACACAGGGGTCCTGTCAATGTACATCACACAGGGGTTCTGTCAATGTACGTCACACAGGAATTCTGTCAATATACGTCACACAGGAATTCTGTCAATGTACGTCACAAACACAGGAGTTCCGTCAATGTACGTCACACAAGGGTTCTGTCAATATACGTGACACAGGGGTTGTGTCAATATACGTCTCAGATGAGTTCCATCAATGTACGTCACACTGGGGTCCTGGCAATGTACGTCACACAGGGGTTCTGTCAATGTACATCACACAGGGGTTCTGTCAATGTACGTCACACAGGGGTTGTGTCAATGTACATCACACAGGGGTTCTGTCAATGTACGTCACACAGGGGTTCTGTCAATGTACATCACACAGGGGTTCTGTCAATGTACGTCACACAGTGGTTCTGTCAATGTACGTCACACAGGGGTTGTGTCAATGTACATCACACAGGGGTTCTGTCAATATACGTCACACAAGAGTTCCGTCAATGTACATCACGCAGGGGTTCTGTCAATATACGTCACACAAGAGTTCTGTCAATGTACATCACACAGGGGTTCTGTCAATATACGTCACACAGTGGTACTGTCAATGTATGTCACACAGGGGTTCTGTCAATATACGTCATACAAGAGTTCCGTCAATGTACGTCACACAGGGGTTCTGTCAATGTACATCATAAACACAGGGGTTGTGTCAATGTACGTCACACAGGAATTCTGTCAATGTACATCACAAACACAGGAATTCTGTCAATGTACGTCATAAACACAGGAATTCTGTCAATATACATCACTAACACAGGAATTCTGTCAATATTCATCACCAACACAGGGGTTCTATCAATGTAGGTCATAAACAGAGGAATTCTGTCAATGTACATCACATACACAGGAATTCTGTCAATATACATCACAAACACAGGAATTCTGTCAATGTACGTCACACAGGGTTCTGTCAATGTACGTCACCAACACAGGAATTCTGTCAATATACATCACAAACAGAGGGGTTCTGTCAATGTACGTTATAAACACAGGAATTCTGTCAATGTACGTCACAAACACAGGAATTCTGTTAATGTACATCACAAACACAGGAGTTCTGTCAATGTACGTCACACAGGAATTCTGTCAACGTACGTCACAAACACAGGAATTCTGTTAATGTACATCACAAACTCAGGAATTCTGTCAATGTACGTCATAAACACAGGGGTTCTGTCAATGTACTTTATAAACACAGGAATTCTGTCAATGTACGTCACAAGCACAGGAATTCTGTCAATATACATCACAAACACAGGAATTCTGTCAATGTACGTCACACAAGGGTTCTGTCAATGTACGTCACCAACACAGGAATTCTGTCAATATACATCACAAACAGAGGGGTTCTTTCAATGTACGTTATAAACACAGGAATTCTGTCAATGTACGTCACAAACACAGGGGTTCTGTCAATGTACATCACAAACACAGGAGTTCTGTCAATGTACGCCACACAGGAATTCTGTCAATGTACGTCACAAACTCAGGAATTCTGTCAATGTACATCAGAAACTCAGGAATTCTGTCAATGTACGTCATAAACACAGGGGTTCTGTCAATGTACGTTATAAACACAGGAATTCTGTCAATGTACGTCACAAACACAGGAATTCTGTCAATGTACATCACAAACACAGGGGTTCTGTCAATTTACTTTATAAACACAGGATTTCTGTCAATGTACGTCACCAACACAGGAATTCTGTCAATAGACATCACAAACACAAGAACTCTGTCATTGTACGTCACAAACACAGGGGTTCTGTCAATGTACATCACAAACACAGGAGTTCTGTCAATGTACGTCACACAGGAATTCTGTCAATGTACGTCACAAACACAGGAATTCTGTCAATATACATCACAAACACAGGAATTCTGTCAATGTACGTCATAAACAGAGGAATTCTGTCAATGTACATCACAAACACAGAAATTCTGTCAACGTACATGACAGACACAGGGGTTCTGTCAATGTACGTCACAAACACAGGAATTCTGTCAATGTACATTATAAACACAGGAATTCTGTCAATGTACGTCACAAACACAGGAATTCTGTCAATGTACGTCACAAACACAGGAATTCTGTCAATATACATCACAAACACAGGAATTCTGTCAATGTACATCACAAACACAGGGGTTCTGTCAATGTACATCACAAACACAGGAATTCTGTCAATGTACATGATAAACACAGGGGTTCTGTCAATGTACGTCACAAACACAGGAATTCTGTCAATATACATCACAAACACAGGGGTTCTGTCAATGTACGTCACAAACACTGGAATTCTGTCAATATACATCACAAACACAGGAATTCTGTCAAAGTACGTCATAAGCACAGGAATTCTGTCAATGTACATCACAAACACAGGAATTCTGTCAATGTACGTCACAAACACAGGGGTTCTGTCAATGTACATCACAAACACAGGGGTTCTGTCAATGTACATCACAAACACAGGAATTCTGTCAATGTACGTCACAAACACAGGAATTCTGTCAATGTACGTCACAAACACAGGGGTTCTGTCAATGTACGTCACAAACACAGGAATTCTGTCAATGTACGTCACAAACACAGGGGTTCTGTCAATGTACGTCACACAGGAATTCTGTCAATATACATCACAAACACAGGAATTCTGTCAATGTACGTCACAAACACAGAGGTTCTGTCAATGTACGTCAAAAACACAGGAATTCTGTCAATGTACGTCACAAACACAGGGGTTCTGTCAATGTACATCACAAACACAGGAATTCTGTCAATATACGTCACACAGGAATTCTGTCATTGTACGTCACAAACACAGGGGTTCTGTCAATGTACATCACAAACACAGGAGTTCTGTCAATGTACGTCACACAGGAATTCTGTCAAGGTACGTCACAAACACAGGAATTCTGTCAATATACATCACAAACACAGGAATTCTGTCAATGTACGTCATAAACAGAGGAATTCTGTCAATGTACGTCACAAACACAGGAATTCTGTCAACGTACATGACAGACACAGGAGTTCTGTCAATGTACGTCACAAACACAGGAATTCTGTCAATGTACATTATAAACACAGGAATTCTGTCAATGTACATGATAAACACAGGAATTCTGTCAATGTACGTCTCAAACACAGGAATTCTGTCAATGTACGTCACAAACACAGGAATTCTGTCAATATACATCACAAACACAGGAATTCTGTCAAAGTACATCACAAACACAGGAGTTCTGTCAATGTACATCACAAACACAGGAATTCTGTCAATGTACGTCACAAACACAGGGGTTCTGTCAATGTACGTCACACGGGAATTCTGTCAATATACATCACAAACACAGGAATTCTGTCAATGTACGTCACAAACACAGGGGTTCTGTCAATGTACGTCACAAACACATGAATTCTGTCAATGTACGTCACAAACACAGGGGTTCTGTCAATGTACATCACAAACACAGGAATTCTGTCAATATACGTCACAAACACAGGAATTCTGTCAATGTACATAACAAACACAAGGGTTCTGTCAATGTACGTCACACAGGGGTTCTGTCAATGTACGTCACCAACACAGGAATTCTGTCAATGTACGTCACAAACACAGGAATTCTGTCAATATACGTCACAAACACAGGGGTTCTGTCAATGTACATCACACAGGGGTTCTGTCAATGTACATCACAAACACAGGAATTCTGTCAATGTACGTCACAAACACAGGAATTCTGTCAATATACGTCACAAACATAGGAATTCTGTCAATGTACATCACAAACACAGGAGTTCTGTCAATATACGTCACAAACACAGGGGTTTTGTCAATGTACATCACACAGGGGTTCTGTCAATGTACTTCACCAAAACAGGAATTCTGTCAATGTACGTCACAAACACAGGAATTCTGTCAATATACGTCACAAACACAGGGGTTCTGTCAATGTACATCACAAACACAGGAATTATGTCAATGTACGTCACAAACACAGGAATTCTGTCAATATACGTCACAAACACAGGAATTCTGTCAATGTACGTCACAAACACAGGAATTCTGTCAATATACGTCACAAACACAGGGGTTCTGTCAATGTACATCACAAACACAGGAGTTCTGTCAATATACGTCACAAACACAGGGGTTCTGTCAATGTACATCACAAACACAGGAGTTCTGTCAATGTACATCACAAACACAGGAGTTCTGTCAATGTACGTCACAAACACAGGAATTCTGTCAATGTACATTATAAACACAGGAATTCTGTCAATGTACATCACAAACACAGGAGTTCTGTCAATGTACATCACAAACACAGGAGTTCTGTCAATGTACGTCACAAACACAGGAATTCTGTCAATGTACGTCACAAACACAGGAGTTCTGTCAATGTACGTCACAAACACAGGAATTCTGTCAATGTACGTCACAAACACAGGAATTCTGTCAATGTACGTCACAAACACAGGAGTTCTGTCAATGTACATCACAAACCCAGGAATTCTGTCAATGTACGTCACAAACACAGGAATTCTGTCAATGTACATCACAAACACAGGAATTCTGTCAATGTACATCACAAACACAGGAGTTCTGTCAATATACGTCACACAGGGGTTCTATCAATTTACGTCACACAGGGGTTCTGGCAATGTACATCACACAGGGGTTCTGTCAATATACATCACACAAGAGTTCCGTCAATGTACATCACGCAGGGGTTCTGTCAATATACGTCACACAAGAGTTCCGTCAATGTACATCACACAGGGGTTCTGTCAATATACGTCACACAGGGGTACTGTCAATGTATGTCACACAGGGGTTCTGTCAATATATGTCATACAAGAGTTCTGTCAATGTACGTCACACAGGGGTTCTGTCAATGTACATCATAAACACAGGGGTTGTGTCAATGTACGTCACACAGGGGTTCTGTCAATGTACGTCACACAGGGGTTCTGTCAATGTACATCACCAACACAGGAATTCTGTCAATGTACGTTATAAACACAGGAATTCTGTCAATGTATGTCACAAACACAGGAATTCTGTCAATATACATCACAAACACAGGAATTCTGTCAAAGTACATCACAAACACAAGGGTTCTGTCAATGTACGTCACACAGGGGTTCTGTCAATGTACGTCACCAACACAGGAATTCTGTCAATGTACGTCACAAACACAGGAATTCTGTCAATATACGTCACAAACACAGGGGTTCTGTCAATGTACATCACACAGGGGTTCTGTCAATGTACATCACAAACACAGGAATTCTGTCAATGTACGTCACAAACACAGGAATTCTGTCAATATACGTCACAAACACAGGAATTCTGTTAATGTACATCACAAACACAGGAGTTCTGTCAATATACGTCACAAACATAGGGGTTCTGTCAATGTACATCACACAGGGGTTCTGTCAATGTACTTCACCAAAACAGGAATTCTGTCAATGTACGTCACAAACACAGGAATTCTGTCAATATACGTCACAAACACAGGGGTTCTGTCAATGTACATCACAAACACAGGAATTCTGTCAATGTACGTCACAAACACAGGAATTCTGTCAATATACGTCACAAACACAGGAATTCTGTCAATATACGTCACAAACACAGGGGTTCTGTCAATGTACATCACAAACACAGGAGTTCTGTCAATATACGTCACAAACACAGGGGTTCTGTCAATGTACATCACAAACACAGGGGTTCTGTCAATGTACGTTATAAACACAAGAATTCTGTCAATGTACGTCACCAACACAGGAATTCTGTCAAAGTACGTTATAAACACAGGAATTCTGTCAATGTACGTCACCAACACAGGAATTCTGTCAATGTACATCACAAACACAGGAATTCTGTCAATATACGTCACCAACACAGGAATTCTGTCAAAGTACGTTATAAACACAGGAATTCTGTCAATGTACGTCACCAACACAGGAATTCTGTCAATGTACATCACAAACACAGGAATTCTGTCAATGTACGTCACCAACACAGGAATTCTGTGAAAGTACGTCACAAACACAGGAATTCTGTCAATATACATCACAAACACAGGAATTCTGTCAATGTACATCACAAACACAGGGGTTCTGTCAATGTACATCACAAACACAGGAATTCTGTCAATGTACATGATAAACACAGGGGTTCTGTCAATGTACGTCACAAACACAGGAATTCTGTCAATATACATCACAAACACAGGGGTTCTGTCAATGTACGTCACAAACACAGGAATTCTGTCAATATACATCACAAACACAGGAATTCTGTCAAAGTACGTCATAAGCACAGGAATTCTGTCAATGTACATCACAAACACAGGAATTCTGTCAATGTACGTCACAAACACAGGGGTTCTGTCAATGTACATCACAAACACAGGGGTTCTGTCAATGTACATCACAAACACAGGAATTCTGTCAATGTACGTCACAAACACAGGAATTCTGTCAATGTACGTCACAAACACAGGGGTTCTGTCAATGTACGTCACAAACACAGGAATTCTGTCAATGTACGTCACAAACACAGGGGTTCTGTCAATGTACGTCACACAGGAATTCTGTCAATATACATCACAAACACAGGAATTCTGTCAATGTACGTCACAAACACAGAGGTTCTGTCAATGTACGTCAAAAACACAGGAATTCTGTCAATGTACGTCACAAACACAGGGGTTCTGTCAATGTACATCACAAACACAGGAATTCTGTCAATATACGTCACACAGGAATTCTGTCATTGTACGTCACAAACACAGGGGTTCTGTCAATGTACATCACAAACACAGGAGTTCTGTCAATGTACGTCACACAGGAATTCTGTCAATGTACGTCACAAACACAGGAATTCTGTCAATATACATCACAAACACAGGAATTCTGTCAATGTACGTCATAAACAGAGGAATTCTGTCAATGTACGTCACAAACACAGGAATTCTGTCAACGTACATGACAGACACAGGGGTTCTGTCAATGTACGTCACAAACACAGGAATTCTGTCAATGTACATTATAAACACAGGAATTCTGTCAATGTACATGATAAACACAGGAATTCTGTCAATGTACGTCTCAAACACAGGAATTCTGTCAATGTACGTCACAAACACAGGAATTCTGTCAATATACATCACAAACACAGGAATTCTGTCAAAGTACATCACAAACACAGGAGTTCTGTCAATGTACATCACAAACACAGGAATTCTGTCAATGTACGTCACAAACACAGGGGTTCTGTCAATGTACGTCACACGGGAATTCTGTCAATATACATCACAAACACAGGAATTCTGTCAATGTACGTCACAAACACAGGGGTTCTGTCAATGTACGTCACAAACACAGGAATTGTGTCAATGTACGTCACAAACACAGGGGTTCTGTCAATGTACATCACAAACACAGGAATTCTGTCAATATACGTCACAAACACAGGAATTCTGTCAATGTACATAACAAACACAAGGGTTCTGTCAATGTACGTCACACAGGGGTTCTGTCAATGTACGTCACCAACACAGGAATTCTGTCAATGTACGTCACAAACACAGGAATTCTGTCAATATACGTCACAAACACAGGGGTTCTGTCAATGTACATCACACAGGGGTTCTGTCAATGTACATCACAAACACAGGAATTCTGTCAATGTACGTCACAAACACAGGAATTCTGTCAATATACGTCACAAACACAGGAATTCTTTCAATGTACATCACAAACACAGGAGTTCTGTCAATATACGTCACAAACACAGGGGTTTTGTCAATGTACATCACACAGGGGTTCTGTCAATGTACTTCACCAAAACAGGAATTCTGTCAATGTACGTCACAAACACAGGAATTCTGTCAATATACGTCACAAACACAGGGGTTCTGTCAATGTACATCACAAACACAGGAATTATGTCAATGTACGTCACAAACACAGGAATTCTGTCAATATACGTCACAAACACAGGAATTCTGACAATGTACGTCACAAACACAGGAATTCTGTCAATATACGTCACAAACACAGGGGTTCTGTCAATGTACATCACAAACACAGGAGTTCTGTCAATATACGTCACAAACACAGGGGTTCTGTCAATGTACATCACAAACACAGGAGTTCTGTCAATGTACATCACAAACACAGGAGTTCTGTCAATGTACGTCACAAACACAGGAATTCTGTCAATGTACATTATAAACACAGGAATTCTGTCAATGTACATCACAAACACAGGAGTTCTGTCAATGTACATCACAAACACAGGAGTTCTGTCAATGTACGTCACAAACACAGGAATTCTGTCAATGTACGTCACAAACACAGGAGTTCTGTCAATGTACGTCACAAACACAGGAATTCTGTCAATGTACGTCACAAACACAGGAATTCTGTCAATGTACGTCACAAACACAGGAGTTCTGTCAATGTACATCACAAACCCAGGAATTCTGTCAATGTACGTCACAAACACAGGAATTCTGTCAATGTACATCACAAACACAGGAATTCTGTCAATGTACATCACAAACACAGGAGTTCTGTCAATATACGTCACACAGGGGTTCTATCAATTTACGTCACACAGGGGTTCTGGCAATGTACATCACACAGGGGTTCTGTCAATATACATCACACAAGAGTTCCGTCAATGTACATCACGCAGGGGTTCTGTCAATATACGTCACACAAGAGTTCCGTCAATGTACATCACACAGGGGTTCTGTCAATATACGTCACACAGGGGTACTGTCAATGTATGTCACACAGGGGTTCTGTCAATATATGTCATACAAGAGTTCTGTCAATGTACGTCACACAGGGGTTCTGTCAATGTACATCATAAACACAGGGGTTGTGTCAATGTACGTCACACAGGGGTTCTGTCAATGTACGTCACACAGGGGTTCTGTCAATGTACATCACCAACACAGGAATTCTGTCAATGTACGTTATAAACACAGGAATTCTGTCAATGTATGTCACAAACACAGGAATTCTGTCAATATACATCACAAACACAGGAATTCTGTCAAAGTACATCACAAACACAAGGGTTCTGTCAATGTACGTCACACAGGGGTTCTGTCAATGTACGTCACCAACACAGGAATTCTGTCAATGTACGTCACAAACACAGGAATTCTGTCAATATACGTCACAAACACAGGGGTTCTGTCAATGTACATCACACAGGGGTTCTGTCAATGTACATCACAAACACAGGAATTCTGTCAATGTACGTCACAAACACAGGAATTCTGTCAATATACGTCACAAACACAGGAATTCTGTTAATGTGCATCACAAACACAGGAGTTCTGTCAATATACGTCACAAACATAGGGGTTCTGTCAATGTACATCACACAGGGGTTCTGTCAATGTACTTTATAAACACAGGAATTCTGTCAATGTACGTCACAAGCACAGGAATTCTGTCAAAATACATCACAAACACAGGAATTCTGTCAATGTACGTCACACAAGGGTTCTGTCAATGTACGTCACCAACACAGGAATTCTGTCAATATACATCACAAACAGAGGGGTTCTTTCAATGTACGTTATAAACACAGGAATTCTGTCAATGTACGTCACAAACACAGGGGTTCTGTCAATGTACATCACAAACACAGGAGTTCTGTCAATGTACGCCACACAGGAATTCTGTCAATGTACGTCACAAACTCAGGAATTCTGTCAATGTACATCAGAAACTCAGGAATTCTGTCAATGTACGTCATAAACACAGGGGTTCTGTCAATGTACGTTATAAACACAGGAATTCTGTCAATGTACGTCACAAACACAGGAATTCTGTCAATGTACATCACAAACACAGGGGTTCTGTCAATTTACTTTATAAACACAGGAATTCTGTCAATGTACGTCACCAACACAGGAATTCTGTCAATAGACATCACAAACACAAGAACTCTGTCATTGTACGTCACAAACACAGGGGTTCTGTCAATGTACATCACAAACACAGGAGTTCTGTCAATGTACGTCACACAGGAATTCTGTCAATGTACGTCACAAACACAGGAATTCTGTCAATATACATCACAAACACAGGAATTCTGTCAATGTACGTCATAAACAGAGGAATTCTGTCAATGTACATCACAAACACAGGGGTTCTGTCAATGTACATCACAAACACAGGAATTCTGTCAATGTACATGATAAACACAGGGGTTCTGTCAATGTACGTCACAAACACAGGAATTCTGTCAATATACATCACAAACACAGGGGTTCTGTCAATGTACGTCACAAACACAGGAATTCTGTCAATATACATCACAAACACAGGAATTCTGTCAAAGTACGTCATAAGCACAGGAATCTGTCAATGTACATCACAAACACAGGAATTCTGTCAATGTACGTCACAAACACAGGGGTTCTGTCAATGTACATCACAAACACAGGGGTTCTGTCAATGTACATCACAAACACAGGAATTCTGTCAATGTACGTCACAAACACAGGAATTCTGTCAATGTACGTCACAAACACAGGGGTTCTGTCAATGTACGTCACAAACACAGGAATTCTGTCAATGTACGTCACAAACACAGGGGTTCTGTCAATGTACGTCACACAGGAATTCTGTCAATATACATCACAAACACAGGAATTCTGTCAATGTACGTCACAAACACAGAGGTTCTGTCAATGTACGTCAAAAACACAGGAATTCTGTCAATGTACGTCACGAACACAGGGGTTCTGTCAATGTACATCACAAACACAGGAATTCTGTCAATATACGTCACACAGGAATTCTGTCATTGTACGTCACAAACACAGGGGTTCTGTCAATGTACATCACAAACACAGGAGTTCTGTCAATGTACGTCACACAGGAATTCTGTCAATGTACGTCACAAACACAGGAATTCTGTCAATATACATCACAAACACAGGAATTCTGTCAATGTACGTCATAAACAGAGGAATTCTGTCAATGTACGTCACAAACACAGGAATTCTGTCAACGTACATGACAGACACAGGGGTTCTGTCAATGTACGTCACAAACACAGGAATTCTGTCAATGTACATTATAAACACAGGAATTCTGTCAATGTACATGATAAACACAGGAATTCTGTCAATGTACGTCTCAAACACAGGAATTCTGTCAATGTACGTCACAAACACAGGAATTCTGTCAATATACATCACAAACACAGGAATTCTGTCAAAGTACATCACAAACACAGGAGTTCTGTCAATGTACGTCACAAACACAGGAGTTCTGTCAATGTACGTCACAAACACAGGAATTCTGTCAATGTACGTCACAAACACAGGAGTTCTGTCAATGTACGTCACAAACACAGGAATTCTGTCAATGTACGTCACAAACACAGGAATTCTGTCAATGTACGTCACAAACACAGGAGTTCTGTCAATGTACATCACAAACCCAGGAATTCTGTCAATGTACGTCACAAACACAGGAATTCTGTCAATGTACATCACAAACACAGGAATTCTGTCAATGTACATCACAAACACAGGAGTTCTGTCAATATACGTCACACAGGGGTTCTATCAATTTACGTCACACAGGGGTTCTGGCAATGTACATCACGCAGGGGTTCTGTCAATATACGTCACACAAGAGTTCCGTCAATGTACATCACACAGGGGTTCTGTCAATATACGTCACACAGGGGTACTGTCAATGTATGTCACACAGGGGTTCTGTCAATATATGTCATACAAGAGTTCTGTCAATGTACGTCACACAGGGGTTCTGTCAATATACATCATAAACACAGGGGTTGTGTCAATGTACGTCACACAGGGGTTCTGTCAATGTACGTCACACAGGGGTTCTGTCAATGTACATCACCAACACAGGAATTCTGTCAATGTACGTTATAAACACAGGAATTCTGTCAATGTATGTCACAAACACAGGAATTCTGTCAATATACATCACAAACACAGGAATTCTGTCAAAGTACATCACAAACACAAGGGTTCTGTCAATGTACGTCACACAGGGGTTCTGTCAATGTACGTCACCAACACAGGAATTCTGTCAATGTACGTCACAAACACAGGAATTCTGTCAATATACGTCACAAACACAGGGGTTCTGTCAATGTACATCACACAGGGGTTCTGTCAATGTACATCACAAACACAGGAATTCTGTCAATGTACGTCACAAACACAGGAATTCTGTCAATATACGTCACAAACACAGGAATTCTGTTAATGTACATCACAAACACAGGAGTTCTGTCAATATACGTCACAAACATAGGGGTTCTGTCAATGTACATCACACAGGGGTTCTGTCAATGTACTTCACCAAAACAGGAATTCTGTCAATGTACGTCACAAACACAGGAATTCTGTCAATATACGTCACAAACACAGGGGTTCTGTCAATGTACATCACAAACACAGGAATTCTGTCAATGTACGTCACAAACACAGGAATTCTGTCAATATACGTCACAAACACAGGAATTCTGTCAATATACGTCACAAACACAGGGGTTCTGTCAATGTACATCACAAACACAGGAGTTCTGTCAATATACGTCACAAACACAGGGGTTCTGTCAATGTACATCACAAACACAGGGGTTCTGTCAATGTACGTTATAAACACAAGAATTCTGTCAATGTACGTCACCAACACAGGAATTCTGTCAAAGTACGTTATAAACACAGGAATTCTGTCAATGTACGTCACCAACACAGGAATTCTGTCAATGTACATCACAAACACAGGAATTCTGTCAATATACGTCACCAACACAGCAATTCTGTCAAAGTACGTTATAAACACAGGAATTCTGTCAATGTACGTCACCAACACAGGAATTCTGTCAATGTACATCACAAACACAGGAATTCTGTCAATGTACGTCACCAACACAGGAATTCTGTGAAAGTACGTTATAAACACAGGAATTCTGTCAATGTACGTCACCAACACAGGAATTCTGTCAATGTACGTTATAAACACAGGAATTCTGTCAATGTACGTAACCAACATAGGAATTCTGTCAATGTACATCACAATCACAGGAATTCTGTCAATGTACGTCACAAACACAGGATCTCTGTCAATGTACGTCACAAACACAGGGGTTCTGTCAATGTACATCACAAACACAGGAATTCTGTCAATGTACATCTCAAACACAGGAATTCTGTCAATGTACGTCACAAACACAGGATCTCTGTCAATGTACGTCACAAACACTGGGGTTCTGTCAATGTACATCACAAACACAGGAATTCTGTCAATGTACGTCACAAACACAGGGGTTCTGTCAATATACATCACAAACACAGGAATTCTGTAAAAGTACGTTATAAACACAGGAATTCTGTCAATGTACGTCACACAGGAATTCTGTCAATGTACGTCACACAGGAATTCTGTCAATGTACGTCACCAACACAGGAATTCTGTCAATGTACGTCACAAACACAGGAATTCTGTCAATGTACATCACAATCACAGGAATTCTGTCAAGGTACGTCACAAACACAGGATCTCTGTCAATGTACGTCACAAACACAGGGGTTCTGTCAATGTACATCACAAACACAGGAATTCTGTCAATGTACGTCACAAACACAGGATCTCTGTCAATGTACGGCACAAACACAGGGGTTCTGTCAATGTACATCACAAACACAGGAATTCTGTCAATGTACATCACAAACACAGGAATTCTGTCAATGTACGTCACAAACACTGGGGTTCTGTCAATATACATCACATACACAGGAATTCTGTCAATGTACATCACAAACACAGGAATTCTGGCAATGTACGTCACAAACACAGGATCTCTGTCAATGTACGTCACAAACACAGGGGTTCTGTCAATGTACATCACAACACAGGAATTCTGTCAATGTACGTCACAAACACAAGGGTTCTGTCAATATACATCACAAACACAGGAATTCTGTCAATGTACATCACAAACACAGGAATTCTGTCAATGTACGTCACAAACACAGGAATTCTGTCAATGTACATCACAAACACAGGAGTTCTGTCAATGTACATCACAAACCCAGGAATTCTGTCAATGTACGTCACAAACAAAGGAGTTCTGTCAATATACGTCACACAGGGGTTCCATCAATGTACGTCACACAGGGGTTCTGGCAATGTACATCACACAGGGGTTCTGTCAATATACGTCACACAAGAGTTCCGTCAATGTACATCACGCAGGGGTTCTGTCAATATACGTCACACAAGAGTTCCGTCAATGTACATCACACAGGGGTTCTGTCAATATACGTCACACAGGGGTACTGTCAATGTATGTCACACAGGGGTTCTGTCAATATATGTCATACAAGAGTTCTGTCAATGTACGTCACACAGGGGTTCTGTCAATGTACATCATAAACACAGGGGTTGTGTCAATGTACGTCACACAGGGGTTCTGTCAATGTACGTCACACAGGGGTTCTGTCAATGTACATCACACAGGGGTTCCGTCAATGTACATCACACAGGGGTTCAGTCCATGTACATCACCAACACAGGAATTCTGTCAATGTACGTTATAAACACAGGAATTCTGTCAATGTATGTCACAAACACAGGAATTCTGTCAATATACATCACAAACACAGGAATTCTGTCAATGTACATCACAAACACAAGGGTTCTGTCAATGTACGTCACACAGGGGTTCTGTCAATGTACGTCACCAACACAGGAATTCTGTCAATGTACGTCACAAACACAGGAATTCTGTCAATATACGTCACAAACACAGGGGTTCTGTCAATGTACATCACACAGGGGTTCTGTCAATGTACATCACAAACACAGGAATTCTGTCAATGTACGTCACAAACACAGGAATTCTGTCAATATACGTCACAAACACAGGAATTCTGTGAATGTACATCACAAACACAGGAGTTCTGTCAATATACGTCACAAACACAGGGGTTCTGTCAATGTACATCACACAGGGGTTCTGTCAATGTACTTCACCAAAACAGGAATTCTGTCAATGTACGTCACAAACACAGGAATTCTGTCAATATACGTCACAAACACAGGGGTTCTGTCAATGTACATCACAAACACAGGAATTCTGTCAATGTACGTCACAAACACAGGAATTCTGTCAATATACGTCACAAACACAGGAATTCTGTCAATGTACGTCACAAACACAGGAATTCTGTCAATATATGTCACAAACACAGGGGTTCTGTCAATGTACATCACAAACACAGGAGTTCTGTCAATATACGTCACAAACACAGGGGTTCTGTCAATGTACATCACAAACACAGGGGTTCTGTCAATGTACGTTATAAACACAAGAATTCTGTCAATGTACGTCACCAACACAGGAATTCTGTCAAAGTACGTTATAAACACAGGAATTCTGTCAATGTACGTCACCAACACAGGAATTCTGTCAATGTACATCACAAACACAGGAATTCTGTCAATGTACGTCACCAACACAGGAATTCTGTGAAAGTACGTTATAAACACAGGAATTCTGTCAATGTACGTCACCAACACAGGAATTCTGTCAATGTACGTTATAAACACAGGAATTCTGTCAATGTACGTCACCAACACAGGAATTCTGTCAATGTACATCACAATCACAGGAATTCTGTCAATGTATATCTCAAACACAGGAATTCTGTCAATGTACGTCACCAACACAGGAATTCTGTCAATGTACATCACAAACACAGGATCTCTGTCAATGTACATCACAAACCCAGGATCTCTGTCAATGTACGTCACAAACACAGGGGTTCTGTCAATGTACATCACAAACACAGGAATTCTGTCAATGTACGTCACAAACACAGGGGTTCTGTCAATATACATCACAAACACAGGAATTCTGTAAAAGTACGTTATAAACACAGGAATTCTGTCAATGTACGTCACCAACACAGGAATTCTGTCAATGTACGTCACACAGGAATTCTGTCAATGTACGTCACCTACACAGGAATTCTGTCAATGTACGTCACAAACACAGGAATTCTGTCAATCTACATCACAATCACAGGAATTCTGTCAATGTACGTCACAAACACAGGATCTCTGTCAATGTACGTCACAAACACAGGGGTTCTGTCAATGTACATCACAAACACAGGAATTCTGTCAATGTACGTCACAAACACAGGATCTCTGTCAATGTACGGCACAAACACAGGGGTTCTGTCAATGTACATCACAAACACAGGAATTCAGTCAATGTACGTCACAAACACTGGGGATCTGTCAATATACATCACAAACACAGGAATTCTGTCAATGTACATCACAAACACAGGAATTCTGTCAATGTACGTCACAAACACAGGATCTCTGTCAATGTACGTCACAAACACAGGGGTTCTGTCAATGTACATCACAACACAGGAATTCTATCAATGTACGTCACAAACACAGGGGTTCTGTCAATATACATCACAAACACAGGAATTCTGTCAATGTACATCACAAACACAGGAATTCTGTCAATGTACGTCACAAACACAGGAATTCTGTCAATGTACATCACAAACACAGGAGTTCTGTCAATGTACATCACAAACCCAGGAATTCTGTCAATGTACGTCACAAACACAGGAATTCTGTCAATGTACATCACAAACACAGGAATTCTGTCAATGTACATCACAAACACAGGAGTTCTGTCAATATACGTCACACAGGGGTTCTATCAATGTACGTCACACAGGGGTTCTGGCAATGTACATCACACAGGGGTTCTGTCAATATACGTCACACAAAAGTTCCGTCAATGTACATCACGCAGGGGTTCTGTCAATATACGTCACACAAGAGTTCCGTCAATGTACATCACACAGGGGTTCTGTCAATATACGTCACACAGGGGTACTGTCAATGTATGTCACACAGGGGTTCTGTCAATATATGTCATACAAGAGTTCCGTCAATGTACGTCACACAGGGGTTCTGTCAATGTACATCATAAACACAGGGGTTGTGTCAATGTACGTCACACAGGGGTTCTGTCAATGTACGTCACACAGGGGTTCTGTTAATGTACATCACACAGGGGTTCCGTCAATGTACATCACACAGGGGTTCAGTCAATGTACATCACCAACACAGGAATTCTGTCAATGTACGTTATAAACACAGGAATTCTGTCAATGTATGTCACAAACACAGGAATTCTGTCAATATACATCACAAACACAGGAATTCTGTCAATGTACATCACAAACACAACGGTTCTGTCAATGTATGTCACACAGGGGTTCTGTCAATGTACGTCACCAACACAGGGGTTCTGTCAATGTACGTTATAAACACAAGAATTCTGTCAATGTACGTCACCAACACAGGAATTCTGTCAAAGTACGTTAGAAACACAGGAATTCTGTCAATGTACGTCACCAACACAGGAATTCTGTCAATGTACATCACAAACACAGGAATTCTGTCAATGTACGTCACCAACACAGGAATTCTGTCAAAGTACGTTATAAACACAGGAATTCTGTCAATGTACGTCACCAACACAGGAATTCTGTCAATGTACATCACAAACACAGGAATTCTGTCAATGTACGTCACCAACACAGGAATTCTGTGAAAGTACGTTATAAACACAGGAATTCTGTCAATGTACGTCACCAACACAGGAATTCTGTCAATGTACGTTATAAACACAGGAATTCTGTCAATGTACGTCACCAACACAGGAATTCTGTCAATGTACATCACAATCACAGGAATTCTGTCAATGTACGTCACAAACACAGGATCTCTGTCAATGTACGTCACAAACACAGGGGTTCTGTCAATGTACATCACAAACACAGGAATTGTGTCAATGTATATCTCAAACACAGGAATTCTGTCAATGTACGTCACCAACACAGGAATTCTGTCAATGTACATCACAAACTCAGGATCTCTGTCAATGTACATCACAAACCCAGGACCTCTGTCAATGTACGTCACAAACACAGGGGTTCTGTCAATGTACATCACAAACACAGGAATTCAGTCAATGTACGTCACAAACACAGGGGTTCTGTCAATATACATCACAAACACAGGAATTCTGTAAAAGTACGTTATAAACACAGGAATTCTGTCAATGTACGTCACCAACACAGGAATTCTGTCAATGTACGTCACACAGGAATTCTGTCAATGTACGTCACCAACACAGGAATTCTGTCAATGTACGTCACAAACACAGGAATTCTGTCAATGTACATCACAATCACAGGAATTCTGTCAATGTACGTCACAAACACAGGATCTCTGTCAATGTACGTCACAAACACAGGGGTTCTGTCAATGTACATCACAAACACAGGAATTCTGTCAATGTACGTCACAAACACAGGATCTCTGTCAATGTACGGCACAAACACAGGGGTTCTGTCAATGTACATCACAAACACAGGAATTCTGTCAATGTACGTCACGAACACAGGGGATCTGTCAATATACATCACAAACACAGGAATTCTGTCAATGTACATCACAAACACAGGAATTCTGTCAATGTACGTCACAAACACAGGATCTCTGTCAATGTACGTCACAAACACAGGGGTTCTGTCAATGTACATCACAACACAGGAATTCTATCAATGTACGTCACAAACACAGGGGTTCTGTCAATATACATCAGAAACACAGGAAATCTGTCAATGTACATCACAAACACAGGAATTCTGTCAATGTACGTCACAAACACAGGAATTCTGTCAATGTACATCACAAACACAGGAGTTCTGTCAATGTACATCACAAACCCAGGAATTCTGTCAATGTACGTCACAAACACAGGAATTCTGTCAATGTACATCACAAACACAGGAGTTCTGTCAATATACGTCACACAGGGGTTCTATCAATGTACGTCACACAGGGGTTCTGGCAATGTACATCACACAGGGGTTCTGTCAATATACGTCACACAAAAGTTCCGTCAATGTACATCACGCAGGGTTTCTGTCAATATACGTCACACAAGAGTTCCGTCAATGTACATCACACAGGGGTTCTGTCAATATACGTCACACAGGGGTACTGTCAATGTATGTCACACAGGGGTTCTATCAATATATGTCATACAAGAGTTCCGTCAATGTACGTCACACAGGGGTTCTGTCAATGTACATCATAAACACAGGGGTTGTGTCAATGTACGTCACACAGGGGTTGTGTCAATGTACGTCACACATAGGTTCTGTCAATGTACATCACACAGGGGTTCCGTCAATATACATCACACAGGGGTTCAGTCAATGTACATCACCAACACAGGAATTCTGTCAATGTACGTTATAAACACAGGAATTCTGTCAATGTATGTCACAAACACAGGAATTCTGTCAATATACATCACAAACACAGGAATTCTGTCAATGTACATCACAAACACAACGGTTCTGTCAATGTATGTCACACAGGGGTTCTGTCAATGTACGTCACCAACACAGGAATTCTGTCAATGTACGTCACAAACACAGGAATTCTGTCAATATACGTCACAAACACAGGAATTCTGTCAATGTACATCACAAACACAGGAGTTCTGTCAATATACGTCACAAACACAGGGGTTCTGTCAATGTACATCACACAGGGGTTCTGTCAATTTACTTCACCAAAACAGGAATTCTGTCAATGTACGTCACAAACACAGGAATTCTGTCAATATACGTCACAAACACTGGGGTTCTGTCAATGTACATCACAAACACAGGAATTCTGTCAATGTACGTCACAAACACAGGAATTCTGTCAATGTACATCACAAACACAGGAATTCTGTCAATGTACATCACAAACACAGGAGTTCTGTCAATGTACGTCACAAACACAGGAATTCTGTCAATGTACGTCACAAACACAGGAATTCTGTCAATATACGTCACAAACACAGGGGTTCTGTCAATGTACATCACAAACACAGGAGTTCTGTCAATATACGTCACAAACACAGGTGTTCTGTCAATGTACATCACAAACACAGGGGTTCTGTCAATGTACGTTATAAACACAAGAATTCTGTCAATGTACGTCACCAACACAGGAATTCTGTCAATGTACGTCACCAACACAGGAATTCTGTCAATGTACATCACAAACACAGGAATTCTGTCAATGTACGTCACCAACACAGGAATTCTGTCAAAGTACGTTATAAACACAGGAATTCTGTCAATGTACGTCACCAACACAGGAATTCTGTCAATGTACGTTATAAACACAGGAATTCTGTCAATGTACGTCACCAACACAGGAATTCTGTCAATGTACATCACAATCACAGGAATTCTGTCAATGTACGTCACAAACACAGGATCTCTGTCAATGTACGTCACAAACACAGGGGTTCTGTCAATGTACATCACAAACACAGGAATTCTGTCAAAGTATATCTCAAACACAGGAATTATGTCAATGTACGTCACCAACACAGGAATTCTGTCAATGTACGTCACAAACTCAGGATCTCTGTCAATGTACGTCACAAACACAGGGGTTCTGTCAATGTACATCACAAACACAGGAATTCTGTCAATGTACGTCACAAACACAGGGGTTCTGTCAATATACATCACAAACACAGGGGTTCTGTCAATATACATCACAAACACAGGAATTCTGTAAAAGTACGTTATAAACACAGGAATTCTGTCAATGTACGTCACCATCACAGGAATTCTGTCAATGTACGTCACACAGGAATTCTGTCAATGTACGTCACACAGGAATTCTGTCAATGTACGTCACCAACACAGGAATTCTGTCAATGTACGTCACAAACACAGGAATTCTGTTAATGTACATCACAATCACAGGAATTCTGTCAATGTACTTCACAAACACAGGATCTCTGTCAATGTACGTCACAAACACAGGGGTTCTGTCAATGTACATCACAAACACAGGAATTCTGTCAATGTACGTCACAAACACAGGATCTCTGTCAATGTACGGCACAAACACAGGGGTTCTGTCAATGTACATCACAAACACAGGAATTCTGTCAATGTACATCACAAACACAGGAATTCTGTCAATGTACGTCACAAACACAGGGGATCTGTCAATATACATCACAAACACAGGAATTCTGTCAATGTACATCACAAACACAGGAATTCTGTCAATGTACGTCACAAACACAGGATCTCTGTCAATGTACGTCACAAACACAGGGGTTCTGTCAATGTACATCACAACACAGGAATTCTGTCAATGTACGTCACAAACACAGGGGTTCTGTCAATATACATCACAAACACAGGAATTCTGTCAATATACATCACAAACACAGGAATTCTGTCAATGTACATCACAAACACAGGAATTCTGTCAATGTACATCACAAACACAGGAGTTCTGTCAATGTACATCACAAACCCAGGAATTCTGTCAATGTACGTCACAAACACAGGAATTCTGTCAATGTACATCACAAACACAGGAATTCTGTCAATGTACATCACAAACACAGGAGTTCTGTCAATATATGTCACACAGGGGTTCTATCAAAGTACGTCACACAGGGGTTCTGGCAATGTACATCACACAGGGGTTCTGTCAATATACGTCACACAAAAGTTCCGTCAATGTACATCACGCAGGGGTTCTGTCAATATACGTCACACAAGAGTTCCGTCAATGTACATCACACAGGGGTTCTGTCAATATACGTCACACAGGGGTACTGTCAATGTATGTCACACAGGGGTTCTGTCAATATATGGCATACAAGAGTTCCGTCAATGTACGTCACACAGGGGTTCTGTCAATGTACATCATAAACACAGTGGTTGTGTCAATGTACGTCACACAGGGGTTCTGTCAATGTATGTCACACAGGGGTTCTGTCAATGTACATCACACAGGGGTTCCGTCAATGTACATCACACAGGGGTTCAGTCAATGTACATCCCCAACACAGGAATTCTGTCAATGTAAGTTATAAACACAGGAATTCTGTCAATGTATGTCACAAACACAGGAATTCTGTCAATATACATCACAAACACAGGAATTCTGTCAATGTACATCACAAACACAACGGTTCTATCAATGTACGTCACACAGGGGTTCTGTCAATGTATGTCACCAACACAGGAATTCTGTCAATGTACGTCACAAACACAGGAATTCTGTCAATATACGTCACAAACACAGGAATTCTGTCAATGTACATCACAAACACAGGAGTTCTGTCAATATACGTCACAAACACAGGGGTTCTGTCAATGTACATCACACAGGGGTTCTGTCAATGTACTTCACCAAAACAGGAATTCTGTCAATGTACTTCACAAACACAGGATCTCTGTCAATGTACGTCACAAACACAGGAATTCTGTCAATGTACATCACAAACACAGGAATTCTGTCAATGTACGTCACAAACACAGGATCTCTGTCAATGTACGTCACAAACACAGGGGTTCTGTCAATGTACATCACAACACAGGAATTCTGTCAATGTACGTCACAAACACAGGGGTTCTGTCAATATACATCACAAACACAGGAATTCTGTCAATGTACATCACAAACACAGGAATTCTGTCAATGTACGTCACAAACACAGGAATTCTGTCAATGTACATCACAAACACAGGAGTTCTGTCAATGTACATCACAAACCCAGGAATTCTGTCAATGTACGTCACAAACACAGGAATTCTGTCAATGTACATCACAAACACAGGAATTCTGTCAATGTACATCACAAACACAGGAGTTCTGTCAATATATGTCACACAGGGGTTCTATCAAAGTACGTCACACAGGGGTTCTGGCAATGTACATCACAAACACAGGAATTCTGTCAATGTACGTCACCAACACAGGAATTCTGTGAAAGTACGTTATAAACACAGGAATTCTGTCAATGTACGTCACCAACACAGGAATTCTGTCAATGTACGTTATAAACACAGGAATTCTGTCAATGTACGTCACCAACACAGGAATTCTGTCAATGTACATCACAATCACAGGAATTCTGTCAATGTACGTCACAAACACAGGATCTCTGTCAATGTACGTCACAAACACAGGGGTTCTGTCAATGTACATCACAAACACAGGAATTCTGTCAAAGTATATCTCAAACACAGGAATTATGTCAATGTACGTCACCAACACAGGAATTCTGTCAATGTACGTCACAAACTCAGGATCTCTGTCAATGTACGTCACAAACACAGGGGTTCTGTCAATGTACATCACAAACACAGGAATTCTGTCAATGTACGTCACAAACACAGGGGTTCTGTCAATATACATCACAAACACAGGGGTTCTGTCAATATACATCACAAACACAGGAATTCTGTAAAAGTACGTTATAAACACAGGAATTCTGTCAATGTACGTCACCATCACAGGAATTCTGTCAATGTACGTCACACAGGAATTCTGTCAATGTACGTCACACAGGAATTCTGTCAATGTACGTCACCAACACAGGAATTCTGTCAATGTACGTCACAAACACAGGAATTCTGTTAATGTACATCACAATCACAGGAATTCTGTCAATGTACTTCATAAACACAGGATCTCTGTCAATGTACGTCACAAACACAGGGGTTCTGTCAATGTACATCACAAACACAAGAATTCTGTCAATGTACGTCACAAACACAGGATCTCTGTCAATGTACGGCACAAACACAGGGGTTCTGTCAATGTACATCACAAACACAGGAATTCTGTCAATGTACATCACAAACACAGGAATTCTGTCAATGTACGTCACAAACACAGGGGATCTGTCAATATACATCACAAACACAGGAATTCTGTCAATGTACATCACAAACACAGGAATTCTGTCAATGTACGTCACAAACACAGGATCTCTGTCAATGTACGTCACAAACACAGGGGTTCTGTCAATGTACATCACAACACAGGAATTCTGTCAATGTACGTCACAAACACAGGGGTTCTGTCAATATACATCACAAACACAGGAATTCTGCCAATGTACATCACAAACACAGGAATTCTGTCAATGTACATCACAAACACAGGAATTCTGTCAATGTACATCACAAACACAGGAGTTCTGTCAATGTACATCACAAACCCAGGAATTCTGTCAATGTACGTCACAAACACAGGAATTCTGTCAATGTACATCACAAACACAGGAATTCTGTCAATGTACATCACAAACACAGGAGTTCTGTCAATATATGTCACACAGGGGTTCTATCAAAGTACGTCACACAGGGGTTCTGGCAATGTACATCACACAGGGGTTCTGTCAATATACGTCACACAAAAGTTCCGTCGATGTACATCACGCAGGGGTTCTGTCAATATACGTCACACAAGAGTTCCGTCAATGTACATCACACAGGGGTTCTGTCAATATACGTCACACAGGGGTACTGTCAATGTATGTCACACAGGGGTTCTGTCAATATATGTCATACAAGAGTTCCGTCAATGTACGTCACACAGGGGTTCTGTCAATGTACATCATAAACACAGGGGTTGTGTCAATGTACGTCACACAGGGGTTCTGTCAATGTACGTCACACAGGGGTTCTGTCAATGTACATCACACAGGGGTTCCGTCAATGTACATCACACAGGGGTTCAGTCAATGTACATCCCCAACACAGGAATTCTGTCAATGTACGTTATAAACACAGGAATTCTGTCAATGTATGTCACAAACACAGGAATTCTGTCAATATACATCACAAACACAGGAATTCTGTCAATGTACATCACAAACACAACGGTTCTATCAATGTATGTCACACAGGGGTTCTGTCAATGTATGTCACCAACACAGGAATTCTGTCAATGTACGTCACAAACACAGGAATTCTGTCAATATACGTCACAAACACAGGAATTCTGTCAATGTACATCACAAACACAGGAGTTCTGTCAATATACGTCACAAACACAGGGGTTCTGTCAATGTACATCACACAGGGGTTCTGTCAATGTACTTCACCAAAACAGGAATTCTGTCAAAGTACTTCACAAACACAGGATCTCTGTCAATGTACGTCACAAACACAGGGGTTCTGTCAATGTACATCACAAACACAGGAATTCTGTCAATGTACGTCTCAAACACAGGATCTCTGTCAATGTACGGCACAAACACAGGGGTTCTGTCAATGTACATCACAAACACAGGAATTCTGTCAATGTACATCAAAAACACAGGAATTCTGTCAATGTACGTCACAAACACAGGGGATCTGTCAATATACATCACAAACACAGGAATTCTGTCAATGTACATCACAAACACAGGAATTCTGTCAATGTACGTCACAAACACAGGATCTCTGTCAATGTACGTCACAAACACAGGGGTTCTGTCAATGTACATCACAACACAGGAATTCTGTCAATGTACGTCACAAACACAGGGGTTCTGTCAATATACATCACAAACACAGGAATTCTGTCAATGTACATCACAAACACAGGAATTCTGTCAATGTACGTCACAAACACAGGAATTCTGTCAATGTACATCACAAACACAGGAGTTCTGTCAATGTACATCACAAACCCAGGAATTCTGTCAATGTACGTCACAAACACAGGAATTCTGTCAATGTACATCACAAACACAGGAATTCTGTCAATGTACATCACAAACACAGGAGTTCTGTCAATATATGTCACACAGGGGTTCTATCAAAGTACGTCACACAGGGGTTCTGGCAATGTACATCACACAGGGGTTCTGTCAATATACGTCACACAAAAGTTCCGTCAATGTACATCACGCAGGGGTTCTGTCAATATACGTCACACAAGAGTTCCGTCAATGTACATCACACAGGGGTTCTGTCAATATACGTCACACAGGGGTACTGTCAATGTATGTCACACAGGGGTTCTGTCAATATATGTCATACAAGAGTTCCGTCAATGTACGTCACACAGGGGTTCTGTCAATGTACATCATAAACACAGGGGTTGTGTCAATGTACGTCACACAGGGGTTCTGTCAATGTACGTCACACAGGGGTTCTGTCAATGTACATCACACAGGGGTTCCGTCAATGTACATCACACAGGGGTTCAGTCAATGTACATCCCCAACACAGGAATTCTGTCAATGTACGTTATAAACACAGGAATTCTGTCAATGTATGTCACAAACACAGGAATTCTGTCAATATACATCACAAACACAGGAATTCTGTCAATGTACATCACAAACACAACGGTTCTATCAATGTACGTCACACAGGGGTACTGTCAATGTATGTCACCAACAAAGGAATTCTGTCAATGTACGTCACAAACACAGGAATTCTGTCAATATACGTCACAAACACAGGAGTTCTGTCAATGTACATCACAAACTCAGGAGTTCTGTCAATATACGTCACAAACACAGGGGTTCTGTCAATGTACATCACACAGGGGTTCTGTCAATGTACTTCACCAAAACAGGAATTCTGTCAATGTACGTCACAAACACAGGAATTCTGTCAATATACGTCACAAACACAGGGGTTCTGTCAATGTACATCACAAACACAGGAATTCTGTCAATGTACGTCACAAACACAGGAATTCTGTCAATATACGTCACAAACACAGGAATTCTGTCAATGTACGTCACAAACACAGGAATTCTGTCAATATACGTCACAAACACAGGGGTTCTGTCAATGTACATCACAAACACAGGAGTTCTGTCAATATACGTCACAAACACAGGGGTTCTGTCAATGTACATCACAAACACAGGGGTTCTGTCAATGTACGTTATAAACACAAGAATTCTGTCAATGTACGTCACCAACACAGGAATTCTGTCAAAGTACGTTATAAACACAGGAATTCTGTCAATGTACGTCACCAACACAGGAATTCTGTCAATGTACATCACAAACACAGGAATTCTGTCAATGTACATCACCAACGCAGGAATTCTGTCAAAGTACGTTATAAACACAGGAATTCTGTCAATGTACGTCACCAACACAGGAATTCTGTGAAAGTACGTTATAAACACAGGAATTCTGTCAATGTACGTCACCAACACAGGAATTCTGTCAATGTACGATATAAACACAGGAATTCTGTCAATGTACGTCACCAACACAGGAATTCTGTCAATGTACATCACAAACACAGGAATTCTGTCAATGTACATCACCAACACAGGAATTCTGTCAATGTACATCACAATCACAGGAATTCTGTCAATGTACGTCACAAACACAGGATCTCTGTCAATGTACGTCACAAAAACAGGGGTTCTGTCAATGTACATCACAAACACAGGAATTTTGTCAATGTACATCTCAAACACAGGAATTCTGTCAATGTACGTCACCAACACAGGAATTCTGTCAATGTACGTCACAAACACAGGATCTCTGTCAATGTACGTCACAAACACAGGGGTTCTGTCAATGTACATCACAAACACAGGAATTCTGTCAATGTACGTCACAAACACAGGGGTTCTGTCAATATACATCACAAACACAGGAATTCTGTAAAAGTACGTTATAAACACAGGAATTCTGTCAATGTACGTCACCAACACAGGAATTCTGTCAATATACGTCACACAGGAATTCTGTCAATGTACGTCACACAGGAATTCTGTCAATGTACGTCACCAACACAGGAATTCTGTCAATGTACGTCCCAAACACAGGAATTCTGTCAATGTACATCACAATCACAGGAATTCTGTCAATGTACGTCACAAACACAGGATCTCTGTCAATGTACGTCACAAACACAGGGGTTCTGTCAATGTACATCACAAACACAGGAATTCTGTCAATGTACGTCACAAACACAGGATCTCTGTCAATGTACTGCACAAACACAGGGGTTCTGTCAATGTACATCACAACACAGGAATTCTGTCAATGTACGTCACAAACACAGGGGTTCTGTCAATATACATCACAAACACAGGAATTCTGTCAATGTACATCACAAACACAGGATCTCTGTCAATGTACTTCACAAACACAGGGGTTCTGTCAATGTACATCACAAACACAGGAGTTCTGTCAGTGTACGTCACAAACACAGGGGTTCTGTCAATATACATCACAAACACAGGAATTCTGTCAATATACATCACAAACACAGGGGTTCTGTCAATATACATCACAAACACAGGAATTCTGTCAATGTACATCACAAACTCAGGGGTTGTGTCAATATACATCAGAAACACAGGAATTCTGTCAATATACATCACAAACACAGGAATTCTGTCAATGTACATCACAAACACAGGGGTTCTGTCAATGTACATCACAAACACAGGAATTCTGTCAATGTACATCACACAGGGGTTCTGTCAATGTACATCACAATCACAGGGGTTCTGTCAATGTACGTCATAAACACAGGAATTCTGTCAATATACATCACAAACACAGGAATTCTGTCAATATTCGTCACAAACACAGGAATTCTGTCAATATACATCACAAACACAGGAATTCTGTCAATGTACATCACAAACACAAGGGTTCTGTCAATGTACGTCACAGAGGGGTTCTGTCAATGTACGTCACCAACACAGGAATTCTGTCAATGTACGTCACAAACACAGGAATTCTGTCAATATACGTCACAAAAACAGGGGTTCTGTCAATGTACATCACACAGGGGTTCTGTCAATGTACATCACAAACACAGGAATTCTGTCAATGTACGTCACAAACACAGGAATTCTGTCAATATACGTCACAAACACAGGAATTCTGTCAATGTACATCACAAACACAGGAGTTCTGTCAATATACGTCACAAACACAGGGGTTCTGTCAATGTACATCACACAGGGGTTCTGTCAATGTACTTCACCAAAACAGGAATTCTGTCAATGTACGTCACAAACACAGGAATTCTGTCAATATACGTCACAAACACAGGAATTCTGTCAATGTACGTCACAAACACAGGAATTCTGTCAATATACGTCACAAACACAGGGGTTCTGTCAATGTACATCACAAACACAGGAGTTCTGTCAATATACGTCACAAACACAGGGGTTCTGTCAATGTACATCACAAACACAGGGGTTCTGTCAATGTACGTTATAAACACAAGAATTCTGTCAATGTACGTCACCAACACAGGAATTCTGTCAAAGTACGTTATAAACACAGGAATTCTGTCAATGTACGTCACCAACACAGGAATTCTGTCAATGTACATCACAAACACAGGAATTCTGTCAATGTACGTCACCAACACAGGAATTCTGTCAAAGTACGTTATAAACACAGGAATTCTGTCAATGTACGTCACCAACACAGGAATTCTGTCAATCTACATCACAAACACAGGAATTCTGTCAATGTACGTCACCAACACAGGAATTCTGTGAAAGTACGTTATAAACACAGGAATTCTGTCAATGTACGTCACCAACACAGGAATTCTGTCAATGTACGTTATAAACACAGGAATTCTGTCAATGTACGTCACCAACACAGGAATTCTGTCAATGTACATCACAAACACAGGAATTCTGTCAATGTACGTCACCAACACAGGAATTCTGTCAATGTACATCACAATCACAGGAATTCTGTCAATGTACGTTATAAACACAGGAATTCTGTTAATGTACGTCACCAACACAGGAATTCTGTCAATGTACGTCACACAGGAATTCTGTCAATGTACGTCACACAGGAATTCTGTCAATGTACGTCACCAACACAGGAATTCTGTCAATGTACGTCACAAACACAGGAATTCTGTCAATGTACATCACAATCACAGGAATTCTGTCAATGTACGTCACAAACACAGGATCTCTGTCAATGGACGTCACAAACACAGGGGTTCTGTCAATGTACATCACAAACACAGGAATTCTGTCAATGTACATCACAAACACAGGATCTCTGTCAATGTACGGCACAAACACAGGGGTTCTGTCAATGTACATCACAAACACAGGAATTCTGTCAATGTACGTCACAAACACAGGGGTTCTGTCAATATACATCACAAACACAGGAATTCTGTAAAAGTACGTTATAAACACAGGAATTCTGTCAATGTACGTCACACAGGAATTCTGTCAATGTACGTCACACAGGAATTCTGTCAATGTACGTCACCAACACAGGAATTCTGTCAATGTACGTCACAAACACAGGAGTTCTGTCAATGTACATCACAAACCCAGGAATTCTGTCAATGTACGTCACAAACACAGGAATTCTGTCAATGTACATCACAAACACAGGAATTCTGTCAATGTACATCACAAACACAGGAGTTCTGTCAATATACGTCACACAGGGGTTCTATCAATGTACGTCACACAGGGGTTCTGGCAATGTACATCACAAACACAGGAATTCTGTCAATGTACGTCACAAACACAGGAATTCTGTCAATATACGTCACAAACACAGGAATTCTGTCAATGTACATCACAAACACAGGAATTCTGTCAATGTACGTCACAAACACTGGAATTCTGTCAATATACGTCACAAACACAGGAATTCTGTCAATGTACATCACAAACACTGGAGTTCTGTCAATATACGTCACAAACACAGGGGTTCTGTCAATGTACATCACACAGGGGTTCTGTCAATGTACTTCACCAAAACAGGAATTCTGTCAATGTACGTCACAAACACAGGAATTCTGTCAATATACGTCACAAACACAGGGGTTCTGTCAATGTACATCACAAACACAGGAATTCTGTCAATGTACGTCACAAACACAGGAATTCTGACAATATACGTCACAAACACAGGAATTCTGTCAATGTACGTCACAAACACAGGAATTCTGTCAATATACGTCACAAACACAGGGGTTCTGTCAATGTACATCACAAACACAGGAGTTCTGTCAATATACGTCACAAACACAGGGGTTCTGTCAATGTACATCACAAACACAGGGGTTCTGTCAATGTACGTTATAAACACAAGAATTCTGTCAATGTACGTCACCAACACAGGAATTCTGTCAAAGTACGTTATAAACACAGGAATTCTGTCAATGTACGTCACCAACAAAGGAATTCTGTCAATGTACATCACAAACACAGGAATTCTGTCAATGTACGTCACCAACACAGGAATTCTGTCAAAGTACGTTATAAACACAGGAATTCTGTCAATGTACGTCACCAACACAGGAATTCTGTCAATGTACATCACAAACACAGGAATTCTGTCAATGTACTTCACCAACACAGGAATTCTGTGAAAGTACGTTATAAACACAGGAATTCTGTCAATGTACGTCACCAACACAGGAATTCTGTCAATGTACGTTATAAACACAGGAATTCTGTCAATGTACGTCACCAACACAGGAATTCTGTCAATGTACATCACAAACACAGGAATTCTGTCAATGTACGTTACCAACACAGGAATTCTGTCAATGTACATCACAATCACAGGAATTCTGTCAATGTACGTCACAAACACAGGATCTCTGTCAATGTACGTCACAAACACAGGGGTTCTGTCAATGTACATCACAAACACAGGAATTCTGTCAATGTACATCTCAAACACAGGAATTCTGTCAATGTACGTCACCAACACAGGAATTCTGTCAATGTACGTCACAAACACAGGGGTTCTGTCAATGTACATCACAAACACAGGAATTCTGTCAATGTACGTCACAAACATAGGGGTTCTGTCAATATACATCACAAACACAGGAATTCTGTAAAAGTACGTTATAAACACAGGAATTCTGTCAATGTACGTCACCAACACAGGAATTCTGTCAATGTACGTCACACAGGAATTCTGTCAATGTACGTCACCAACACAGGAATTCTGTCAATGTACGTCACAAACACAGGAATTCTGTCAATGTACATCACAATCACAGGAATTCTGTCAATGTACGTCACAAACACAGGATCTCTGTCAATGTACGTCACAAACACAGGGGTTCTGTCAATGTACGTCACAAACACAGGGGTTCTGTCAATGTACATCACAAACACAGGAATTCTGTCAATGTACATCTCAAACACAGGAATTCTGTCAATGTACGTCACCAACCCAGGATCTCTGTCAATGTACGTCACAAACACAGGGGTTCTGTCAATGTACATCACAAACACAGGAATTCTGACAATGTACGTCACAAACACAGGGGTTCTGTCAATATACATCACAAACACAGGAATTCTGTAAAAGTACGTTATAAACACAGGAATTCTGTCAATGTACGTCACCAACACAGGAATTCTGTCAATGTACGTCACACAGGAATTCTGTCAATGTACGTCACCAACACAGGAATTCTGTCAATGTACGTCACAAACACAGGAATTCTGTCAATGTACATCACAATCACAGGAATTCTGTCAATGTACGTCACAAACACAGGATCTCTGTCAATGTACGTCACAAACACAGGATCTCTGTCAATGTACGGCACAAACACAGGGGTTCTGTCAATGTACATCACAAACACAGGAATTCTGTCAATGTACATCACAAACACAGGAATTCTGTCAATGTACGTCACAAACACAGGGATTCTGTCAATATACATCACAAACACAGGAATTCTGTCAATGTACTTCACAAACACAGGAATTCTGTCAATGTACGTCACAAACACAGGATCTCTGTCAATGTACGTCACAAACACAGGGGTTCTGTCAATGTACATCACAACACAGGAATTCTGTCAATGTACGTCACAAACACAGTGGTTCTGTCAATATACATCACAAACACAGGAATTCTGTCAATGTACTTAACAAACACAGGGTCTCTGTCAATGTACGTCACAAACACAGGGGTTCTGTCAATGTACATCACAAACACAGGAATTCTGTCAGTGTACGTCACAAACACAGGGGTTCTGTCAATATACATCACAAACACAGGAATTCTGTCAATATACATCACAAATACAGGGGTTCTGTCAATATACATCACAAACACAGGAATTCTGTCAATGTACATCACAAACACAGGAATTCTGTCAATATACGTCACAAACACAGGGGTTCTGTCAATGTACATCACAAACACAGGAATTCTGTCAGTGTACGTCACAAACACCGGAATTCTGTCAATGTACGTCACACACACAGGAATTCTGTCAATATACATCACAAACACAGGAATTCTGTCAATGTACGTCACAAACACAGGGGTTCTGTCAATGTACGTCACAAACACAGGAATTCTGTCAATGTACATCACAAACACAGGACTTCTGTCAATGTACGTCATAAACACAGGAATTCTGTCAATATACGTCACAAACACAGGAATTCTGTCAATATACATCACCAACACAGGGGTTCTATCAATGTAGGTCATAAACACAGGAATTCTGTCAATGTACATCACAAACACAGGAATTCTGTCAATATACATCACAAACACAGGAATTCTGTCAATGTACGTCACACAGGGGTTCTGTCAATGTACGTCACCAGCACAGGAATTCTGTCAATATACATCACAAACAGAGGGGTTCTGTCAATGTACGTTATAAACACAGGAATTCTGTCAATGTACATCACAAACACAGGAGTTCTGTCAATGTACGTCACACAGGAATTCTGTCAATGTACGTCACAAACACAGGAATTCTGTTAATGTACATCACAAACTCAGGAATTCTGTCAATGTACGTCATAAACACAGGGGTTCTGTCAATGTACGTTATAAACAGAGGAATTCTGTCAATGTACGTCACAAACACAGGAATTCTGTCAATATACATCACAAACACAGGAATTCTGTCAATGTACGTCACACAAGGGTTCTGTCAATGTACGTCACCAACACAGGAATTCTGTCAATAGACATCACAAACAAAGGGGTTCTTTCAATGTACGTTATAAACACAGGAATTCTGTCAATGTACGTCACAAACACAGGGGTTCTGTCAATGTATATCACAAACACAGGAGTTCTGTCAGTGTACGTCACACAGGAATTCTGTCAATGTACGTCACAAACACAGGAATTCTGTCAATCTACATCAGAAACTCAGGAATTCTGTCAATGTACGTCATAAACACAGGGGTTCTGTCAATGTACGTTATAAACACAGGAATTCTGTCAATGTACGTCACAAACACAGGAATTCTGTCAATATTCGTCACAAACACAGGAATTCTGTCAATGTACATCACAAACACAGGAATTCTGTCAATGTACGTCACAAACACAGGAATTCAGTCAATATACATCACAAACACAGGAATTCTGTCAATGTACGTCACAAACACAGGGGTTCTGTCAATATACATCACAAACACAGGAATTCTGTCAATGTACATCACAAACACAGGAATTCTGTCAATATACGTCACAAACACAGGGGTTCTGTCAATGTACATCACAAACACAGGAATTCTGTCAGTGTACGTCACAAACACAGGAATTCTGTCAATGTACGTCACACACACAGGAATTCTGTCAATATACATCACAAACACAGGAATTCTGTCAATGTACGTCACAAACACAGGGGTTCTGTCAATGTACGTCACAAACACAGGAATTCTGTCAATGTACATCACAAACACAGGAATTCTGTCAATGTACGTTATAAACAGAGGAATTCTGTCAATGTACGTCACAAACAGGGGTTCTGTCAATGTACATCACAAACACAGGAGTTCTGTCAATGTACGTCACACAGGAATTCTGTCAATGTACGTCACAAACACAGGAATTCTGTCAATGTACGTCATAAACACAGGGGTTCTGTCAATGTACGTTATAAACACAGGAATTCTGTCAATGTACGTCACAAACACAGGAATTCTGTCAATATACATCACAAACACAGGAATTCTGTCAATGTACGTCACACAAGGGTTCTGTCAATGTACGTCACCAACACAGGAATTCTGTCAATATACATCACAAACAGAGGGGTTCTTTCAATGTACGTTATAAACACAGGAATTCTGTCAATGTACGTCACAAACACAGGAATTCTGTCAATATACATCACAAACACAGGGGTTCTGTCAATGTACGTCTCAAACACAGGAATTCTGTCAATATACATCACAAACACAGGAATTCTGTCAAATTACATCATAAGCACAGGAATTCTGTCAATGTACATCTCAAACACAGGAATTCTGTCAATGTACATCACAATCACAGGAATTCTGTCAATGTACGTCACAAGCACAGGATCTCTGTCAATGTACGTCACAAACACAGGATATCTGTCAATGTACGGCACAAACACAGGGGTTCTGTCAATGTACATCACAAACACAGGAATTCTGTCAATGTACATCACAAACACAGGAATTCTGTCAATGTACGTCACAAACACAGGGGTTCTGTCAATATACATCACAAACACAGGAATTCTGTCAATGTACTTCACAAACACAGGAATTCTGTCAATGTACGTCACAAACACAGGATCTCTGTCAATGTACGTCACAAACACAGGGGTTCTGTCAATGTACATCACAACACAGGAATTCTGTCAATGTACGTCACAAACACAGTGGTTCTGTCAATATACATCACAAACACAGGAATTCTGTCAATGTACATCACAAACACAGGGTCTCTGTCAATGTACGTCACAAACACAGGGGTTCTGTCAATGTACATCACAAACACAGGAATTCTGTCAGTGTACGTCACAAACACAGGGGTTCTGTCAATATACATCACAAACACAGGAATTCTGTCAATATACATCACAAACACAGGGGTTCTGTCAATATACATCACAAACACAGGAATTCTGTCAATGTACATCACAAAAACAGGAATTCTGTCAATATACGTCACAAACACAGGGGTTCTGTCAATGTACATCACAAACACAGGAATTCTGTCAGTGTACGTCACAAACACCTGAATTCTGTCAATGTACGTCACACACACAGGAATTCTGTCAATATACATCACAAACACAGGAATTCTGTCAATGTACGTCACAAACACAGGGGTTCTGTCAATGTACGTCACAAACACAGGAATTCTGTCAATGTACATCACAAACACAGGACTTCTGTCAATGTACGTCATAAACACAGGAATTCTGTCAATATACGTCACAAACACAGGAATTCTGTCAATATACATCACCAACACAGGGGTTCTATCAATGTAGGTCATAAACACAGGAATTCTGTCAATGTACATCACAAACACAGGAATTCTGTCAATATACATCACAAACACAGGAATTCTGTCAATGTACGTCACACAGGGGTTCTGTCAATGTACGTCACCAGCACAGGAATTCTGTCAATATACATCACAAACAGAGGGGTTCTGTCAATGTACGTTATAAACACAGGAATTCTGTCAATGTACGTCACAAACACAGGGGTTCTGTCAATGTACATCACAAACACAGGAGTTCTGTCAATGTACGTCACACAGGAATTCTGTCAATGTACGTCACAAACACAGGAATTCTGTTAATGTACATCACAAACTCAGGAATTCTGTCAATGTACGTCATAAACACAGGGGTTCTGTCAATGTACGTTATAAACACAGGAATTCTGTCAATGTACGTCACAAACACAGGAATTCTGTCAATATACATCACAAACACAGGAATTCTGTCAATGTACGTCACACAAGGGTTCTGTCAATGTACGTCACCAACACAGGAATTCTGTCAATAGACATCACAAACAGAGGGGTTCTTTCAATGTACGTTATAAACACAGGAATTCTGTCAATGTACGTCACAAACACAGGGGTTCTGTCAATGTATATCACAAACACAGGAGTTCTGTCAATGTACGTTATAAACACAGGAATTCTGTCAATGTACGTCACAAACACAGGAATTCTGTCAATATTCGTCACAAACACAGGAATTCTGTCAATGTACATCACAAACACAGGAATTCTGTCAATGTACGTCACAAACACAGGAATTCAGTCAATATACATCACAAACACAGGAATTCTGTCAATGTACGTCACAAACACAGGGGTTCTGTCAATATACATCACAAACACAGGAATTCTGTCAATGTACATCACAAACACAGGAATTCTGTCAATATACGTCACAAACACAGGGGTTCTGTCAATGTACATCACAAACACAGGAATTCTGTCAGTGTACGTCACAAACACAGGAATTCTGTCAATGTACGTCACACACACAGGAATTCTGTCAATATACATCACAAACACAGGAATTCTGTCAATGTACGTCACAAACACAGGGGTTCTGTCAATGTACGTCACAAACACAGGAATTCTGTCAATGTACATCACAAACACAGGAATTCTGTCAATGTACGTTATAAACAGAGGAATTCTGTCAATGTACGTCACAAACACAGGGGTTCTGTCAATGTACATCACAAACACAGGAGTTCTGTCAATGTACGTCACACAGGAATTCTGTCAATGTACGTCACAAACACAGGAATTCTGTCAATGTACGTCATAAACACAGGGGTTCTGTCAATGTACGTTATAAACACAGGAATTCTGTCAATGTACGTCACAAACACAGGAATTCTGTCAATATACATCACAAACACAGGAATTCTGTCAATGTACGTCACACAAGGGTTCTGTCAATGTACGTCACCAACACAGGAATTCTGTCAATATACATCACAAACAGAGGGGTTCTTTCAATGTACGTTATAAACACAGGAATTCTGTCAATGTACGTCACAAACACAGGAATTCTGTCAATATACATCACAAACACAGGGGTTCTGTCAATGTACGTCTCAAACACAGGAATTCTGTCAATATACATCACAAACACAGGAATTCTGTCAAATTACATCATAAGCACAGGAATTCTGTCAATGTACATCTCAAACACAGGAATTCTGTCAATGTACATCACAATCACAGGAATTCTGTCAATGTACGTCACAAGCACAGGATCTCTGTCAATGTACGTCACAAACACAGGATATCTGTCAATGTACGGCACAAACACAGGGGTTCTGTCAATGTACATCACAAACACAGGAATTCTGTCAATGTACATCACAAACACAGGAATTCTGTCAATGTACGTCACAAACACAGGGGTTCTGTCAATATACATCACAAACACAGGAATTCTGTCAATGTACTTCACAAACACAGGAATTCTGTCAATGTACGTCACAAACACAGGATCTCTGTCAATGTACGTCACAAACACAGGGGTTCTGTCAATGTACATCACAACACAGGAATTCTGTCAATGTACGTCACAAACACAGTGGTTCTGTCAATATACATCACAAACACAGGAATTCTGTCAATGTACATCACAAACACAGGGTCTCTGTCAATGTACGTCACAAACACAGGGGTTCTGTCAATGTACATCACAAACACAGGAATTCTGTCAGTGTACGTCACAAACACAGGGGTTCTGTCAATATACATCACAAACACAGGAATTCTGTCAATATACATCACAAACACAGGGGTTCTGTCAATATACATCACAAACACAGGAATTCTGTCAATGTACATCACAAACACAGGAATTCTGTCAATATACGTCACAAACACAGGGGTTCTGTCAATGTACATCACAAACACAGGAATTCTGTCAGTGTACGTCACAAACACCTGAATTCTGTCAATGTACGTCACACACACAGGAATTCTGTCAATATACATCACAAACACAGGAATTCTGTCAATGTACGTCACAAACACAGGGGTTCTGTCAATGTACGTCACAAACACAGGAATTCTGTCAATGTACATCACAAACACAGGACTTCTGTCAATGTACGTCATAAACACAGGAATTCTGTCAATATACGTCACAAACACAGGAATTCTGTCAATATACATCACCAACACAGGGGTTCTATCAATGTAGGTCATAAACACAGGAATTCTGTCAATGTACATCACAAACACAGGAATTCTGTCAATATACATCACAAACACAGGAATTCTGTCAATGTACGTCACACAGGGGTTCTGTCAATGTACGTCACCAGCACAGGAATTCTGTCAATATACATCACAAACAGAGGGGTTCTGTCAATGTACGTTATAAACACAGGAATTCTGTCAATGTACGTCACAAACACAGGGGTTCTGTCAATGTACATCACAAACACAGGAGTTCTGTCAATGTACGTCACACAGGAATTCTGTCAATGTACGTCACAAACACAGGAATTCTGTTAATGTACATCACAAACTCAGGAATTCTGTCAATGTACGTCATAAACACAGGGGTTCTGTCAATGTACGTTATAAACACAGGAATTCTGTCAATGTACGTCACAAACACAGGAATTCTGTCAATATACATCACAAACACAGGAATTCTGTCAATGTACGTCACACAAGGGTTCTGTCAATGTACGTCACCAACACAGGAATTCTGTCAATAGACATCACAAACAGAGGGGTTCTTTCAATGTACGTTATAAACACAGGAATTCTGTCAATGTACGTCACAAACACAGGGGTTCTGTCAATGTATATCACAAACACAGGAGTTCTGTCAGTGTACGTCACACAGGAATTCTGTCAATGTACGTCACAAACACAGGAATTCTGTCAATCTACATCAGAAACTCAGGAATTCTGTCAATGTACGTCATAAACACAGGGGTTCTGTCAATGTACGTTATAAACACAGGAATTCTGTCAATGTACGTCACAAACACAGGAATTCTGTCAATATTCGTCACAAACACAGGAATTCTGTCAATGTACATCACAAACACAGGAATTCTGTCAATGTACGTCACAAACACAGGAATTCAGTCAATATACATCACAAACACAGGAATTCTGTCAATGTACGTCACAAACACAGGGGTTCTGTCAATATACATCACAAACACAGGAATTCTGTCAATGTACATCACAAACACAGGAATTCTGTCAATATACGTCACAAACACAGGGGTTCTGTCAATGTACATCACAAACACAGGAATTCTGTCAGTGTACGTCACAAACACAGGAATTCTGTCAATGTACGTCACACACACAGGAATTCTGTCAATATACATCACAAACACAGGAATTCTGTCAATGTACGTCACAAACACAGGGGTTCTGTCAATGTACGTCACAAACACAGGAATTCTGTCAATGTACATCACAAACACAGGAATTCTGTCAATGTACGTTATAAACAGAGGAATTCTGTCAATGTACGTCACAAACACAGGGGTTCTGTCAATGTACATCACAAACACAGGAGTTCTGTCAATGTACGTCACACAGGAATTCTGTCAATGTACGTCACAAACACAGGAATTCTGTTAATGTACATCACAAACTCAGGAATTCTGTCAATGTACGTCATAAACACAGGGGTTCTGTCAATGTACGTTATAAACACAGGAATTCTGTCAATGTACGTCACAAACACAGGAATTCTGTCAATATACATCACAAACACAGGAATTCTGTCAATGTACGTCACACAAGGGTTCTGTCAATGTACGTCACCAACACAGGAATTCTGTCAATATACATCACAAACCGAGGGGTTCTTTCAATGTACGTTATAAACACAGGAATTCTGTCAATGTACGTCACAAACACAGGGGTTCTGTCAATGTACATCACAAACACAGGAGTTCTGTCAATGTACGTCACACAGGAATTCTGTCAATGTACGTCACAAACACAGGAATTCTGTCAATGTACATCAGAAACTCAGGAATTCTGTCAATATACATCACCAACACAGGGGTTCTATCAATGTAGGTCATAAACACAGGAATTCTGTCAATGTACATCACAAACACAGGAATTCTGTCAATATACATCACAAACACAGGAATTCTGTCAATGTACGTCACACAGGGGTTCTGTCAATGTACGTCACCAACACAGGAATTCTGTCAATAGACATCACAAACACAGGAACTCTGTCATTGTACGTCACAAACACAGGGGTTCTGTCAATGTACATCACAAACACAGGAGTTCTGTCAATGTACGTCACACAGGAATTCTGTCAATGTACGTCACAAACACAGGAATTCTGTCAATATACATCACAAACACAGGAATTCTGTCAATGTACGTCATAAACAGAGGAATTCTGTCAATGTACATCACAAACACAGGAATTCTGTCAACGTACATGACAGACACAGGGGTTCTGTCAATGTACGTCACAAACACAGGAATTCTGTCAATGTACATTATAAACACAGGAATTCTGTCAATGTACGTCACAAACACAGGAATTCTGTCAATGTACGTCACAGACACAGGAATTCTGTCAATATACATCACAAACACAGGAATTCTGTCAATGTACATCACAAACACAGGGGTTCTGTCAATGTACATCACAAACACAGGAATTCTGTCAATGTACATGATAAACACAGGAATTCTGTCAATGTACGTCTCAAACACAGGAATTCTGTCAATGTACATCACAAACACAGGATCTCTGTCAATGTACGTCACAAACACAGGGGTTCTGTCAATGTACATCACAAACACAGGAATTCTGTCAATGTACGTCACAAACACAGGGGTTCTGTCAATATACATCACAAACACAGGAATTCTGTAAAAGTACGTTATAAACACAGGAATTCTGTCAATGTACGTCACCAACACAGGAATTCTGTCAATGTACGTCACACAGGAATTCTGTCAATGTACGTCACACAGGAATTCTGTCAATGTACGTCACCAACACAGGAATTCTGTCAATGTACGTCACAAACACAGGAATTCTGTCAATGTACATCACAATCACAGGAATTCTGTCAATGTACGTCACAAACACAGGATCTCTGTCAATGTACGTCACAAACACAGGGGGTCTGTCAATGTACATCACAAACACAGGAATTCTGTCAATGTACGTCACAAACACAGGATCTCTGTCAATGTACGGCACAAACACAGGGGTTCTGTCAATGTACATCACCAACACAGGAATTCTGTCAATGTACATCACAAACACAGGAATTCTGTCAATGTACGTCACAAACACAGGGGTTCTGTCAATATACATCACAAACACAGGAATTCTGTCAATGTACATCACAAACACAGGAATTCTGTCAATGTACGTCACAAACACAGGATCTCTGTCAATGTACGTCACAAACACAGGGGTTCTGTCAATGTACATCACAACACAGGAATTCTGTCAATGTACGTCACAAACACAGGGGTTCTGTCAATATACATCACAAACACAGGAATTCTGTCAATGTACATCACAAACACAGGATCTCTGTCAATGTACGTCACAAACACAGGGGTTCTGTCAATGTACATCACAAACACAGGAATTCTGTCAGTGTACGTCACAAACACAGGGGTTCTGTCAATATACATCACAAACACAGGAATTCTGTCAATATACATCACAAACACAGGGGTTCTGTCAATATACATCACAAACACAGGAATTCTGTCAATGTACATCACAAACTCAGGGGTTCTGTCAATATACATCAGAAACACAGGAATTCTGTCAATATACATCACAAACACAGGAATTCTGCCAATGTACATTCACAAACACAGGGGTTCTGTCAATGTACATCACAAACACAGGAATTCTGTCAATGTACATCACACAGGGGTTCTGTCAATGTACATCACAATCACAGGGGTTCTGTCAATGTACGTCATAAACACAGGAATTCTGTCAATATACATCACAAACACAGGAATTCTGTCAATATTCGTCACAAACACAGGAATTCTGTCAATGTACGTCACAAACACAGGAATTCTGTCAATGTACGTCACAAACACAGGGGTTCAGTCAATATACATCACAAACACAGGAATTCTGTCAATGTACATCACAAACACAGGAATTCTGTCAATATACGTCACAAACACAGGGGTTCTGTCAATGTACATCACAAACACAGGAATTCTGTCAGTGTACGTCACAAACACCGGAATTCTGTCAATGTACGTCACACACACAGGAATTCTGTCAATATACATCACAAACACAGGAATTCTGTCAATGTACGTCACAAACACAGGGGTTCTGTCAATGTACGTCACAAACACAGGAATTCTGTCAATGTACATCACAAACACAGGAATTCTGTCAATGTACGTCATAAACACAGGAATTCTGTCAATATACGTCACAAACACAGGAATTCTGTCAATATACATCACCAACACAGGGGTTCTATCAATGTAGGTCATAAACACAGGAATTCTGTCAATGTACATCACAAACACAGGAATTCTGTCAATATACATCACAAACACAGGAATTCTGTCAATGTACGTCACACAGGGGTTCTGTCAATGTACGTCACCAACACAGGAATTCTGTCAATATACATCACAAACAGAGGAGTTCTGTCAATGTACATTATAAACACAGGAATTCTGACAATGTACGTCACAAACACAGGGGTTCTGTCAATGTACATCACAAACACAGGAGTTCTGTCAATGTACGTCACACAGGAATTCTGTCAATGTACGTCTCAAACACAGGAATTCTGTTAATGTACATCACAAACACAGGGGTTCTGTCAATGTACATCACAAACACAGGAATTCTGTCAATGTACGTCACAAACACAGGATCTCTGTCAATGTACGTCACAAACACAGGGGTTCTGTCAATGTACATCACAACACAGGAATTCTGTCAATGTACGTCACAAACACAGGGGTTCTGTCAATATACATCACAAACACAGGAATTCTGTCAATGTACATCACAAACACAGGATCTCTGTCAATGTACGTCACAAACACAGGGGTTCTGTCAATGTACATCACAAACACAGGAATTCTGTCAGTGTACGTCACAAACACAGGGGTTCTGTCAATATACATCACAAACACAGGAATTCTGTCAATATACATCACAAACACAGGGGTTCTGTCAATATACATCACAAACACAGGAATTCTGTCAATGTACATCACAAACTCAGGGGTTCTGTCAATATACATCAGAAACACAGGAATTCTGTCAATATACATCACAAACACAGGAATTCTGCCAATGTACATTCACAAACACAGGGGTTCTGTCAATGTACATCACAAACACAGGAATTCTGTCAATGTACATCACACAGGGGTTCTGTCAATGTACATCACAATCACAGGGGTTCTGTCAATGTACGTCATAAACACAGGAATTCTGTCAATATACATCACAAACACAGGAATTCTGTCAATATTCGTCACAAACACAGGAATTCTGTCAATGTACGTCACAAACACAGGAATTCTGTCAATATACATCACAAACACAGGAATTCTGTCAATGTACGTCACAAACACAGGGGTTCAGTCAATATACATCACAAACACAGGAATTCTGTCAATGTACATCACAAACACAGGAATTCTGTCAATATACGTCACAAACACAGGGGTTCTGTCAATGTACATCACAAACACAGGAATTCTGTCAGTGTACGTCACAAACACCGGAATTCTGTCAATGTACGTCACACACACAGGAATTCTGTCAATATACATCACAAACACAGGAATTCTGTCAATGTACGTCACAAACACAGGGGTTCTGTCAATGTACGTCACAAACACAGGAATTCTGTCAATGTACATCACAAACACAGGAATTCTGTCAATGTACGTCATAAACACAGGAATTCTGTCAATATACGTCACAAACACAGGAATTCTGTCAATATACATCACCAACACAGGGGTTCTATCAATGTAGGTCATAAACACAGGAATTCTGTCAATGTACATCACAAACACAGGAATTCTGTCAATATACATCACAAACACAGGAATTCTGTCAATGTACGTCACACAGGGGTTCTGTCAATGTACGTCACCAACACAGGAATTCTGTCAATATACATCACAAACAGAGGAGTTCTGTCAATGTACATTATAAACACAGGAATTCTGTCAATGTACGTCACAAACACAGGGGTTCTGTCAATGTACATCACAAACACAGGAGTTCTGTCAATGTACGTCACACAGGAATTCTGTCAATGTACGTCACAAACACAGGAATTCTGTTAATGTACATCACAAACTCAGGAATTCTGTCAATGTACGTCATAAACACAGGGGTTCTGTCAATGTACGTTATAAACACAGGAATTCTGTCAATAGACATCACAAACAGAGGGGTTCTTTCAATGTACGTTATAAACACAGGAATTCTGTCAATGTACGTCACAAACACAGGGGTTCTGTCAATGTATATCACAAACACAGGAGTTCTGTCAATGTACGTCACACAGGAATTCTGTCAATGTACGTCACAAACACAGGAATTCTGTCAATGTACATCAGAAACTCAGGAATTCTGTCAATGTACGTCATTAACACAGGGGTTCTGTCAATGTACGTTATAAACACAGGAATTCTGTCAATGTACGTCACAAACACAGGAATTCTGTCAATATTCATCACAAACACAGGAATTCTGTCAATGTACATCGCAAACACAGGAATTCTGTCAATGTACGTCACAAACACAGGAATTCTGTCAATATTCATCACAAACACAGGAATTCTGTCAATGTACGTCACAAACACAGGGGTTCTGTCAATATACATCACAAACACAGGAATTCTGTCAATGTACATCACAAACACAGGAATTCTGTCAATATACGTCACAAACACAGGGGTTCTGTCAATGTACATCACAAACTCAGGAATTCTGTCAGTGTACGTCACAAACACAGGAATTCTGTCAATGTACGTCACACACACAGGAATTCTGTCAATATACATCACAAACACAGGAATTCTGTCAATGTACGTCACAAACACAGTGGTTCTGTCAATGTACGTCACAAACACAGGAATTCTGTCAATGTACATCACAAACACAGGAATTCTGTCAATGTACGTCATAAACACAGGAATTCTGTCAATATACATCACAAACACAGGAATTCTGTCAATATACATCACCAACACAGGGGTTCTGTCAATGTAGGTCATAAACACAGGAATTCTGTCAATGTACATCACAAACACAGGAATTCTGTCAATATACATCACAAACACAGGAATTCTGTCAATGTACGTCACACAGGGGTTCTGTCAATGTACGTCACCAACACAGGAATTCTGTCAATATACATCACAAACAGAGGGGTTCTGTCAATGTACGTTATAAACACAGGAATTCTGTCAATGTACGTCACAAACACAGGGGTTCTGTCAATGTACATCACAAACACAGGAGTTCTGTCAATGTACGTCACACAGGAATTCTGTCAATGTACGTCACAAACACAGGAATTCTGTTAATGTACATCACAAACTCAGGAATTCTGTCAATGTACGTCATAAACACAGGGGTTCTGTCAATGTACGTTATAAACACAGGAATTCTGTCAATGTACGTCACAAACACAGGAATTCTGTCAATATACATCACAAACACAGGAATTCTGTCAATGTACGTCACACAAGGGTTCTGTCAATGTACGTCACAAACAGAGGAATTCTGTCAATGTACATCACAAACACAGGAATTCTGTCAATGTACGTCATAAACACAGGAATTCTGTCAATATACATCACAAACACAGGAATTCTGTCAATATACATCACCAACACAGGGGTTCTGTCAATGTAGGTCATAAACACAGGAATTCTGTCAATGTACATCACAAACACAGGAATTCTGTCAATATACATCACAAACACAGGAATTCTGTCAATGTACGTCACACAGGGGTTCTGTCAATGTACGTCACCAACACAGGAATTCTGTCAATATACATCACAAACAGAGGGGTTCTGTCAATGTACGTTATAAACACAGGAATTCTGTCAATGTACGTCACAAACACAGGGGTTCTGTCAATGTACATCACAAACACAGGAGTTCTGTCAATGTACGTCACACAGGAATTCTGTCAATGTACGTCACAAACACAGGAATTCTGTTAATGTACATCACAAACTCAGGAATTCTGTCAATGTACGTCATAAACACAGGGGTTCTGTCAATGTACGTTATAAACACAGGAATTCTGTCAATGTACGTCACAAACACAGGAATTCTGTCAATATACATCACAAACACAGGAATTCTGTCAATGTACGTCACACAAGGGTTCTGTCAATGTACGTCACCAACACAGGAATTCTGTCAATATACATCACAAACAGAGGGGTTCTTTCAATGTACGTTATAAACACAGGAATTCTGTCAATGTACGTCACAAACACAGGGGTTCTGTCAATGTACATCACAAACACAGGAGTTCTGTCAATGTACGTCACACAGGTATTCTGTCAATGTACGTCACAAACACAGGAATTCTGTCAATGTACATCAGAAACTCAGGAATTCTGTCAATGTACATCACAAACACAGGAGTTCTGTCAATGTACGTCACACAGGAATTCTGTCAATGTACGTCACAAACACAGGAATTCTGTCAATATACATCACAAACACAGGAATTCTGTCAATGTACGTCATAAACAGAGGAATTCTGTCAATGTACATCACAAACACAGGAATTCTGTCAACGTACATGACAGACACAGGGGTTCTGTCAATGTACGTCACAAACACAGGAATTCTGTCAATGTACATTATAAACACAGGAATTCTGTCAATGTACGTCACAAACACAGGAATTCTGTCAATGTACGTCACAGACACAGGAATTCTGTCAATATACATCACAAACACAGGAATTCTGTCAATGTACATCACAAACACAGGGGTTCTGTCAATGTACATCACAAACACAGGAATTCTGTCAATGTACATGATAAACACAGGAATTCTGTCAATGTACGTCTGAAACACAGGAATTCTGTCAATGTACGTCACAAACACAGGAATTCTGTCAATATACGTCACAAACACAGGAATTCTGTCAATATACATCACAAACACAGGGGTTCTGTCAATGTACGTCTCAAACACAGGAATTCTGTCAATATACATCACAAACACAGGAATTCTGTCAAATTACGTCATAAGCACAGGAATTCTGTCAATGTACATCTCAAACACAGGAATTCTGTCAATGTACGTCACAAACACAGGGGTTCTGTCAATGTACATCACAAACACAGGGGTTCTGTCAATGTACATCACAAACACAGGAATTCTGTCAATGTACGTCACAAACACAGGAATTCTGTCAATGTACGTCACAAACACAGGGGTTCTGTCAATGTACGTCACAAACACAGGAATTCTGTCAATGTACGTCACAAACACAGGGGTTCTGTCAATGTACGTCACACGGGAATTCTGTCAATATACATCACAAACACAGGAATTCTGTCAATGTACGTCACAAACACAGGGGTTCTGTCAATGTACGTCACAAACACAGGAATTCTGTCAATGTACGTCACAAACACAGGGGTTCTGTCAATGTACATCACAAACACAGGAATTCTGTCAATATACGTCACACAGGAATTCTGTCATTGTACGTCACAAACACAGGGGTTCTGTCAATGTACATCACAAACACAGGAGTTCTGTCAATGTACGTCACACAGGAATTCTGTCAATGTACGTCACAAACTCAGGAATTCTGTCAATATACATCACAAACACAGGAATTCTGTCAATGTACGTCATAAACAGAGGAATTCTGTCAATGTACATCACAAACACAGGAATTCTGTCAACGTACATGACAGACACAGGGGTTCTGTCAATGTACGTCACAAACACAGGAATTCTGTCAATGTACATTATAAACACAGGAATTCTGTCAATGTACATGATAAACACAGGAATTCTGTCAATGTACGTCTCAAACACAGGAATTCTGTCAATGTACGTCACAAACACAGGAATTCTGTCAATATACATCACAAACACAGGAATTCTGTCAAAGTACATCACAAACACAGGAGTTCTGTCAATGTACATCACAAACACAGGAATTCTGTCAATGTACGTCACAAACACAGGTGTTCTGTCAATGTACGTCACACAGGAATTCTGTCAATATACATCACAAACACAGGAATTCTGTCAATGTACGTCACAAACACAGGGGTTCTGTCAATGTACGTCACAAACACAGGAATTCTGTCAATGTACGTCACAAACACAGGGGTTCTGTCAATGTACATCACAAACACAGGAATTCTGTCAATATACGTCACAAACACAGGAATTCTGTCAATGTACGTCGCAAACACAGGAATTCTGTCAATGTACGTCACAAACACAGGAGTTCTCTCAATGTACGTCACAAACACAGGGGTTCTCTCAATGTACGTCACAAACACAGGAGTTCTGTCAATGTACATCACAAACACAGGAATTCTGTCAATGTACGTCACACAGGAATTCTGTCAATGTACGTAACACAGGGGTTCTGTCAATGTACATCACATACACAGGAGTTCTGTCAATGTACATCACAAACACAGGAGTTCTGTCAATGTACGTCACAAACACAGGAATTCTGTCAATGTACATCACAAACACAGGAATTCTGTCAATGTACGTCACCAACACAGGAATTCTGTCAATGTACATCACAAACACAGGAATTCTGTCAATGTACGTCACAAACACAGGGGTTCTGTCAATGTAAGTCATAAACACAGGCTTTCTGCAGATGCTGGACAGACAGACACAGGGGTTCTGCAGATGCTGGACACATAAACAGAGTGACACATTCAAGATGTTGGGGGAATTCAGCAGGTCAGTCAGCATCCATGGAGAGGAATAAACAGCTGCTGTTTTGGGCCGACCTCTCATTAGGACTGGCAAAGAAGGGGAAATAAGCCAGAATAAGGAAGGTGGGGGAAGAGAAGGAGTACAAGCTGGAAGGTAACAGGTAAAACCAGGTGAGGGGGAAGGTATGTGGGGTGGGGAAGGAGGGGTGAAATGAGAAGCTGAGAGGTGATCGATGGAAAAGGTAGAGGGCTGAAGAGGAAGGATTCCGATAGGAGAGGAGAGTGGGCCGTGGGAGAGATGGAAGGAGGAGGGGCACCAGAGAAGAGGTGATAGGCAGGTGAGGAGAAGGGGTAAGAGGAAAGAGGATGCAGAGTGGGAGGGTGGAGAAATTACCGGAAGTTAGATAAATTAATGTTCGTGCTGTTACAGTAAGCTGGAGGCTACCGAGACAGAATATGAATGTTGCTTCTCGAACCCGAGAGTGGCCTCATTGAGGCCATAGAGGAGACCATGACTGATAAGCTGGAATGAGAACGGGCAGTAGAATTAAAATGGTCAGCCACAGGGACATCCTGCTTTCTGTGGACGGTGCGAAGGTGGTTGATGAAGGTGCTCAGAAGATTCAACAAGGAAAGGAAGTGTGGTGGGCAGTTGGGGGAATACGGTGAGAAAGGAGGATGAAAGGACATTCAATGGAGACACAACAGACACAGTTGCTGGAATCTGGAATGACGAACAATCTGCTGGAGGAACTCAGCGAGTCAGTCAGCATCTGTGTGAGGAAAGGAATTGTCGACATTTGGATTCAAAGCCCTGTGTCAGTATAGTTTGGACTGAAATTCAGCAACTCCTTCCCTCCCAGATGCTGCTCGATCCATCGAGTCTTTCCAGCTGATTGTTCATTGTGAACGGGTGGCCACCAGGTTTCGGAGAGAGGTGATCACTGGCCAGGCCAGCTGGTGAAGGAGAAAACTTCTACCTTAAAGTGCTGCTTGTAATGTAGTTATTTATTAAATCAAACTCCCTTTCCCCTTCCACTCAATGTCTCCGTGATACAGTACGGTTTATGGTTAATATCAACCAGCGCTTGGGAGAAAGACAAGGACTGAAAAGCATCACGTAATGATATAAAATACAATTCCCTGAGACGGTTTAGTGATGTGGATCTGACGAATCATAGCATGGAGCCTAATCTGCCTCCAATCTACCCCTTCACTCAACACAGCAGGCAGGTTAAACATGACTTACCGACAATGACAGAAAGGAGAATGTCATTGATACGTGTTTCAGCCTCCGGGACTAACCCTACTCCCAACAGATCACATCATGACTGATGTGAATTTAATTGGTTTGAGATGTAATTTTCGGCAGCGAGATTAGATAAGAATGTTCCTGTTTGCGAGGATGTTCAATGCTGAGTAAAAGCCTCCCCAGCCAGTGGCCACATACCCACAGAGATGGCAGTGCAGTCCAAATCAATTAGTTCTCATTCACTCCCGTAAAGGAGCGAAATTGAACTGAGTGACGCCTTCCTTTGCAGGATGGCAGCTTGCAGTTTGGATTTAGCTCACTACTGACTCTTCCATTGTATCCTGCATTATGGTGGAGGGTGACAGACTTCACCTGTACCGGTGTAGTGCTGGCTATTCAATCTTCAGCAACGTCACTGCGACGTCAGTCTCCACCAGGCCAGTTACTCTGTATCCGTGAGTAACGATTTGCTTTCAGTTGTTCCTGTGAGTCGTGAAGGCATTTTGATAGAATTCCATCAAAGTGGGCAGAGCATCAACTCAGACAGCATGGGGTGGCGCAGTGAGCGATGTGGTATGGCCACCGGTCACCCGGTCAGTCCTGACCACTGCTGTCTATCTTCACAGTGAGAGATGTGGTACAACTACCGGTCACCTAGTCAGTCCTGACCACTGCTGTCCCTCTTCACAGTGAGAGATGTGGTATGGCCACCGGTCACACGGTCAGTCCTGACCACTGCCGTCTCTCTTCACAGTGAGAGATGTGGTATGGCCACCAGTCACCCAATTCAGTCCTGACCACTGTTGTCTCTCTTCACAGTGAGAGATGTGGTATGGCCACCGGTCACCCAATTCAGTCCTGACCACTGCTGTCTCTCTTCACAGTGAGAGATGTGGTATGGCCACCGGTCACCTGGTCAGTCCTGACCACTGCTGTCTCTCTTCACAGTGAGAGATGTGGTATGGCCACCGGTCACCCGGTCAGTCCTGACCACTGCTGTCTCTCTTCACAGTGAGAGATGTGGTATGGCCACCGGTCACACGGTCAGTCCTGACCACTGCTGTCTCTCTTCACAGTGAGAGATGTGGTATGGCCACCGGTCACCCGGTCAGTCCTGACCACTGCTGTCTCTCTTCACAGTGAGAGATGTGGTATGGCCACTGGTCACCCGGTCAGTCCTGACCACTGCTGTCTCTCTTCACAGTGAGAGATGTGGTATGGCCACCGGTCACACGGTCAGTCCTGACCACTGCTGTCTCTCTTCACAGTGAGAGATGTGGTATGGCCACCAGTCACCCAATTCAGTCCTGACCACTGCTGTCTCTCTTCACAGTGAGAGATGTGGTATGGCCACCGGTCACCCGGTCAGTCCTGACCACTGCTGTCTCTCTTCACAGTGAGAGATGTGGTATGGCCACCGGTCACCCGGTCAGTCCTGACCACTGCTGTCTCTCTTCACAGTGAGAGATGTGGTATGGCCACCGGTCACCCGGTCAGTCCTGACCACTGCTGTCTCTCTTCACAGTGAGAGATGTGGTATGGCCACTGGTCACCCGGTCAGTCCTGACCACTGCTGTCTCTCTTCACAGTGAGAGATGTGGTATGGCCACCGGTCACACGGTCAGTCCTGACCACTGCTGTCTCTCTTCACAGTGAGAGATGTGGTATGGCCACCAGTCACCCAATTCAGTCCTGACCACTGCTGTCTCTCTTCACAGTGAGAGATGTGGTATGGCCACCGGTCACCCGGTCAGTCCTGACCACTGCTGTCTCTCTTCACAGTGAGAGATGTGGTACAACTACCGGTCACCCAATTCAGTCCTGACCACTGCTGTCTCTCTTCACAGTGAGAGATGTGGTATGGCCACCGGTCACCCGGTCAGTCCTGACCACCGCTGTCTCTCTTCACAGTGACAGATGTGGTATGGCCACCGGTCACCCGGTCAGTCCTGACCACTGCTGTCTCTCTTCACAGTGAGAGATGTGGTATGGCCACCGGTCACCCGGTCAGTCCTGACCACTGCTGTCTCTCTTCACAGTGAGAGATGTGGTATGGCCACCAGTCACCCAATTCAGTCCTGACCACTGCTGTCTCTCTTCACAGTGAGAGATGTGGTATGGCCACCGGTCACCCGGTCAGTCCTGACCACTGCTGTCTCTCTTCACAGTGACAGATGTGGTATGGCCACCGGTCACACGGTCAGTCCTGACCAGTGCTGTCTCTCTTCACAGTGAGAGATGTGGTATGGCCACCGGTCACCCGGTCAGTCCTGGCCACTGCTGTCTCTCTTCACAGTGACAGATGTGGTATGGCCACCGGTCACACGGTCAGTCCTGACCACTGCTGTCTCTCTTCACAGTGAGAGATGTGGTATGGCCACCGGTCACCCGGTCAGTCCTGACCACTGCTGTCTCTCTTCACAGTGAGAGATGTGGTATGGCCACCGGTCACCCGGTCAGTCCTGACCACTGCTGTCTCTCTTCACAGTGAGAGATGTGGTACAACTACCGGTCACCCGGTCAGTCCTGACCACTGCTGTCTCTCTTCACAGTGAGAGATGTGGTATGGCCACTGGTCACCCGGTCAGTCCTGACCACTGCTGTCTCTCTTCACAGTGAGAGATGTGGTATGGCCACCGGTCACACGGTCAGTCCTGACCACTGCTGTCTCTCTTCACAGTGAGAGATGTGGTATGGCCACCAGTCACCCAATTCAGTCCTGACCACTGCTGTCTCTCTTCACAGTGAGAGATGTGGTATGGCCACCGGTCACCCGGTCAGTCCTGACCACTGCTGTCTCTCTTCACAGTGAGAGATGTGGTATGGCCACCAGTCACCCAATTCAGTCCTGACCACTGCTGTCTCTCTTCACAGAGAGAGATGTGGTATGGCCACCGGTCACCCGGTCAGTCCTGACCACTGCTGTCTCTCTTCACAGTGAGAGATGTGGTACAACTACCGGTCACCCAATTCAGTACTGACCACTGCTGTCTCTCTTCACAGTGAGAGATGTGGTATGGCCACCGGTCACCCGGTCAGTCCTGACCACTGCTGTCTCTCTTCACAGTGAGAGATGTGGTATGGCCACCGGTCACCCGGTCAGTCCTGACCACTGCTGTCTCTCTTCACAGTGAGAGATGTGGTATGGCCACCGGTCACCCGGTCAGTCCTGACCACTGCTGTCTCTCTTCACAGTGAGAGATGTGGTATGGCCACTGGTCACCCGGTCAGTCCTGACCACTGCTGTCTCTCTTCACAGTGAGAGATGTGGTATGGCCACCAGTCACCCAATTCAGTCCTGACCACTGCTGTCTCTCTTCACAGTGAGAGATGTGGTATGGCCACCGGTCACCCGGTCAGTCCTGACCACTGCTGTCTCTCTTCACAGTGACAGATGTGGTATGGCCACTGGTCACCCGGTCAGTCCTGACCACTGCTGTCTCTCTTCACAGTGAGAGATGTGGTATGGCCACTGGTCACCCGGTCAGTCCTGACCACTGCTGTCTCTCTTCACAGTGACAGATGTGGTATGGCTACTGGTCACCCGGTCAGTCCTGACCACTGCTGTCTCCCTTCACAGTGAGAGATGTGGTATGGCCACCGGTCACCCGGTCAGTCCTGACCACTGCTGTCTCTCTTCACAGTGAGAGATGTGGTATGGCCACCGGTCACCCGGTCAGCCCTGACCACTGCTGTCTCTCTTCACAGTGAGAGATGTGGTATGGCCACCGGTCACCCGGTCAGTCCTGACCACTGCTGTCTCTCTTCACAGTGAGAGATGTGGTATGGCCACCGGTCACCCGGTCAGTCCTGACCACTGCTGTCTCTCTTCACAGTGAGAGATGTGGTACGGCCACCGGTCACCCGGTCAGTCCTGACCACTGCTGTCTCTCTTCTCAGTGAGAGATGTGGTATGGCCACCGGTCACCCAATTCAGTCCTGACCACTACTGTCTCTCTTCACAGTGTGAGATGTGGTATGGCCACCGGTCACCCGGTCAGTCCTGACCACTGCTGTCTCTCTTCACAGTGAGAGATGTGGTATGGCCACCGGTCACCCGGTCAGCCCTGACCACTGCTGTCTCTCTTCACAGTGAGAGATGTGGTATGGCCACTGGTCACCCGGTCAGTCCTGACCACTGCTGTCTCTCTTCACAGTGACAGATGTGGTATGGCTACTGGTCACCCGGTCAGTCCTGACCACTGCTGTCTCCCTTCACAGTGAGAGATGTGGTATGGCCACTGGTCACCCGGTCAGTCCTGACCACTGCTGTCTCTCTTCACAGTGAGAGATGTGGTATGGCCACCGGTCACACGGTCAGTCCTGACCACTGCTGTCTCTCTTCACAGTGAGAGATGTGGTATGGCCACTGGTCACCCGGTCAGTCCTGACCACTGCTGTCTCTCTTCACAGTGAGAGATGTGGTATGGCCACCGGTCACACGGTCAGTCCTGACCACTGCTGTCTCTCTTCACAGTGAGAGATGTGGTATGGCCACCAGTCACCCAATTCAGTCCTGACCACTGCTGTCTCTCTTCACAGTGAGAGATGTGGTATGGCCACAGGTCACCTGGTCAGTCCTGACCACTGCTGTCTCTCTTCACAGTGAGAGATGTGGTATGGCCACCAGTCACCCAATTCAGTCCTGACCACTGCTGTCTCTCTTCACAGAGAGAGATGTGGTATGGCCACCGGTCACCCGGTCAGTCCTGACCACTGCTGTCTCTCTTCACAGTGAGAGATGTGGTACAACTACCGGTCACCCAATTCAGTACTGACCACTGCTGTCTCTCTTCACAGTGAGAGATGTGGTATGGCCACCGGTCACCCGGTCAGTCCTGACCACCGCTGTCTCTCTTCACAGTGACAGATGTGGTATGGCCACCGGTCACCCGGTCAGTCCTGACCACTGCTGTCTCTCTTCACAGTGAGAGATGTGGTATGGCCACCGGTCACCCGGTCAGTCCTGACCACTGCTGTCTCTCTTCACAGTGAGAGATGTGGTATGGCCACCAGTCACCCAATTCAGTCCTGACCACTGCTGTCTCTCTTCACAGTGAGAGATGTGGTATGGCCACCGGTCACCCGGTCAGTCCTGACCACTGCTGTCTCTCTTCACAGTGACAGATGTGGTAAGGCCACCGGTCACACGATCAGTCCTGACCAGTGCTGTCTCTCTTCACAGTGAGAGATGTGGTATGGCCACCGGTCACCCGGTCAGTCCTGGCCACTGCTGTCTCTCTTCACAGTGACAGATGTGGTATGGCCACCGGTCACACGGTCAGTCCTGACCACTGCTGTCTCTCTTCACAGTGAGAGATGTGGTATGGCCACCGGTCACCCGGTCAGTCCTGACCACTGCTGTCTCTCTTCACAGTGAGAGATGTGGTATGGCCACCGGTCACCCAATTCAGCCCTGACCGCTGCTGTCTCTCTTCACAGTGAGAGATGTGGTATGGCCATCGGTCACCCGGTCAGTCCTGGCCACTGCTGTCTCTCTTCACAGTGAGAGATGTGGTATGGCCACCGGTCACCCGGTCAGTCCTGACCACTGCTGTCTCTCTTCACAGTGAGAGATGTGGTATGGCCACCGGTCACCCGGTCAGTCCTGACCACTGCTGTCTCTCTTCACAGTGAGAGATGTGGTATGGCCACCGGTCACCCGGTCAGTCCTGACCACTGCTGTCTCTCTTCACAGTGAGAGATGTGGTATGGCCACTGGTCACCCGGTCAGTCCTGACCACTGCTGTCTCTCTTCACAGTGAGAGATGTGGTATGGCCACCAGTCACCCAATTCAGTCCTGACCACTGCTGTCTCTCTTCACAGTGAGAGATGTGGTATGGCCACCGGTCACCCGGTCAGTCCTGACCACTGCTGTCTCTCTTCACAGTGACAGATGTGGTATGGCCACTGGTCACCCGGTCAGTCCTGACCACTGCTGTCTCTCTTCACAGTGAGAGATGTGGTATGGCCACTGGTCACCCGGTCAGTCCTGACCACTGCTGTCTCTCTTCACAGTGACAGATGTGGTATGGCTACTGGTCACCCGGTCAGTCCTGACCACTGCTGTCTCCCTTCACAGTGAGAGATGTGGTATGGCCACCGGTCACCCGGTCAGTCCTGACCACTGCTGTCTCTCTTCACAGTGAGAGATGTGGTATGGCCACCGGTCACCCGGTCAGCCCTGACCACTGCTGTCTCTCTTCACAGTGAGAGATGTGGTATGGCCACCGGTCACCCGGTCAGTCCTGACCACTGCTGTCTCTCTTCACAGTGAGAGATGTGGTATGGCCACCGGTCACCCGGTCAGTCCTGACCACTGCTGTCTCTCTTCACAGTGAGAGATGTGGTATGGCCACCGGTCACCCGGTCAGTCCTGACCACTGCTGTCTCTCTTCACAGTGAGAGATGTGGTATCGCCACCGGTCACCCAATTCAGTCCTGACCACTACTGTCTCTCTTCACAGTGAGAGATGTGGTATGGCCACCGGTCACCCGGTCAGTCCTGACCACTGCTGTCTCTCTTCACAGTGAGAGATGTGGTATGGCCACCGGTCACCCGGTCAGCCCTGACCACTGCTGTCTCTCTTCACAGTGAGAGATGTGGTATGGCCACCGGTCACCCGGTCAGTCCTGACCACTGCTGTCTCTCTTCACAGTGAGAGATGTGGTATGGCCACCAGTCACCCGGTCAGTCCTGACCACTGCTGTCTCTCTTCACAGTGAGAGATGTGGTATGGCCTCCGGTCACCCAATTCAGCCCTGACCGCTCCTGACCACTGCCGCTGTCTGTGTGGAGTTTGCACGTTCTCCCTCTCTCTCTCTCTGGGTTTCTTCAGCTGCTCCAGTCTCCTCCCACATCCCGAAGTCCTGCTGTTAGTTTAACTGTCAGGTGCTGGGCTGAGGTGAAAGAATCAAATGGGAATTGATGCTGTGTGAGAAGAATTAGCCTACAGGTTTACAGGGAAATAAACAGAGGAAATGAGATGAATGGGATTGCACTGCTGGGGGCTGGCATAGACACAATGGGCCAAATAGCCTCCAGTATTACTGTAAGTTAATGTATGCTTCACAGTTGGAGACGAACATTAAATGCTGATAGTTGCAGAAATGTGCTCACCTGACGACTAAGCAACATGAAAGAGAACTCGTTCCCAGTTCCGTGACACACTCCATCATGCCTTCCCACTTTGCCGAATGTTTTGTCATCTCCCTGGACCCACCAACTGCTTTGATCTGGTCGAGCACAAATTAGAAATGTATTCGATCTGCAGCTTGCAACTCAGACAAGAATATTGGGCGGGTGCGAGGTGGAATATTGGGCTGAGATTTGGTGTAAACATGGTGTCACCTTTGGTTCTCATTGCACCTTCACCAGGGACTCACACGAACACAACAAATAAACCATCAGATCCTTCAGGCCTACCTCACCGTTTACTCTGATCATGGCTGATCTCTGCTGGCCTCAACTCTTCTCTTATCCTATTTCCCTGCACTTGTTCACTCCTCAAGCTTTCAAATAGTTGTCCACCTCCACGTTAAATACTTCTAATGACCCAGTTCCACGACCAGCTGGAGAAGATCATTTCAGAGATTCACCGTCCTCGCCAGTAATGACGACTGAACCACTTTCCCGCCAGCCTGCTGCACTGATCACGGATTTTACTTTGTTTTCCCCTGTGGGAGGGAGGGCAGAGTCTCATCCAAACGTTTACAACGTGTCCTGGTACCTCCTGTATCTAATAAAGCGGCCACTACGTGTATGCTTGTGGTCTTCTGCTGTTGTAACACATCCACGTCAGGGTTCGACAGGCTGTGTGTTCAGACTCTCACTGTGCACAGCACTGTCGTGCTGCATGGTTATTCGAACCTCTCTCGCCTTCCTGTCGGCTTGAATCAGTCTGGTCATTGTCCTCCGACCTCTCTTATTGACGGGATGTTCTCACCCACAGCACGTCCACTCTCTGGTTCCTGTTTGCTTTCCTCACCATTCTCTGTGAACTCCAGAGACCGTTGTGCAGAAACTCTCTGGTTTATCACTTTCAGATAAATGACCCTCTCTGTCCCGTGATGTACACGTGAATTTCAGATAAATGACCCTCTCTCTCCCGTGATGTACACGTGAATTTCAGATAAATGACCCTTTCTTTTCCATGACGTACATGTGAATTTCAGATAAATGACCCTCTCTCTCCACGCGACATACATGTGAATTTCAGATAAATGACCCTCTCTGTCCCGTGATGTACACGTGAATTTCAGATAAATGATCCTCTCTCTCCCCCATGATGTACACGTGAATTTCAGATAAATGACCCTCTCTGTCCCATGATGTACACGTGAATTTCAGATAAATGATCCTCTCTCTCCCATGATGTACACGTGAATTTCAGATAAATGACCCTCTCTCTTCCATGATGTACTCGTGAATTTCAGATAAATGACCCTCTCTCTCCCATGATGTACTCGTGAATTTCAGATAAATGACCCTCTCTCTCCCGTGATGTACACGTGAATTTCAGATAAATGACCCTCTCTCTCCCCCATGATGTACACGTGAATTTCAGATAAATGACCCTCTCTCTCCCGTGATGTACTCGTGAATTTCAGATAAATGACCCTCTCTCTCTGCGCAGTACACGTGAATTTCAGATAAATGACCCTCTCTCTCTGCGCAGTACACGTGAATTTCAGATAAATGACCCTCTCTCTCCCGTGATGTACTCGTGAATTTCAGATAAATGACCCTTTCTTTTCCGTGATGTACATGTGAATTTCAGACGCAAATCAGTCCACAGGTTTATTACTGTCACTTGTGCAGTGAGACACTTTATTTTGCATGATACGATATACAATCATGCAGATCATTTCTGTATTTCAATACAGCGAGTGAATACAAGGGGAAAGCATTAACAGACTGCAGAGTAAAGTGTCACAGTTACAGAGGAAGTGCAGTGTAGGGAGACAATAACGTCAAGTCCATGGCAACTTAGAATGTGAGGTCTAGAGTCCATCTTTTCATTCCAATGGACATTCGATAGACTGATAACAGCAGGGTAAAAGCTGTCCTTGGGCCTGGACGTACAGGTTTTCAGGCTGTTGTGTTCTTTGCCCGACGGTAAGCAGGAGAAGAGAGAGTGAGCAGACTGTGATGAATCTGGCCCCAAAGCAGAGTGATGGGGTTCCTCACCCATTTCAACTTTACTGTATGTTTTCTAGAGTTGAATTCTTGGCTCCGATTTTATCCTCTGAGGTGTGACTAAACCCTGACGGCACTCCAACTCTTTCACTGTGACACCAGCCAATGACAACAGCAAAACACCATGTCGTCTCAGCCCAACCCTGAGCTCACGAGACTCCTGGTAAACAACACCAGCACTGCAGCTGAGGTCAGCCAGCCTGGGGCTGAACATTTATACAACCTGGGACTGGCTTTGCAGAGGGTTTCCTGGGGCCTTTCACTCAGTACTGGGCAGTGTGCCTGTATCAGTGGGACAATGCTGAGTCAGAGGTGCCAGATCTTTACATGTGGGACAGTGGAATTCAAACTCAAGGGGCAGCCATGGGCACATGTAGGTCCCGGCTATGTCCGCCTTTTCATTGGCTCTGTGGATCAGTCCGTGTTCCAACCCTTCCCTGGTAATGGTCGCCAGCTTTTTCAGTCTCCATTGACATCTGCATCAGTACTGCTTCCTGCACCCACACTGAGCTCCTCAATTTCATCCACCTCGCCTCCAACTTCCACCCTGCCCTCAGATTCACTTTGTCCACCTCTGACACCTCTCCCCCCTTTCTCCATCTCTCTGTCATCTCTGGAGACAAACTATCTACTGACATCTTTTAAAAACCTACTGATTCCCTTGGCCATATTGATTATACCTCTTCCAATCCTGTCTTCTGTCAAAAAGCTACTCCCTTTTCTCAGTTCTTTCATCTCCATTGCTTCTGTTTCCAAGATGAGGTTTTCCTTTCCCATCAGAACTATCTCTTTTTCAAAGAACAAGACTTCACTTCCTCCACCACAGACGCTGGCCTCATCCGTATCTCCTCCATTTTCGGAACATCCACACTCGCCCTTCTTCCCACGGCCTTAACAGGGAACTCACCTGCCACCTCATGAGCCTCCACATCCAATACATCATTCTCTGCATCTTCTGCCATCTTCAACAGTATCCTGTCACCAAACACATCTTTACTTCTCCCACCCCACTCTCTGCTTTCCGCAGGGAATGCTCCCTCAATGACTTCCTTGTCCATTTGTCCCTCCACACTAATCTCCCTCCTGGCACTTATTCTTTCAAGTGAGAGAAATGCTCAATCATCTCTCCCTCACCAGCAGGTCCCCAAACAGTCCTTCCAGGTGAGGCAACACTTCACCTGTGAATCTGTAATGGTCGTCCATTGCATCCGGTGAGCCCTCCTCTATATTGGCGAACCCTGATGTAAACCAAGGGGCCACTTTGTTGAGCATTTCTGCTTCATCAACCAAAAGCAAAGTTTCACAGTGGTCAAACATTTTAATTCCTATCCCTATTCCTGATCCATCAGTTCTGTCCTTGGCCTCTTCTCCTGCCACAATGAGGCCACTCTCAGGGTGGAGGAGCAACACCTCATATTCCTTCTAGGTAGCCTCCAATCTGATGGCCTGAGCATCGATGTCCCCTCCCACTTCCCTTTTCCTCTGTTCCCCACTCTGACCTCTTACCCCTCTCACTAGCCAATCAACTTCTCCCATGGTTTATTCTCCTCACCAATCAGATTCATCCTTCTTCTGCTCATTATCTTTCCTACCCATCGGGCTTCTCCTATTATCTTCTATCTTGTCCTCTTCCCCGCCCCCCCCCACCTTTTTATTCTGGCGCCTCTCTCCTTCCTTTCCAGTCCTGATGAAGGGAGTCGGCCCGAAACGTTGACTGTTTATTCATTTTCATAGGTGCTGCCTGACTTGCTGGCTTCCCCCAACATTGTGTGTGTGTTGAACATGGGATAGTATCTGAAACTGAATCACTCGGGTGAAATTCTTGTTACTGATATCTGGCTGTAAAGCACAAAGCTTTCAGCAATTTAATTTCAACTTGTGGTCGGTAACTGAGAGCACAGAGCGGTCAGGTTGTCTAAGTGCTGACAGTTTCTGAGTGGACAATGGAGGTGACGGTGATGATCTCTGTTAATCCAGGATCTACTATTGGAACACGCAGGCACTCCTCACATGTCCAATTAAACATCAGCACAACACCGGCAACAGATACGTCTCATCTCCCCGGTTCACAGTGGACAGGGTGGGGGACTTGAGTACCTGTGCTTGAACAGGTGAGAAATCCATTCCATCAGGTACACAAAAGCTTAAATTCCCCTTCTCAGTTTTCCTTCCTGCCTGGTTCCATATTCACTTCTCCTTATTTAGATGGGTGAAGCCCCTTCCAGACTCTACCTCCTATGCCAATGGTATCTGTTGAGTCCCAATAATCTTCCGATGCCCTAATCAGTATGGACTCCTGCAAGGGTTCATCCCCAGGAGGAACGTCTGGGCTCTGGGCTTCATCTTCCACTGGTCCTCCACCCCCTGGATGTCGCCCAGTCTTTCTGCTCCATCCCCACCTGCCCTCCACGTAGAGGTGAGGGAGGGGGTGAAGTTTGTAGGAAAGGTGATAAAACTAATAACCACTGCATGAGTGCAGGAAGCAGCACCGATGCAGTCACCAGTGCAGCAGAGAGAGAGTTGGGGAACGGGCTGGAACAGGGCTGAGCTCCCCGTGGTCGATGAAAAGACAAGCAAATGTTCATGGCCGTTACAGTCTGTGACCATAATCAAAAGAGAAGTTGTTCACAGGAAGAATAAACCCTGCCAGGTAGATAACTGTAAACACGAGATTCTGCTTTTGCTGGATATCCAAAGTAACACACACAAAAATGCTGGGTGAACTAAGCAGGTCAGGCAGCGTCTACGGAAAGGCATTAAGAGTCAACATTCCGGGTCGAGACCCTTGACTGGGACTCTGATATGGCCTTGATGAAGGGTCTCAGCTCAAATCATTAACTATTCCTTTCCACAGATACTGCCCGACCTGCTCAGTTCCTCCCATATTTTGTGTGCATTAGGTGGACAATTGTGCTACTGGAAGGGAGCTGGTTGGATCTTTGTTCCAGGCAGAAGTGGAGGGCCCTAGGATCTTCCTGGTGGGGGAATAGAGATGTATGAAGACTGGATATCCACGTTGGATATTTGCATCCAGCTATAGAAATAGCTTGTATGAAAGAACGAGTTATGAGGACTCTCTTCGGGCTGGTAATGTACCAAGTCAGAGCACAAGCAAATAGAACCAGGAGTAGGCTTCCAGGTCCCTCAACCCTGCCTCACTGTTCTCCATGGTCATGGCTAATCTGCACAACACTGAACTTCCCTTCTGTGCCAGTTCCCCAAAACCCTCAATTCCTCAATCTTTCAAATATTCACCTATATCCATCTTAAATATTTCTAATCTTGTCCCCAAAGTCTAGAGATTCACAACACCCTGAGAGAAGAAATTTCTAAGCACCCAAGTTATCAATGACCTGCCTTTTATCTTGTATCTACAACTCTTGTTGACCTGTAAGCAAAAGCGCAGCTTTGTCCGGGATGGTGCTGAGCTTTTGAGAGTTGTTGGAGTTGCACTCGTCCAGACAATTGGGCAAGGTTCCCTCATGCTCTGACCTGCAACGTGTAGCTAGTGGGAAACACTTGGGAGGTCAGTAGATAAATCACTTGCTGCAGAATACCCAACCTCAGACCCATGAACTGAATGCAGTTGCATTTCTGGTCAATAGTGAATCCCAGGATACTGATGATAGAAGTAACAGAAATTCCAAGGATAGGTGGTTAGACTCGCTTTTGTTGGAAATAGGCATTACGTGACATTTTTGTGGCATGAAGTTTATTTACAAAGTTAGTCCATGTCTGAGGCTTGTCGAGGTCTTGTTGCTTGTGTCTTTGCTAATTAACTGGACTCTGACAATGCATTCTCATTCCTCAATCATACTTCACTGCTACACTTTGTGATGGTGTACCTGGACTACTCCACACAGGAGGAAATTTGCATTCCAGTCACAGACTCGGCCCTTTGTTCAAATATGAGCTCCAGGGATTTAGGACTGATCTGTTATGGGGCTCAACTCCACACTCCCATATCATGAAATCAAGGCTTGACCATCTCAGTGTTACCTTCAAGACCTGCCATCACCGATGATATGGACTCTGACAGTTTTTACTCCTTCCTCAATCACACCTCATTTCCTTGTTCACAGGGAGAACAGCCTGGTCTCGGTCACCAAACTATTCTGAAGTCGGAACAATCAAATGCCATCTTTATACAAACATTGATGTTGCTTGCAGATGTTGTTCCAATAGAAACTTTGTACACCTCTGAATCCCATTATTTGCATCTTTAGGTGCCAATCATAATACACATTTCAGATGTTAATAATTTATCTATGAAAAGCCAAAAATCCTTTAGAATTAGGAAAATAACTGTAATATTTAGTTTGTGCCTTGCATCCTTCATTGGCATCTTCATCTTGTCTTGCTGACCCTGGTCCCACTCTTGAACAGAAAGTCTACACAAAGGAGAGTTGGACTTTCAAACGCCACAATCAGTCTGGATGACTGTGCAACGTCTTCACGCTGTCTCCGCAGGTTATTATCTTGACTCCAGGAACTTTACTGATCTTCCACACACAGAAAGGGCTGTACAAGGTGCCTGCACTCTGTTCCGTTAGCTCACCGTTTTAACCCTTGCCTTGCTGCAACCTCCACACTTGCAGACACGGAGTTTCTGAGGAGTTGGTGCTGGAAGTGAACGTTGTACAGTTATCACTGAACATCCCCATTTCTGATCTAACAGTGGAAGGAAAGTTATTGATGAAGCAGCGAAAGAAATGTGATTCCAGGACATGAGCCTGGAGAATTCCTGAGGGATATCCTGGGGTTGGGATAATTGGTAACTAACAAGCTCAAGTTCAAGTTCATTGTTACCTGACTGTACATATATACAACCAAATAAAACAACGGTCCTCCAGATCACGGTGCACCCACAAAACATAAATCACACACTGCACATTGAACAAAATATCACCATAAATAAGCTAGTCAAATATAATTAAAATGCAAGCAGTGCACAGCAGCATGAACAGTAAACAGCTCGCTGTCCTGGTGACGAGACCTCAGTGGTGGCAGGGTATTCATCAGTCTCACAGCCCAAGGCAAGGAGCTGTTACCCAGCCTGGCAGCCCTGGTCCCGATGCTCCTGTACCTCCTTCCTGACAGTAGTAGGTCAAAGAGACGGTGGGGTGGGTGGTGGGGATCCTCAACACTGCTTCGAGCTCTTTCTCCACAATGCTCCTGGTAAATATCACAAATGGTCGGGACGGGGGGTGGAAACTAGGAAGGCCCAGTGACCTTTACAGCTGTTTTTACTGTCTGATGTTTTGCAGCTGCCACACCGCACAATAATGTATTCTCGATGATGGACCTGGTAAAAGTTGTTAAAAAGGGGGTGGGGAGCCTTGCATGCCTCTGTCTCCTCATTGCTGTGCTTTCTTCACTACTGAGGAGATGTTGTGGATCCAGGTTGGATCATCAGCTATGTGCACACTAAGGAACTTTGTGTTCTTCACTCTCTCCACAGCAGAACCATCGATGTGCAGCAGAGAGTAGTCGATCTGAACCTTCCTGAAGTCCACAATCACCTCTTGTGTCTTGTCCATGATGAGACTTGTATTGTTGTTCTCACACCAACTGACAAGCCTCTCTACTTCCTCTCACAATGCTGACTCATTATCTTGCTGATAAGGTCATCCACTGTTGCATCACTCGCCAAAATTATACCGTTTGAGCTGGGTCTGTCAGTGCAGTCACGAGTCATCAGTTTGAACAGGAGTGGCCCTCAGGGGGCACCAGTGCTCAGCGTGATGGAGCTTGAGGTGTTGCTGCCAATTCAGACTGGCTGAGTTCTTTCCATCAAGAAGTCCAGTTTATTCACCAGGATCCAGTTACAGAGAGCGGTTGAGGCCCAACGAGGACAGTTTACCCACCAGGATCCAGGATCCAGGTACAGAGAGCGGTTGAGGCCCAACAAGGACAGTTTACCCACCAGGATCCAGGATCCAGTTACAGAGAGGGGTGTTGAGGCCCAACAAGGACAGTTTACCCACCAGGATCCAGGATCCAGTTACAGAGAGCGGTTGAGGCCCAACAAGGGCAGTTTACCCACCAGGACCCAGGATCCAGTTACAGAGTGTGGTGAACTATGTGCCTGTCGGGACACGCCCCTGCTGACTGCTCCTGTGGCTCCTCCCACAGGCCCCTGTATAAAGGAGATCTGAGGCCTGACGCTCGGCCTCAGTCTCCAAGACATTGTATGATAGACACTCACTCCTGGTTCCTTCTTCCAGTCAATAAAAGCCGATATCTCGCCTTACGTCTCAGTGTGAGTTATTGATGGTGCATCACAGAGAGCGGTTGAGGCCCAACAAGGGCAGTTTACCCACCAGGATCCAGGATCCAGTTACAGAGAGGGGTGTTGAGGCCCAACAAGGACAGTTTACCCACCAGGATCCAGGATCCAGATACAGAGAGGGGTGTTGAGGCCCAACGAGGACAGTTTACCCACCAGGATCCAGGATCCAGGTACAGAGAGGGGTGTTGAGGCCCAACAAGGACAGTTTACCCACCAGGATCCAGGATCCAGGTACAGAGAGGAGTGTTGAGGCCCAATGAGGGCAGTTTACCCACCAGGATCCAGGATCCAGGTACAGAGAGCGGTGTTGAGTCTCAAAGAGGACAGTTTACCCACCAGGATCCAAGATCCAGGTACAGAGAGGGGTGTTGAGTCTCAACGAGGACAGTTTACCCACCGGGATCCAGGATCCAGGTACAGAGAGGGGTGTTGAGTCTCAACGAGGACAGTTTACCCACCAGGATCCAGGATCCAGGTACAGAGAGGGGTGTTGAGGCCCAACGAGGACAGTTTACCCACCGGGATCCAGGATCCAGGTACAGAGAGGGGTGTTGAGGCCCAATGAGGACAGTTTACCCACCAGGATCCAGGATCCAGGTACAGAGAGGGGTGTTGAGTCTCAACGAGGACAGTTTACCCACCATGATCCAGGATCCAGGTACAGAGAGGGGTGTTGAGTCTCAACGAGGACAGTTTACCCACCAGGATCCAGGATCCAGGTACAGAGAGGGGTGTTGAGTCTCAACGAGGACAGTTTACCCACCATGATCCAGGATCCAGGTACAGAGAGGGGTGTTGAGTCTCAACGAGGACAGTTTACCCACCAGGATCCAGGATCCAGGTACAGAGAGCGGTGTTGAGTCTCAACGAGGACAGTTTACCCACCAGGATCCAGGATCCAGGTACAGAGAGGAGTGTTGAGTCTCAACGAGGACAGTTTACCCACCAGGGTCCAGGATCCAGGTAAAGAGAGCGGTGTTGAGTCTCAACGAGGACAGTTTACCCACCAGGATCCAGGATCCAGGTACAGAGAGGAGTGTTGAGTCTCAACCCCACCAGGATCCAGGATCCAGGTACAGAGAGGAGTGTTGAGTCTCAACGAGGACAGTTTACCCACCAGGATCCAGGATCCAGGTACAGAGAGCGGTGTTGAGTCTCAACGAGGACAGTTTACCCACCAGGATCCAGGATCCAGGTACAGAGAGGAGTGTTGAGTCTCAACGAGGACAGTTTACCCACCAGGGTCCAGGATCCAGGTACAGAGAGCGGTGTTGAGTCTCAACGAGGACAGTTTACCCACCAGGATCCAGGATCCAGGTACAGAGAGGAGTGTTGAGTCTCAACGAGGACAGTTTACCCACCAGGGTCCAGGATCCAGGTAAAGAGAGGAGTGTTGAGTCTCAACGAGGACAGTTTACCCACCAGGATCCAGGATCCAGGTACAGAGAGGAGTGTTGAGTCTCAACCCCACCAGGATCCAGGATCCAGGTACAGAGAGGAGTGTTGAGTCTCAACGAGGACAGTTTACCCACCAGGATCCAGGATCCAGGTACAGAGAGCGGTGTTGAGTCTCAACGAGGACAGTTTACCCACCAGGATCCAGGATCCAGGTACAGAGAGGAGTGTTGAGTCTCAACGAGGACAGTTTACCCACCAGGGTCCAGGATCCAGGTACAGAGAGCGGTGTTGAGTCTCAACGAGGACAGTTTACCCACCAGGATCCAGGATCCAGGTACAGAGAGGGCTGTTGAGTCTCAAAGAGGACAGTTTACCCATCAACCTCAAAGGGATGATGGTGTTAAACACTGAGCTGAAGTCAATGAACAACATCCTGGTATATGAAGCATCATTTTCTCGGTTGGACAGGATGGAGAGGAGGGCTGAGGCTATAGTATCATCAGTGGACAGGTTGGAGTGCTAGATGAAGAGGAAAGGGTCCATCGTGGTCTGAATCTCTGGAATCAGCCATGGTTTCTGATTGTCCCGGGCAGTGTCATGTTTAATCGCGGTAACGCCTTCAATGCATTTTCCTGTGCAGCCGTCACCGATCCCACACGTTCATCACTGTTGACACGATGATCGTAGGAAGCCGCCTGTCCAAATACGTTCCCGTCCGTGCTTTGAAACAGACTGGCAGTGCTGTGGCAGCTCCTCCTGGCCAGCTCGGATCTCCCTGTGAACGTGTCTGAATCGTTCAACCGGCAGGCTGTACGTGGTCTGAGTGTCTGAGGTCAGGGTGCGAGGCTCCTCGAATATATTCTCTGCTCTGGTTGTGAAGTGGACGTGCTGGTGAAACTTTGGCAGGACTGGTTTTAAGCTGGCGTGATTGAAGACAGCATCGGGGTGAAGTCACAGATGGTGCTGGAGTTCCTGCAGCACTTCCCCAGCACCGGCACGGGGGAGCTGGGGGTGAGGGGGTGGGGGGGAGCTAATGTAAACAGCAATAATCGCAATGGCAAAGAACTCCCTTGGTAAACAGAAGGATCTGCATTTCACCGTTAAAAACCATCGGCAGTGAACAGTGAGCCGTTCCCACTGCAACGTTCACACACCACTTCTTACTGACGTAGACACACAGGCCTCCTCCGTGGGTCTTGAAAGAGGCTGCAGCATTTCTGTCCACCTGCAGGGAGATTAGGCCTTCCAGCTGGATGACAGAATCTGGAGCCATGTTTCTGTCAGGATGAGTGCGCAGCAGTTCCCTCATCTTCAGCCGCAGACGCAGGAAATCCAGTTTACTTTCTAGCACCTGGACGTTAGCAAGTAGAATCATTGGGAGTGCGGGCCTGCAGGGATCTGCTTTAGTCTCGCTTGAATACCAGTGTGCTTATCCTGCTTCTGTGTCCTCACGTACCGCTCCAGCAGCTGCCTACCCCTCAGCCGTGTTAGACCGCGGCGCAGAGCGAGGGCCTGCTTCACGTACCGCTCCAGCAGCTGCCTACCCCTCAGCCGTGGTAGACCGCAGCGCAGAGCGAGGGCCCACCTCACGTACCGCTCCGGCAGCTGCCTACCCCTCAGCCGTGGTAGACCGCAGCGCAGAGCGAGGGCCCGCTTCACATGTTGCTCCATAACTGCACAAAATCCTTGTGATCCTGCTCACTAGTGAGATAGACTTGCAGATTTTGTGTTCTTTATGGTCAGCAGTGTTTTTCAATCCTACAAAAGAGAAACAGGACAAGAAATTTCACCACTGATTGGAGCCGGAGAGACTGCTGTGACCGAGTGCCCTGCCATCTTGTGACGTAAACCATCTCCAACCACTGGTGCCCATGGATTTCAGTTTGTCAAGTCTGCCTTGATGTTGCTCTCACCTCGCCTCTGGAACATGACTCTTCCCCTACCGTGTGCCCCATCAGCAGCATTCCCACCTCCCACCTCGATCTTCCCTGGATCTCAGCGCCTTGCCTGTAACCCCGACCTGCGACACCAGTGGTTTTATACAATGAAATACAAGGTTTCTCCAAGCACGAATTAGCTGTCTGTGCAACACTGTGTCAATGAGCACTTGGAGAGGTTAGCCTCAGGTTTTCATTCTTATGCTTCATTGAATACGTTTTGTATTACTCTCTTGATCACTGGATTCAGACACAAGATATTGTCAGCACCACAAGATGATCGCTAGTTAACCCTGCCACCTGTCCTGGACCTTTTGAGAGTTGTTGGTTGTCATCACCTATCAAGTGTGGGTGTGTTTTTGTGTTGGAGAAACCATCGAGTGGGAGCACGTCAAGGTGAACAGTTCACTCCACTTACCCAGTTCTGTGTTAACGAGCAAACACTATTGATATTATGTCTTATCTAATGGCCGAATATTTATCGTGAAAGAGAGTCTGGAGAGGTGTAATTCTCCAGCAACCTGACCATTGATCATTCAAGAAGAAAAACAAATTTGCTTTCATCCAACACCTGGAATGGCCTCAAAGTGTTCTATGGGACTCTACAGCCAATCAGGTACTGTAGGAATGTTGTCACTGTTGATGTAGGAACCAACGTGGAGCTGAACTCGGCAAAGTCACAATAGAGTGAGGAAGTGAGTAACCAGATGGTCTTTCTGCTCTCGGTGTCAGCTGGAGGAAATAACGGACACAGACACTTGGAAGCCTCTCATGAGATGGGATGTTTTATATACCTCAGGAGAGAAGACAAGCCAAGGTTCAGTATCCCATTCAAAACAGACAGTCCAGCCCTACCTAAGAACTGCACCGGTTAGCCTATGTGTGAGTGTCTGTGAGGTGGAATTTAAGCCGACAATTATTGCTCCTGAGGTGAGCCCAGGCATTGCCCGTTATATGTAATGCTCCAACATACATTTCTTTAAAATAAATCTTCACTAAACAATTAAGTTCTATGTTAGTAATATGCCTCTGTTTATTGGGTACACATTGAACACAGATTTATATATACGATTTTTCAACATGTTTAGAACCGATGCATTATTACTAAAATTCAAACTATTGAAATACAAACCTAATGACATAGAATTGTTAACTCTTGTTGGATCCATTTCTGAAGACTTCACACATAACCTCCAGCAATATTATAAAACTCCAATATTTATGTAGCTTTCAAATAAAACTATTCAAAGGAAAATGAAAACACATGGTTTATAATCCTTCTGAATTGCCTGTCAGATTGCTCACAGCAAAGGCAGGAGATTTATGTTGACGTGCTGAGATCTCTGTGATAATTGTTAAAGGTCACAGTCAGAACCATCAGCAATAGATTAAACAATTGCACTTAAAATTCTAAAATACGCAACATCTTCAGTTGTATTGAAAATGGAAATAGTTGTCTAAGCTGGGTTGGCTTGGGAGCTCTTTCTATGTGGGGAAGATTGGGAGTCTCGGATGGTATGTTGCCTCCCTGGTGCCAGGGTCCGGGACATCTCAGATCGGGTGCAGGTTATTCTCGAGAGGGAGGGCAAGAACCCAGATGTTGTGGTCCATGTAGGGACCAATGACGTGGGTAGGATGAGTGAGGGGGTCCTGCGTAGGGAGCTCAGGGAGTTAGGTGCGAAGCTGGACCCCCTGGGTAACAATCCCTGGATTGCTACCTGTGCCACATGCGAGTGAGGCAAGGAACAGAAAGATTATAAAGATTAATACGTGGCTGAGAAGATGGTGCAGGAGGGTGGGCTTCAGGTTTGTAGATAATTGGGCTTTGTTCCAGGGAAGGTGGGATCTGTTCCGAAGGGATGGTTTACACCTGAACTGGAGCGGTACTAACATTCTTGCAGGGAAGTTTGCTAGTGCTTCTTGGGGGGGGGGGGTTTAAACTAAATTTGCAGGGGGTAGGGATCCAGAATGTGAGAGAGGATAGCGGGAGGAAGAATAAAGGACAGGTGGGGACTACACGGTTCCGGAATATTAAGTGTGTAGTAGAGAAAGGTGAGGCAGAACAAGTGATAAGGAGGACACATGTACAGAGGGATGGTCTGACGGAACATGGAGTTAAATGTGTTGAAAGAATAAGTAAATTTAGAAAGGACAACAAAATTCTAGGGGCGTATAGTCCGATGGGAGTTTGGGGAACTGGGTTAAGCACAATAGGCAGCGATTCAAACAGAGAGAGGAGAAATGGGCTAAAAATTCTATATCTGAATGCACGAAGTGTCAGGAATAAGGCGGATGAGCTTGAAGCCCAGGTGCGAATGGGTAACTATGATGTTGTTGGGATAGCGGAGACATGGCTGCAGGGAGATCAGACCTGGGAAATGAATGTACAAGGGTATACATGCTATCGTAGGGACAGAAATGTGGGCAGAGGGGGTGGGGTGGCCCTGTTGGTGAGAAATGAGATTCAGTCCTTTGCAAGGGGGGACATAGAGTCAGAAGTAGAGTCTGTGTGGATAAAATTGAGGAACAGTAAGGGCAAAAGGACCCCAATGGGTGTTGTCTACAGGCCACCAAACAGTAGCATGGATATTGGGTGCAAGTTGAATAGGGAGTTAACATTGGCATGTGGCAAAGGTAATGTCGCAGTAGTTATGGGGGATTTCAACATGCAGGTGAACTGGGAGAATCAGGTTGGTGCTGGACCCCAGGATAGGGAGTCTGTAGAGTGCCTACGGGATGCATTCTTGGAACAGCTTGTACGAGAGCCGACCAGGGACAAGACTATTCTGGATTTAGTGTTATGTAATGAACAAGATTTGATAAATGATCTTGCAGTAAGGGAGCCATTAGGAGGTAGTGATCATAATATGATAAGATTTTATCTGCAATTTGAGAAGGATAAGGGCAGCTCGGAGGTGTCAGTGTTGCAGTTGAACAGGGGAGACTATGGAGCCATGAGGGAGGAGCTGGCCAAAGTTAACTGGATGGATATCCTAGCAGAAAAGACAGTGGAACAGTAATGGCAGGTATTCTTGGGAATAATGCACAAAGTGCAAAATCAGTTCATCCCCCAGAGAAGGAAGGATTCAAAGGGGGGAAAGGGGTCACAGTGATTGTCAAAGGAAGTCGGAGATTGCATAGCATTAAAAAAAAGGAAGTATGACAGAGCTAAGGTGAGTGGGAGGACAGATGATTGGGAAGTTTTTAAAGAACAACAGAACTTAACTAAAAAGACAATACGGGGAGAAAAAATGAGGTACGAATGCAAGCTAGCCAGGAATATAAAGGATAGCCAAAGCTTTTTTAGGTATGTGAAGAGAAAGAAGATAGTTAAGAACAATGTTGGGCCCTTGAAGAATGAATTGGGTGAAATTGTTATGGGAAACAGAGAAATGGCAGAAAAATTTAAGGAGTACTTTAGATCTATTTTCACTAAGGAAGACCCAAGCAATCTCCCAGATGTATGGATGGGCCAAGGACATAGGGTACCAGAGGAAATGAAACAGATTGACATTAGGAAGGAAACGGTGATGAGAAGACTGATGGGACTGAAGGCTGACAAATCCCCAGGTCCAGATGGTCTGCATCCTAGGGTACTAAAGGAGGTGGCCCTGGAAATTGCGGATGCAGTGGTAATCATTTTCCAATGTTCCTTAGATTCAGGATCAGTTCCTGAGGATTGGAGAATGGCTAATGTTATCCCACTTTTTAAGAAAGGAGGGAGGGAGAAAACAGAGAACTATCGACCTGTCAGCCTGACATTGGTGGTGGGGAAGATGCTAGAGTCCATTATTAAGGATGAAATAGTGGCATATCTAGATAGCAGTGATAGGATTTGGCCGAGCCAGCATGGATTTACCAAGGGTAAATCATGCTTGACTAATCTGTTGGAGTTTTTCGAGGATGTAACCAGGAAGTTAGACGGGGGAGATCCAGTGGATGTAGTGTACCTCGATTTTCAGAAGGCATTTGATAAGGTCCCACATAGGAGATTGGTGGGTAAAATCAAAGCTCAGGGCATCTGGGGAAGACATTGACATGGATAGAAAACTGGTTGGCAGATAGAAAGCAAAGGGTAGTGGTGAATGGGTGTTTCTCGGAATGGCAGGTGGTGACCAGTGGGGTGCCACAGGGCTAGGTATTGGGACCAGCTGTTTACAATTTACATCAACGATTTGGATGAAGGCATTGAAAATAACATCAGCAAGTTTGCTGATGATACTAAGCTGGGTGGCAGTGTGACATGTGATGAGGATGTTAGGAGAATTCAGGGTGACTTGGATAGACTGGGTGAGTGGGCAGATACTTGGCAGATGATGTTTAATGTGAATAAGTGTGAGGTTATCCACTTTGGGAGTAAGAACAGGAAGGCAGATTATTATCTGAATGGTGTAAAGTTAGGTAAGGGAGAAATACAAAGAGATCTAGGAGTCCTTGTTCATCAGTCACTGAAGGTGAATGAGCAAGTGCAGCAGGCAGTGAAGAAGACTAATGGAATGTTGGCCTTTATTACAAAGGGAATTGAGTACAAGAGCAAGGAAATACTCTTGCATTTGTACAGGGCCCTGGTGAGACCACACCTGGAGTATTGTGTACAGTTTTGGTCTCCAGGTTTAAGGAAGGACATCCTGGCTGTAGAGGAAGTGCAGCGTAGATTCACGAGGCTAATTCCTGGGATGTCTGGACTGTCTTATGCAGAGAGGTTAGACAGACTGGGCTTGTACACGCTGGAATTAAGGAGATTGAGAGGGGATCTGATTGAAACATATAAGATTATTAAGGGATCAGACAAGATAGAGGCAGGAAATATGTTCCAGATGCTGGGAGGGTCCAGTACCAGATGGCATGGTTTGAGAATAAGGGGTAGGTCATTTAGGACAGAGTTAAGGAAAAACTTCTTCTCCCAGAGAGTTGTGGGGGTCTGGAATGCACTGCCTCGGAAGGTAGTGGAGGTCAATTCTCTGGATGCTTTCAAGAAGGAGCTAGATAGGTATCTTATAGATAGGGGAATCAAGGGATATGGGGACAAGTATTGATAGTAGTTGATCAGCCAAGATCTCAAAATGGCGGTGCAGGCTCGAAGGGCTGAATGGTCTACTTCTGCACCTATTATCTATCGTCTATAAGAACAATGGCAATGAATTGAGATTTTCATCATCACATGGAGAGGACTAGTCAAACAAATTGTTAGTGCAGGCTGAAGAGATAAGTTTTAAGTTGCATCTGAAGGAAGAGTAGACTTTGAGTCCTTCATCCAGATTCCATCAACTTGCATCTGCCATCAGCTCAATTGGAAAGACACAAATCAATTGCTCAGTTTGATCCCAAGTTTAGCCCCAAACCCTAAACCCTGTTCATTATCGAACCAGCTACATCCCAACTCCATCCTGCACCCTAATCAATGTTGTTCCACTTCTCTGCACATTTACCAATCTTTCCTTACTTAAACTGTGTGATAACTGCCACGTTAAATGTTTAATTCCACACTAAACCTCTCACTAACATAGTAACGCATTCAGGTGCTTGGAATCCTGAAGATGTCACTGTAAATATTGAACAGCAAACCTGTTTAGTGACTGTGATCTTGACAATCTTTTGGGAAGAATTTCTGAAGAACAGGATGACTGTTCCAATTGGCTTGAACAGTGATTAATAGTTTATAAAAGCAGGCAGTATGTAAATTGGTCTGTGAGCATATTTACCCAGTGCAGGCAATGCAAAGGATGTGAGTGGAGATTTAGAAATTCTGTGATTGAAGGCAAGTACAAAGGTTATAATAAAAACAGCACTACAAATACTGTTCGCATTTATTATAAACTTCAAGAGCAATTGTTAGTAACATTTTAAAGCAGGGGAAGGTATAGAACTGGTGTTCATAAGTAACCAGGGAACAAAAGTAAGGGAATGCTGAAAAAATGTTTCAGAGCATAATTGTACCTTCCACAATAAAACCAGCATTTATTTAGAACCTTTAATATGTTCAAAACTGCTTCACAACGGCACACTTACACAAAGCCTGACACTGAATCAAAGGAAATATGAGGACATACCTGGATAAAGAAATAAATTATAAGCAGAAAAAAGAGTTTGAGAGGTTTAAGAGAAACCTGCCGGGTGGTAATGTGATGGTGGACATGAGGAAGGAGTTTGAAGTGCAGAACATCCAGATGTTTGGAGAGGCATTGATGGAGAAGGAGCACAAAGCCCAGGACAGCTGGGTAAAGGTATAACTAAAATCAGCCTGTGATAGTACACCCGACTTCCAGAGAATAATTGGAGCCGGGCTCACACCCGGAGACAGACCCAGAGGATAATGGGAACTGGGCTCACACCCAGAGATAGACCCAGAGAATAATGGGAACCAGGCTCACACCCAGAGATAGACCCAGAGAATAATGGGAAACGGTCTCGCACCCGGAGACAGACCCAGAGAATAATGGGAAACGGTCTCACACCCAGAGATAGACCCAGAGAATAATGGGAACCGGGCTCACACCCGGAGACAGACCCAGAGGATAATGGGAACTGGGCTCACACCCGGAGATAGACCCAGAGGATAATGGGAACTGGGCTCACACCCAGAGATAGACCCAGAGAATAATGGGAAACGGTCTCACACCCGGAGACAGACCCAGAGAATAATGGGAACTGGGCTCACACCCAGAGACAGACCCAAAGGATAATGGGAACCAGGCTCACATCCGGAGACAGACCCAGAGAATAATGGGAACCAGGCTCACACCCAGAGATAGACCCAGAGAATAATGGGAACCAGGCTCACACCCAGAGATAGACCCAGAGAATAATGGGAAACGGTCTCACACCCGGAGACAGACCCAGAGAATAATGGGAACTGGGCTCACACCCAGAGACAGACCCAAAGGATAATGGGAACCAGGCTCACATCCGGAGACAGACCCAGAGAATAATGGGAAACGGTCTCACACCCGGAGATAGACCCAGAGAATAATGGGAACCAGGCTCACACCCGGAGACAGACCCAGAGAATAATGGGAACCGGGCTCACACCCGGAGACAGACCCAGAGAATAATGGGAACCGGGCTCACACCCGGAGACAGACCCAGAGAATAATGGGAACTGGGCTCACACCCGGAGACAGACCCAAAGGATAATGGGAAACGGTCTCACACCCGGAGATAGGGATGGATGAACACTCAAAATTTCATGTGACGTTTCTCTTTTTATTTTTTAAACACAGGCAGACTGACTCCCTTTTAGAAAGAGTTTCCATTATAATTGCACCTTTGCTGCAGCGTTCTGACACAATGAATTCAGATCTGGGTCCTGATGAAGGATCTTAGCCAGAAACCCCTCCATAGATGCTGCCTCACCTTCTGAGTCCTTCCAGCATTTTGGGTGCTCCTCAAGGTTTCCAACATCTACAGAATCTCTTGTGCCTCATTCAGATCTGAATGGAATCTGATAAGCACCCTTTCAGGCAGTGAATTGCATCTGATAATCTCAGTCTGTCTCCAGCCTCAGTCTGTTACACGATTTTAATTTTCAAGTCAGGTACAGATTCGATTTTAGTGAATGCTGGTGTTATGAATGACAGCCTCCGCAGTACTTCTCCCAATCCCGCTCTCTGTAATTCTCTCCCTCTCCTCCTGCAGGCTTCCTTTGGAGGGGAGAACAGGACAGATGAGAGAAGGTTAGACCTGCCTTGCCTGCAGTCCAGAACTAAGGGAACTGATATCTCAGTCAACCAGCAGCAGTGGGCAAATAGTGTTTGCACAAGTGTACCACTGTGATTGGATGAATCCAAGGTGATGAAAATAATGTTTGCATAAGTGCACCACTGTGATTGGCTAAATCAAAGGTGGTGACGAATGATGTTTGAGTAAAAAACCTGTGTAGCACCAATCTTATCACATGTGACTAGTAGCCACACTCTTTGAGAAAAATATATATAAAAAAAAGAAAATCAAATTACATGAGGTGCTAGTAGGTCATCAGAAGGTTCTAGATATCAGAAGGAGGCAATGAATAGAAAACACACATTTCTGGAAATAAGGCTTTGTTTATAAGAAAAAAACAATACGTACGAAGTATTTACATGAGCAAGGACAATTCAAAATTCCAACATTCTGTTTAAGTTCCAAATCGTAGACATCAACAAAAGCCAAATTCCTGTTTAGTTAGAATCAGTGATATTGCAATTTACAATTTGCCTATCACCCCAATAGGTCAATGGCAGATGCAATCTCAGTGGCTCTCCACAAAGCTTTAGACCACCTGGACAACACAAGCAGCTATGTCGGGGTGCTGTTCATTGACTATAGCTCAGCATTTTAATACCATCATTTCCACAATCCTGATTGAGAAGTTGCAGAACCTGGGCCTTGGTACCTTCCTCTGCAATTGGATCCTCAACTTCCTAACCGGAAGACCACAATCTGTGTAGATTGGTGATAACATATCCTCTTCGTTGACGATCAACACTGGTGCACCTCAGGGGTATGCGCTTAACCCACTGCTCTACTCTCTGTATACACATGACTGTGTGGCCAGGCATAGCTCAAATACAATCGATAAATTTACTGATGATACAACCATTGTTGGTAGACTCTCAGGTGGTGATGAGAGGGCGTACAGGAGTGAGATATACCAACTAACGGAGTGGTGTCACAGCAACAATCTGGCACTCAACGTCGGTAAGACGAAAGAGCTGATTGTGGACTTCAGGAAGGGTAAGATGAAGGAACACATACCAATCCTCACAGAGGGATCAGAATTGGAGAGAGTGAAAAGCTTCAATTTGCAGGGTGTCAAGATCTCAGAGGATCCAACCTGGTCCCAACGTATTGATGCTGTTATAAAGAAGGCAAGACTTGGGCTATACTTCATTAGGAGTTTGAAGAGATTTGTCAACAAATACATGCCAGTGATAATAAACCTGATTCTGATTATTCATTAGAATAACCTTTTTTTACTCTGATTTCTCTAACTAATTAGATCTAGTGTTATTCCCTATTTAAAAGTTTACAGACTAAACTTTCCTTTTTACTTATCCCTAGTTAGTTAGAAAACCAAATATAATTCCTATTCTCAAGTACTATAGTTAACTTCAGTTTCAATTCAAATTGAAAAATTATATCTACAGATTTTAACACCTTTCACAACAATTCACCAACATCACAACTTTTATACAAAGTGAATCTCATTCAGTAACTTATCAAAGTCTTAGCAAAAATGATCAGTTCTTGCAGAAAATCAAATTTGGATTCTTCGAATAAAAATAAACTTATACATCCAACCGTATTAAATTCTCTGTGTCGTTACACATTTCGTTCCCACGCTGGTTCTTCATCCTGGGTGGCTCGCCATCTTGCTTCTTGGTTCATTGGATGAAAGAGTTTATCGTCCACAGAAAGTCAGTTCACAAACTTGTACCAAAACTTGACCAAATCCCTTGGTATGATTTTGCAAAACGAACTCCCAGCTACACAGTAGGGGTATTGGACACTGATCTCTACCGATATTGTGCCGTTATATCTGCTGCGTGTTATAGCTGTAGCCTCAATAAATATTTTACCGCTATTGTCTCTTCTCCACGGGTTTCACCCTGAGGATTTCAAGTTAGTAGGTAAAAATACTCACTACTAATTCCATCTTAAAAGTTCATGTCTTCAGCTTCTAATTGTTGCTGCATTTCTTTCCTTGTCCGTCCTGTGTCCAGCCGGCCCCTCCCTCGCATCGCATTTTTTTCAAATTCTCTTTTTTTAAATCCATAAACCTCATTTTCATCCTTCCGCAGGTGGAACTTTCTAACACGGCAACTTTGGGTTTAATTAACCTGGGTTACATTTGCATAAGTGTACCATTGTCATTGGCCAGGTCATAGGTGGTGACAAATGATGTTTGTACAGATGTACCATTGTGATTGGCCAGGTCATAGGTGGTGATGAATGTTGTTTGCACCGATGAACCATTGTGATTGGCCAGGACATAGATGGTGACGAATGATGTTTGCACTGATGTACCATTGTGATTGGCTGGGTCATAGGTGGTGATGAATGATGTTTGCACCGATGAACCATTGTGATTGGCCAAGTCATAGATGGTGATGAATGTTGTTTGCACCGATGAACCATTGTGATTGGCCAGGACATAGATGGTGACGAATGATGTTTGCACCGATGTACCATTGTGATTGGCTGGGTCATAGGTAGTGATGAATGATCTTTGCATCGATGTACCACTGTGATTGGCCAGGTCATAGGTGGTGAGAAATGATGTTTGTACAGATGTACCATTGTGATTGGCCAATGGTGTTGAAAAATAAGCATATAGGAGGGAGATTGAAAATTTGCTTGAATTGTGTCTCAGCAACAACGTCTCATTCAATGTCAGCAACACCAAGGAGCTGATTATTGACTGCAGGAGGAGGAAACCAGAAGTCTATGAGCCAGTGGCAAGCAAGAGAAAATCTGCAGATGCTGGAAATCCAAGCAACACACACAAAATGCTGGAGGAGCTCAACAGTCCAGGCAGCCTCTATGGAAAAGAGTACAGTCGACATTTTGGGCCAAGATCCTCCAGCAGGATGAAGATATATATACACATACTCCTTCTATGTTAACCTTTCATTCCTTGGGTTAATTATCATGATCCTCCTCTGGACTCTCTTCAATGCCACCACATCCTTTCTTAGATAAGGGGCCCAAAACTATTCACGATACTCCACTTAAGGTCTGATCGAAACCTTTTAAAACTTCAGCATTATATCCTGGATTTTGTAGTCTAGTCCTCTTGAAATGAATGGTGACATTGCATTTGCCTTCCTCACCCCTAACTCAACCTGCAAATTAACCTTTAGGGAATCCTGCACACGTCCTTCTTCACCTCTGATTTTTGAACTTTCTCCGCAGTTACAAAGTAGTCCATGCCTTTACTCCTTCTGCTGAAGAGCATGACCCTGCACTTCCCCACGTGATGTTCCATCTGTCACTTCTTTGCCCATTTCCCCAATCTGTCTCGTCCTTCTGCAGACCCCTTGCTTCCTCAGCACTACCTGCTCTTCTACCTGTCTTCACATCAAGAACAAACCTGACCACAAAGCCATCGATTCCTTCATCCAAGTCATTGATTTACAGCATGAAAAGAAGAGGACCCACCTGTCAGCCCCGTGGCACACCACTCGTCACTGGCAGCTAACTGGAGAAGGCCCCCTTTATTCCCACTCTTTGCCTCCTACACATCAGCATGTCTTCAATCTATTCTAGAACCTAGATAGTAATATCCTCTCCACCACACATCTATAGAAGTTTGTCAAAAATAATCCCTAATAAACACTATAACCTGCTGGAAACACTCAGCAGGTCAAGTGCATGAATAGCGTGAGAAGCAATTAGTGTTGAAGGTGTGTTATTTTTCACCAGGGCATCTGGCTGTGCTGAGAAGTTAACCGTTTCTCTCCCCTCGGAAGGCGCCTGACCTGCCGAGTATCGCCAGCATCGACTGTTTGTATTCCATACGTTCAGCTCTCGTGGGACGCCCCTTTTGCAAGCGTCACCAACGCCGATGGAAGTTAAATTAGCTTTGAGATGATGAAGAACATTCATCGCAAAGTCCGACACGAGGCCTGAAGGACAGCAAAGCGCATGAAAGATGGTGAACATAATCTCTGCAAACTCAGCTCACGGAAGTTGTTTTTTTTCTATGCTGGAGTGAGCTGAGCCTCAGCTGCCGAGTATAATTTGAGTACCTACATTAAATATTGAAGCTAAATGGCTTCACTGTCCCATCAAAGCCATTCGAAGTGCTCACTGACATTTCTGCAGAGACCTCCCTCAGAACCAGGCTCAGCAAATGGCCACTGGAGACATTTCTGAACATCTGCTCCGGTGAACACAACGCCGCTGCCTCTGCAGGCCCCCGAGTGCGGCTCCCGTTCAGGATGACCTGACTCTGGGGAGCTGCACTTTCAGTAATGTCATCAACAAAATGAGATCCGACCCAAGTTACCGTTACCCTTAACAAGTGACGAGCCTGGTAGAGGTGCCTTCATGTCGTGGCAGAACCGTTGTGTGAAAACCACACTTTAATTAACCGAAAATAATAAACCTTTAAATCCAAAACCAGATTTTGTACAAAATCCCTGTGTTGTGGGGATCTGTGGAAGGAGCCTCAACTGGAGATCTGTGCAAATTACTGTGGTACTTGTCTACACAAGCCGCACTTCTAACACAGCCATGATTCCCAAGGTGGTATGTCGTCCACATACAGTGACCCTGAACTTCCTAAGGACATGTTAAGGCACATGTTCAGTGTAGATATAATGTTTCTTGTTTCTGAATAGGAGTCATAGACTCATTCAGCATGGGAACAGGCTCTTGGCTCAACTTGTCATTTCTGGCCAAGATGTCCACCTACACTGGCCCCATTTGCCTGCATCTGACCAATATCCACCAAATCCTTTCCCCAGTGACTTTATGGCCAAAACAGCCAGACATTTCCTGACAAACCTTTAACTGTGTCAAAGTGGCATTGTGGGCCATTGTAATGCTGATCATGACGGTTCCATGAATTTCAGAACTGTTTCTTAAGAAACAGAAACAGTATTTATACTGAGTTAAATACTGTACGTAATTAGTTTTGCTACAATAAGTGTATGGGACACTGGAAAAATGTTGAATTTCCCCTTGGGGATGAATAAAGTATCTGTCTATCTATCTATCTAAGAACTGTTTCTTTCTTTTCTCACTGTTATTGTAATGTTTTCTGTCTCACACGGCACAGCTACCACAAAACAACAAATTTCCTGACATATGTTGGTGATAATAAACCTTATTCTGATTCTGATGTGATGCCAATGATATCTAATTGTGATTTCACCACCAGCAGTTTACGATCATTTTCAAGTGAAATTGTGTGAATTGCTTTAGAGATCTGGGCATCTTTGAGTGCTCCCTGGTGGCACACTTCCTTTCCTGATGAGCTTCAAGCCGGTTCCCAGTGACAGATGCCAGACCAGCAGCTGGAAATTGTGAGGCCTAATACAGGTGGGAAGTGTTGCCATGGTCACTGGCTGTTCCTTGAGGGAGCCGACGCCCTGTGATGAATTGGGCTTCACACAACTTCCTCCCGGAGATCGGAAATGACCCCAGACCGTTCCTTGTCATCTCCTGCGTTCAGCCAGCCAGACAGCTCCAACAGCTCATTAACCATGTAGTTGGCACGGATGTGTGATTATGGCACAAGTTCCAAGAGGGAGACACTGAAGTAGACCAGCAGTTAGCTGACTTTTAATAGGAACTGTGCAGAAATAAAGGAAACACAATAGTTACTGGGCCAACAAGGCCTTTCATTAGAATATCAAAACAATAAAAACAATAATCGCCAGGCCAACAGGGCCTTTCACCAGAACCATCAAACTAAAGCTAACACTGTCACAATGGCTCAGCTGCAATAGCTTAATACAAAATAAATACTGTTCCTTAACAGTGTCTGGCTAAATAAATACTGCCCCTTAACAGTGTCTGGTAAATAAACACCGTCCCTTAACAGAGTCTGGTAAATAAATATCGTCCCTTAACAGCGTCTGGTAAACAAATACCGTCCCTTAACAGTGTTTGGTAAATAAATACTGTTCCTTAACGGCGTCTGGTAGATAAACACCGTCCCTTAACAGCCTCTGGCTAAATAAATACCATCCCTTAACAGTGTTTGGTAAACAAATACCGTCCCTTAACAGCCTCTGGCTAAACAAATATTGTCCCTTAACAGCGTCTGGCTAACAGTATCTTCCTTCATGGAACCAGGACAACAGGTACTGGAAGCATTGATGAGGTCTGCTATTAGTCAAATCGACAAGACTGGAACAAGAGGAAGGGAGTTGAATGCCACCACAATGAAAGACTCATTGCTGGAATATGCATTCCACGAGCATGATGGCCAGACACAGTCCACAGCCCGTCTGCAAGGAGGTGCAGACCCTGCGACAGAGTCCATCATTCTGACAGAGCCCTCTCTCTGGGCACAACTACTGAGTCCAGTTCCTGCAGGGTGAGATCCCTGTCACTGGGTACAGCTCCCGAGTTCGGTTCCTGCAGGATGAGATCCCTGTCACTGGGTACAGCTCCCGAGTTCGGTTCCTGTAGGATGAGATCCCTGTCACTGGGTACAGCTCCCGAGTTCGGTTCCTGCAGGGTGAGATCCCTGTCACTGGGTACAGCTCCCGAGTTCAGTTCCTGCAGGGTGAGATCCCTGTCACTGGGTACAGCTCCCGAGTTCGGTTCCTGTAGGATGAGATCCCTGTAACTGGGTACAGCTCCCGAGTTCGGTTCCTGCAGGATGAGATCCCTGTCACTGGGTACAGCTCCCGAGTTCGGTTCCTGCAGGATGAGATCCATGTCATTGGGTACAGTTCCCGAGTTCGGTTCCTGCAGGATGAGATCCGTGTCACTGGGTACAGTTCCCGAGTTCAGTTCCTGCAGGATGAGATCCCTGTCACTGGGTACAGCTCCCGAGTTCGGTTCCTGTAGGATGAGATCCCTGTCACTGGGTACAGTTCCCGAGTTCGGTTCCTGCAGGATGAGATCCCTGTCACTGGGTACAGCTCCCTAGTTTGGTTCCTGTAGGCTGAGATCCCTGTCACTGGGTACAGCTCCCGAGTTCGGTTCCTGCAGGGTGAGATCCCTGTCACTGCGTACAGCTCCCGAGTTCGGTTCCTGCAGGGTGAGATCCCTGTCACTGGGTACAGCTCCCGAGTTCGGTTCCTGCAGGATGAGATCCCTGTCACTGGGTACAGCTCCCGAGTTCGGTTCCTGTAGGATGAGATCCCTGTCACTGGGTACAGCTCCCGAGTTCGGTTCCTGCAGGATGAGATCCCTGTCACTGGGCACAGCTCCCGAGTTCGGTTCCTGTAGGATGAGATCCCTGTCACTGGGTACAGCTCCCGAGTTCGGTTCCTGTAGGGTGAGATCCCTGTCACTGGGTACAGCTCCCGAGTTCCGTTCCTGTAGGATGAGATCCCTGTCACTGGGTACAGCTCCCGAGTTCGGTTCCTGTAGGGTGAGATCCCTGTCACTGGGTACAGCTCCCGAGTTCGGTTCCTGCAGGGTGAGATCCCTGTCACTGGGTACAGTTCCCGAGTTCGGTTCCTGCAGGATGAGATCCCTGTCACTGGGTACAGCTCCCGAGTTCGGTTCCTGCAGGGTGAGATCCCTGTCACTGGGTACAGCTCCCGAGTTCGGTTCCTGTAGGGTGAGATCCCTGTCACTGGGTACAGTTCCCGAGTTCGGTTCCTGCAGGATGAGATCCCTGTCACTGGGTACAGTTCCCGAGTTCGGTTCCTGCAGGATGAGATCCCTGTCACTGGGTACAGCTCCTGAGTTCGGTTCCTGCAGGATGAGATCCCTGTCACTGGGTACAGTTCCCGAGTTCGGTTCCTGTAGGATGAGATCCCTGTCACTGCGTACAGCTCCCGAGTTCGGTTCCTGTAGGATGAGATCCCTGTCACTGGGTACAGTTCCCGAGTTCGGTTCCTGCAGGGTGAGATCCCTGTCACTGGGTACAGTTCCCGAGTTCGGTTCCTGCAGGGTGAGATCCCTGTCACTGGGTACAGCTCCCGAGTTGGGTTCCTGTAGGATGAGATCCCTGTCACTGGGTACAGTTCCCGAGTTCGGTTCCTGTAGGATGAGATCCCTGTAACTGGGTACAGCTCCTGAGTTCGGTTCCTGCAGGATGAGATCCCTGTAACTGGGTACAGCTCCTGAGTTCGGTTCCTGCAGGATGAGATCCCTGTCACTGGGTACAGCTCCCGAGTTCGGTTCCTGCAGGGTGAGATCCCTGTCACTGGGTACAGCTCCCGAGTTCAGTTCCTGCAGGATGAGATCCCTGTCACCGGGTACAGCTCCCGAGTTCGGTTCCTGTAGGATGAGATCCCTGTCACTGGGTACAGTTCCCGAGTTCGGTTCCTGCAGGATGAGATCGCTGTAACTGGGTACAGCTCCCGAGTTCGGTTCCTGTAGGATGAGATCCCTGTCACTGGGTACAGCTCCCGAGTTTGGTTCCTGCAGGGTGAGATCCCTGTCACTGGGTACAGCTCCCGAGTTCGGTTCCTGCAGGGTGAGATCCCTGTCACTGGGTACAGCTCCCGAGTTCGGTTCCTGTAGGATGAGATCCCTGTCACTGGGTACAGCTCCCGAGTTCGGTTCCTGTAGGATGAGATCCCTGTCACTGGGTACAGCTCCCGAGTTCGGTTCCTGCAGGATGAGATCCCTGTCACTGGGTACAGTTCCCGAGTTCGGTTCCTGTAGGATGAGATCCCTGTCACTGGGTACAGCTCCCGAGTTCGGTTCCTGCAGGATGAGATCCCTGTAACTGGGTACAGCTCCCGAGTTCGGTTCCTGCAGGATGAGATCCCTGTCACTGGGTACAGCTCCCGAGTTCAGTTCCTGCAGGATGAGATCCCTGTCTCTGGGCACAGCTCCCGAGTTCGGTTCCTGTAGGATGAGATCCCTGTCACTGGGTACAGTTCCCGAGTTCGGTTCCTGTAGGGTGAGATCGCTGTCACTGGGTACAGCTCCCAAGTTCGGTTCCTGCAGGATGAGATCCCTGTCACTGGGTACAGTTCCCGAGTTCGGTTCCTGTAGGATGAGATCCCTGTAACTGGGTACAGCTCCTGAGTTCGGTTCCTGTAGGATGAGATCCCTGTCACTGGGTACAGCTCCCGAGTTCGGTTCCTGTAGGATGAGATCCCTGTCACTGGGTACAGCTCCCGAGTTCCGTTCCTGTAGGATGAGATCCCTGTCACTGGGTACAGCTCCCGAGTTCAGTTCCTGCAGGATGAGATCCCTGTCACTGGGTACAGCTCCCGAGTTCGGTTCCTGCAGGGTGAGATCCCTGTCACTGGGTACAGTTCCCGAGTTCGGTTCCTGCAGGATGAGATCCCTGTCACTGGGTACAGCTCCTGAGTTTGGTTCCTGCAGGATGAGATCCCTGTCACTGGGCACAGCTCCCGAGTTCGGTTCCTGTAGGATGAGATCCCTGTCACTGGGTACAGTTCCCGAGTTCGGTTCCTGTAGGATGAGATCCCTGTCACTGCGTACAGCTCCCGAGTTCGGTTCCTGTAGGATGAGATCCCTGTCACTGGGTACAGTTCCCGAGTTCGGTTCCTGCAGGGTGAGATCCCTGTCACTGGGTACAGCTCCCGAGTTCGGTTCCTGTAGGATGAGATCCCTGTCACTGGGTACAGTTCCCGAGTTCGGTTCCTGTAGGATGAGATCCCTGTAACTGGGTACAGCTCCTGAGTTCGGTTCCTGCAGGATGAGATCCCTGTAACTGGGTACAGCTCCGGAGTTCGGTTCCTGCAGGATGAGATCCCTGTCACTGGGTACAGCTCCCGAGTTCGGTTCCTGCAGGATGAGATCCCTGTCACTGGGTAGCTCCCGAGTTCGGTTCCTGCAGGATGAGATCCCTGTCACTGGGTACAGTTCCCGAGTTCGGTTCCTGCAGGATGAGATCCCTGTCACTGGGTACAGCTCCCGAGTTCGGTTCCTGCAGGATGAGATCGCTGTAACTGGGTACAGTTCCCAAGTTCGGTTCCTGCAGGATGAGATCGCTGTCACTGGGTACAGTTCCCGAGTTCGGTTCCTGCAGGATGAGATCCCTGTCACTGGGTACAGCTCCCGAGTTCGCTTCTTGCAGGGTGAGATCCCTGTCACTGGGTACAGCTCCCGAGTTCAGATCCTGCAGGGTGAGATCCCTGACACTGGGTACAGCTCCCGAGTTCGGTTCCTGCAGGATGAGATCCCTGTCACTGGGTACAGTTCCCGAGTTCGGTTCCTGCAGGATGAGATCGCTGTAACTGGGTACAGTTCCCAAGTTCGGTTCCTGCAGGATGAGATCGCTGTCACTGGGTACAGCTCCCGAGTTCGGTTCCTGCAGGATGAGATCCCTGTCACTGGGTACAGCTCCCAAGTTCGGTTCTTGCAGGGTGAGATCCCTGTCACTGGGTACAGTTCCCGAGTTCGGTTCCTGCAGGGTGAGATCCCTGTCACTGGGTACAGCTCCCGAGTTTGGTTCCTGCAGGATGAGATCCCTGTCACTGGGTACAGCTCCCAAGTTCGGTTCCTGTAGGATGAGATCCCTGTCACTGGGCACAGTTCCCGAGTTCGGTTCCTGTAGGATGAGATCCCTGTCACTGGGTACAGCTCCCGAGTTCGGTTCCTGCAGGGTGAGAGATTTGTCCAAGATATCATGGGCTGAATCCTCAGGGCCCTACCCCCGACCCCCCCCAATCCACAAGGCCGATAATGGACGTTTCTCCCATGGCCTGAGAGGTTTCACTTGTTGGCAGAGCCGATCAGCCAGCTGGGCAAATTACTTCTGAGTTTCAACAGAGAGGCTCTGGTGTGTCTTCACAGGTGCTTGGACCAACTGTTCCGCAGCAGCAACTTCCACCTAAACCTCTTGGTCATGGAAGATGGAATCCCATCTGGCATTCAAAGGAGGACATGCCAGTGGAGGAGACTGGAGGTTATAACAGACAGTCTCTGCCAGTGGAGGAGACTGGAGGTTATAACAGGCAGTCTCTGCCAGTGGAGGATTACTGGAGGTTATACCAGGCAGTCTCTGCCAGTGGAGGAGACTGGAGGTTATAACAGGCAGTCTCTGCCAGTGGAGGAGACTGGAGGTTAAACAGGCAGTCTCTGCCAGTGGAGGAGACTGGAGGTTATAACGGACAGTCTCTGCCAGTGGAGGAGACTGGAGGTTATAACAGGCAGTCTCTGCCAGTGGAGGATTACTGGAGGTTATACCAGGCAGTCTCTGCCAGTGGATGAGACTGGAGGTTATAACAGGCAGTCTCTGCCAGTGGAGGAGACTGGAGGTTATAACAGGCAGTCTCTGCCAGTGGAGGAGACTGGAGTTTATAACAGGCAGTCTCTGGCAGTGGAGGAGACTGGAGGTTATAACAGGCAGTCTCTGCCAGTGTAGGATTACTGGAGGTTATACCAGGCAGTCTCTGCCAGTGGAGGAGACTGGAGGTTATAACAGACAGTCTCTGCCAGTGGTGGAGACTGGAGGTTATAACAGGCAGTCTCTGCCAGTGGAGGAGACTGGAGGTTATAACAGGCAGTCTCTGCCAGTGGAGGAGACTGGAGGTTATAACAGACAGTCTCTGCCAGTGGAGGAGACTGGAGGTTATAACAGACAGTCTCTGCCAGTGGAGGAGACTGGAGGTTATAACAGGCAGTCTCTGCCAGTGGAGGAGACTGGAGGTTATAACAGGCAGTCTCTGCCAGTGGAGGAGACTGGAGGTTATAACAGGCAGTCTCTGCCAGTGGAGGAGACTGGAGGTTATAACAGGCAGTCTCTGCCAGTGGAGGAGACTGGAGGTTATAACAGACAGTCTCTGCCAGTGGAGGAGACTGGAGGTTATAACAGGCAGTCTCTGCCAGTGGAGGATTACTGGAGGTTATACCAGGCAGTCTCTGCCAGTGGAGGAGACTGGAGGTTATAACAGGCAGTCTCTGCCAGTGTAGGATTACTGGAGGTTATACCAGGCAGTCTCTGCCAATGTAGGATTACTGGAGGTTATACCAGGCAGTCTCTGCCAGTGGAGGAGACTGGAGGTTATAACAGGCAGTCTCTGCCAGTGTAGGATTACTGGAGGTTATACCAGGCAGTCTCTGCCAGTGGAGGGGACTGGAGGTTATAACAGGCAGACTCTGCCAGTGTAGGATGACTGGCGGTTATAACAGGCAGTCTCTGCCAGTGTAGGATTACTGGAGGTTATAACAGGCAGTCTCTGCCAGTGTAGGATTACTGGAGGTTATACCAGGCAGTCTCTGCCAATGTAGGATTACTGGAGGTTATACCAGGCAGTCTCTGCCAGTGGAGGAGACTGGAGGTTATAACAGGCAGTCTCTGCCAGTGTAGGATTACTGGAGGTTATACCAGGCAGTCTCTGCCAGTGGAGGAGACTGGAGGTTATAACAGGCAGTCTCTGCCAGTGGAGGAGACTGGAGGTTATAACAGACAGTCTCTGCCAATGTAGGATTACTGGAGGTTATACCAGGCAGTCTCTGCCAGTGGAGGAGACTGGAGGTTATAACAGGCAGTCTCTGCCAGTGTAGGATTACTGGCAGTTATACCAGGCAGTCTCTGCCAGTGGAGGAGACTGGAGGTTATAACAGGCAGTCTCTGCCAGTGTAGGATGACTGGAGGTTATACCAGGCAGTCTCTGCCAGTGGAGGAGACTGGAGGTTATAACAGGCAGTCTCTGCCAGTGTAGGATTACTGGAGGTTATACCAGGCACTCTGCCAGTGGAGGAGACTGGAGGTTATACCAGGCAGTCTCTGCCAATGTAGGATTACTGGAGGTTATACCAGGCAGTCTCTGCCAGTGGAGGAGACTGGAGGTTATAACAGGCAGTCTCTGCCAGTGTAGGATTACTGGAGGTTATACCAGGCAGTCTCTGCCAGTGGAGGAGACTGGAGGTTATAACGGACAGTCTCTGCCAGTGGAGGAGACTGGAGGTTATACCAGGCAGTCTCTGCCAGTGTAGGAGACTGAAGGTTATAACAGGCAGTCTCTGCCAGTGTAGGAGACTGGAGGTTATAACAGACAGTCTCTGCCAGTGGAGGAGACTGGAGTTTATAACAGGCAGTCTCTGGCAGTGGAGGAGACTGGAGGTTATAACAGGCAGTCTCTGCCAGTGTAGGATTACTGGAGGTTATACCAGGCAGTCTCTGCCAGTGGAGGAGACTGGAGGTTATAACAGACAGTCTCTGCCAGTGGTGGAGACTGGAGGTTATAACAGGCAGTCTCTGCCAGTGGAGGAGACTGGAGGTTATAACAGGCAGTCTCTGCCAGTGGAGGAGACTGGAGGTTATAACAGACAGTCTCTGCCAGTGGAGGAGACTGGAGGTTATAACAGACAGTCTCTGCCAGTGGAGGAGACTGGAGGTTATAACAGGCAGTCTCTGCCAGTGGAGGAGACTGGAGGTTATAACAGGCAGTCTCTGCCAGTGGAGGAGACTGGAGGTTATAACAGGCAGTCTCTGCCAGTGGAGGAGACTGGAGGTTATAACAGGCAGTCTCTGCCAGTGGAGGAGACTGGAGGTTATAACAGACAGTCTCTGCCAGTGGAGGAGACTGGAGGTTATAACAGGCAGTCTCTGCCAGTGGAGGATTACTGGAGGTTATACCAGGCAGTCTCTGCCAGTGGAGGAGACTGGAGGTTATAACAGGCAGTCTCTGCCAGTGTAGGATTACTGGAGGTTATACCAGGCAGTCTCTGCCAATGTAGGATTACTGGAGGTTATACCAGGCAGTCTCTGCCAGTGGAGGAGACTGGAGGTTATAACAGGCAGTCTCTGCCAGTGTAGGATTACTGGAGGTTATACCAGGCAGTCTCTGCCAGTGGAGGGGACTGGAGGTTATAACAGGCAGACTCTGCCAGTGTAGGATGACTGGCGGTTATAACAGGCAGTCTCTGCCAGTGTAGGATTACTGGAGGTTATAACAGGCAGTCTCTGCCAGTGTAGGATTACTGGAGGTTATACCAGGCAGTCTCTGCCAATGTAGGATTACTGGAGGTTATACCAGGCAGTCTCTGCCAGTGGAGGAGACTGGAGGTTATAACAGGCAGTCTCTGCCAGTGTAGGATTACTGGAGGTTATACCAGGCAGTCTCTGCCAGTGGAGGAGACTGGAGGTTATAACAGGCAGTCTCTGCCAGTGGAGGAGACTGGAGGTTATAACAGACAGTCTCTGCCAATGTAGGATTACTGGAGGTTATACCAGGCAGTCTCTGCCAGTGGAGGAGACTGGAGGTTATAACAGGCAGTCTCTGCCAGTGTAGGATTACTGGCAGTTATACCAGGCAGTCTCTGCCAGTGGAGGAGACTGGAGGTTATAACAGGCAGTCTCTGCCAGTGTAGGATGACTGGAGGTTATACCAGGCAGTCTCTGCCAGTGGAGGAGACTGGAGGTTATAACAGGCAGTCTCTGCCAGTGTAGGATTACTGGAGGTTATACCAGGCACTCTGCCAGTGGAGGAGACTGGAGGTTATACCAGGCAGTCTCTGCCAATGTAGGATTACTGGAGGTTATACCAGGCAGTCTCTGCCAGTGGAGGAGACTGGAGGTTATAACAGGCAGTCTCTGCCAGTGTAGGATTACTGGAGGTTATACCAGGCAGTCTCTGCCAGTGGAGGAGACTGGAGGTTATAACAGGCAGTCTCTGCCAGTGTAGGATGACTGGAGGTTATACCAGGCAGTCTCTGCCAGTGGAGGAGACTGGAGGTTATAACAGGCAGTCTCTGCCAGTGTAGGATTACTGGAGGTTATACCAGGCACTCTGCCAGTGGAGGAGACTGGAGGTTATAACGGACAGTCTCTGCCAGTGGAGGAGACTGGTGGTTATACCTGGCAGTCTCTGCCAGTGTAGGAGACTGGAGGTTATAACAGGCAGACTCTGCCAGTGGAGGGGACTGGAGGTTATAACAGGCAGTCTCTGCCAGTGTAGGATGACTGGCGGTTATAACAGGCAGTCTCTGCCAGTGTAGGATTACTGTAGGTTATAACAGGCAGTCTCTGCCAGTGGAGGAGACTGGAGGTTATAACAGGCAGTCTCTGCCAGTGGAGGAGACTGGAGGTTATAACAGACAGTCTCTGCCAGTGGAGGAGACTGGAGGTTATAACAGGCAGTCTCTGCCAGTGGAGGAGACTGGAGGTTATAACAGGCAGTCTCTGCCAATGTAGGATTACTGGAGGTTATACCAGGCAGTCTCTGCCAGTGGAGGAGACTGGAGGTTATAACAGGCAGTCTCTGCCAGTGGAGGGGACTGGAGGTTATAACGGACAGTCTCTGCCAGTGGAGGAGACTGGAGGTTATACCTGGCAGTCTCTGCCAGTGTAGGAGACTGGAGGTTATAACAGGCAGTCTCTGCCAGTGGAGGGGACTGGAGGTTATAACAGGCAGTCTCTGCCAGTGGAGGAGACTGGAGGTTATAACAGGCAGTCTCTGCCAGTGTAGGAGACTGGAGGTTATAACAGACAGTCTCTGCCAGTGGAGGGGACTGGAGGTTATAACAGGCAGTCTCTGCCAGTGTAGGATGACTGGAGGTTATACCAGGCAGTCTCTGCCAGTGGAGGAGACTGGAGGTTATTATGGGTAATCCCTACCGGTGGAGGATGACTGGAGGTTATAACAGGCAGTCTCTGCCAGTGGAGGAGACTGGAGGTTATAACAGGCAGTCTCTGCCAGTGTAGGAGACTGGAGGTTATAACAGACAGTCTCTGCCAGTGGAGGAGACTGGAGGTTATTATGGGTAATCCCTACCGGTGGAGGATGACTGGAGGTTATAACAGGCAGTCTCTGCCAGTGGAGGAGACTGGAGGTTATAACAGACAGTCTCTGCCAGTGGAGGAGACTGGAGGTTATACCAGGCAGTCTCTGCCAGTGTAGGAGACTGAAGGTTATAACAGGCAGTCTCTGCCAGTGTAGGAGACTGGAGGTTATAACAGACAGTCTCTGCCACTGGAGGAGACTGGAGGTTATAACAGACAGTCTCTGCCAGTGGAGGAGACTGGAGGTTATAACGGACAGTCTCTGCCAGTGGAGGAGACTGGAGGTTATACCAGGCAGTCTCTGCCAGTGTAGGAGACTGAAGGTTATAACAGGCAGTCTCTGCCAGTGTAGGAGACTGGAGGTTATAACAGACAGTCTCTGCCAGTGGAGGGGACTGGAGGTTATAACAGGCAGTCTCTGCCAGTGTAGGATGACTGGAGGTTATAACAGGCAGTCTCTGCCAGTGGAGGAGACTGGAGGTTATAACAGACAGTCTCTGCCAGTGGAGGAGACTGGAGGTTATAACGGACAGTCTCTGCCAGTGGAGGAGACTGGAGGTTATACCAGGCAGTCTCTGCCAGTGTAGGAGACTGAAGGTTATAACAGGCAGTCTCTGCCAGTGTAGGAGACTGGAGGTTATAACAGACAGTCTCTGCCAGTGGAGGGGACTGGAGGTTATAACAGGCAGTCTCTGCCAGTGTAGGATGACTGGAGGTTATAACAGGCAGTCTCTGCCAGTGTAGGATTACTGGAGGTTATACCAGGCAGTCTCTGCCAGTGGAGGAGACTGGACGTTATAACAGGCAGTCTCTGCCAGTGTAGGATGACTGGAGGTTATAACAGGCAGTCTCTGCCAGTGTAGGAGACTGGAGGTTATAACAGACAGTCTCTGCCAGTGGAGGGGACTGGAGGTTATACCAGGCAGTCTCTGCCAGTGGAGGAGACTGGAGGTTATAACAGGCAGTCTCTGCCAGTGGAGGGGACTGGAGGTTATAACAGGCAGTCTCTGCCAGTGTAGGAGACTGGAGGTTATAACAGACAGTCTCTGCCAGTGGAGGGGACTGGAGGTTATAACAGGCAGTCTCTGCCAGTGTAGGATTACTGGAGGTTATACCAGGCAGTCTCTGCCAGTGGAGGATGACTGGACGTTATAACAGGCAGTCTCTACCGGTGGAGGAGACTGGAGGTTATAACAGGCAGTCTCTGCCAGTGGAGGAGACTGGAGGTTATAACAGGCAGTCTCTACCGGTGGAGGAGACTGGAGGTTATAACAGGCAGTCTCTGCCAGTGGAGGAGACTGGAGGTTATACCAGGCAGTCTCTGCCAGTGGAGGAGACTGGAGGTTATAACAGGCAGTCTCTGCCAGTGTAGGATGACTGGAGGTTATACCAGGCAGTCTCTGCCAGTGTAGGATGACTGGAGGTTATACCAGGCAGTCTCTGCCAGTGGAGGGGACTGGAGGTTATAACAGGCAGTCTCTGCCAGTGTAGGAGACTGGAGGTTACAACAGGCAGTCTCTGCCAGTGGAAGGGACTGGAGGTTATACCAGGCAGTCTCTGCCAGTGGAGGATGACTGGAGGTTATACCAGGCAGTCTCTGCCAGTGGAAGGGACTGGAGGTTATACCAGGCAGTCTCTGCCAGTGGAGGAGACTGGAGGTCATTATGGGTAATCCCTACCGGTGGAGGATGACTGGAGGTTATACCAGGCAGTCTCTGCCAGTGGAGGAGACTGGAGGTTATTATGGGTAATCCCTACCGGTGGAGGATGACTGGAGGTTATAACAGACAGTCTCTGCCAGTGGAGGGGACTGGAGGTTATACCAGGCAGTCTCTGCCAGTGGAGGGGACTGGAGGTTATACCAGGCAGTCTCTGCCAGTGGAGGGGACTGGACGTTATACCAGGCAGTCTCTGCCGGTGGAGGATGACTGGAGTTCATTATGGGTAATCCCTACCGGTGGAGGATGACTGGACGTTATAACAGGCAGTCCCTACCGGTGGAGGATGACTGGAGTTCATTATGGGTAATCCCTACCGGTGGAGGAGACTGGAGGTTATTATGGGTAATCCCTACCGGTGGAGGATGACTGGAGTTCATTATGGGTAATCCCTACCGGTGGAGGAGACTGGAGGTTATTATGGGTAATCCCTACCGGTGGAGGATGACTGGAGTTCATTATGGGTAATCCCTACAGGTGGAGGAGACTGGAGTTCATTATGGGTAATCCCTACCGGTGGAGGAGACTGGAGGTTATTATGGGTAATCCCTACCGGTGGAGGAGACTGGAGTTCATTATGGGTAATCCCTACCGGTGGAGGATGACTGGAGTTCATTATGGGTAATCCCTACCGGTGGAGGAGACTGGAGTTCATTATGGGTAATCCCTACCGGTGGAGGATGACTGGAGTTCATTATGGGTAATCCCTACCGGTGGAGGAGACTGGAGGTTATTATGGGTAATCCCTACCAGTGGAGGAGACTGGAGGTTATAACAGGCAGTCTCTGCCAGTGTAGGATTACTGGAGGTTATACCAGGCAGTCTCTGCCAGTGGAGGAGACTGGAGGTTATAACAGGCAGTCTCTGCCAGTGTAGGATTACTGGAGGTTATACCAGGCAGTCTCTGCCAGTGGAGGAGACTGGAGGTTATAACAGGCAGTCTCTGCCAGTGTAGGAGACTGGAGGTTATTCCAGGCAGTCTCTGCCAGTGGAGGAGACTGGAGGTTATTATGGGTAATCCCTACCGGTGGAGGATGACTGGAGTTCATTATGGGTAATCCCTACCGGTGGAGGAGACTGGAGTTCATTATGGGTAATCCCTACCGGTGGAGGATGACTGGAGTTCATTATGGGTAATCCCTACCGGTGGAGGAGACTGGAGTTCATTATGGGTAATCCCTACCGGTGGAGGAGACTGGAGGTTATTATGGGTAATCCCTACCGGTGGAGGATGACTGGAGTTCATTATGGGTAATCCCTACCGGTGGAGGATGACTGGAGTTCATTATGGGTAATCCCTACCGGTGGAGGATGACTGGACGTTATAACAGGCAGTCCCTACCGGTGGAGGATGACTGGACGTTATAACAGGCAGTCCCTACCGGTGGAGGATTACTGGAGGTTATAACGGACAGTCCCTACCGGTGGAGGATGACTGGAGTTCATTATGGGCAGTCCCTGCCAGTGGAGGATGACTGGAGGTTATTATGGGTAATCCCTACCGGTGGAGGATGACTGGAGTTCATTATGGGCAGTCCCTACCGGTGGAGGATGACTGGAGTTCATTATGGGCAGTCCCTGCCGGTGGAGGATGACTGGAGTTCATTATGGGTAATCCCTACCGGTGGAGGAGACTTGAGTTCATTCTGGGTAATCCCTACCGGTGGAGGAGACTGGAGTTCATTATGGGTAATCCCTACCGGTGGAGGAGACTGGAGTTCATTCTGGGTAATCCCTACCGGTGGAGGATGACTGGAGTTCATTATGGGCAGTCCCTACCGGTGGAGGATGACTGGAGGTTATAACAGGCAGTCTCTGCCAGTGGAGGATGACTGGAGTTCATTATGGGTAATCCCTACCGGTGGAGGATGACTGGACGTTATAACAGGCAGTCCCTACCGGTGGAGGATGACTGGAGGTTATTATGGGTAATCCCTACCGGTGGAGGATGACTGGAGTTCATTATGGGTAATCCCTACCGGTGGAGGATGACTGGACGTTATAACAGGCAGTCCCTACCGGTGGAGGATGACTGGAGTTCATTATGTGTAATCCCTACCGGTGGAGGATGACTGGACGTTATAACAGGCAGTCCCTACCGGTGGAGGATGACTGGAGTTCATTATGGGTAATCCCTACCGGTGGAGGAGACTGGAGGTTATTATGGGCAGTCCCTACCGGTGGAGGAGACTGGAGGTTATTATGGGTAATCCCTACCGGTGGAGGAGACTGGAGGTTATTATGGGCAGTCCCTACCGGTGGAGGAGACTGGAGGTTATTATGGGTAATCCCTACCGGCGGAGGAGACTGGAGGTTATTATGGGTAATCCCTACCGGTGGAGGATGACTGGAGTTCATTATGGGCAATCCCTACCGGTGGAGGATGACTGGACGTTCATTCTGGGCAATCCCTACCGGTGGAGGATGACTGGACGTTATAACAGGCAGTCCCTACCGGTGGAGGATGACTGGAGTTCATTATGGGTAATCCCTACCAGTGGAGGGGACTGGAGGTTAATATGGGTAATCCCTACCGGTGGAGGATGACTGGAGTTCATTATGGGTAATCCCTACCGGTGGAGGAGACTGGAGTTCATTATGGGTAATCCCTACCGGTGGAGGAGACTGGAGTTCATTATGGGTAATCCCTACCGGTGGAGGAGACTGGAGGTTATTATGGGCAGTCCCTACCGGTGGAGGATGACTGGAGTTCATTATGGGTAATCCCTACCGGTGGAGGAGACTGGAGTTCATTATGGGTAATCCCTACCGGTGGAGGAGACTGGAGGTTATTATGGGTAGTCCCTACCGGTGGAGGAGACTGGAGTTCATTATGGGCAGTCCCTACCGGTGGAGGAGACTGGAGTTCATTATGGGTAATCCCTACCGGTGGAGGAGACTGGAGTTCATTATGGGCAGTCCCTACCGGTGGAGGAGACTGGAGGTTATAACAGACAGTCCCTACCGGTGGAGGAGACTGGAGTTCATTATGGGCAGTCCCTACCGGTGGAGGAGACTGGAGTTCATTCTGGGCAGTCCCTACCGGTGGAGGATGACTGGACGTTATAACAGGCAGTCCCTACCGGTGGAGGAGACTGGAGTTCATTATGGGCAGTCCCTACCGGTGGAGGAGACTGGAGGTTATAACAGACAGTCCCTACCGGTGGAGGAGACTGGAGGTTATAACAGACAGTCCCTACTGGTGGAGGATGACTGGAGGTTATTATGGGTAATCCCTACCGGTGGAGGAGACTGGAGTTCATTATGGGTAATCCCTACCGGTGGAGGAGACTGGAGGTTATTATGGGCAGTCCCTACCGGTGGAGGATGACTGGAGTTCATTATGGGTAATCCCTACCGGTGGAGGAGACTGGAGTTCATTATGGGTAATCCCTACCGGTGGAGGAGACTGGAGGTTATTATGGGTAGTCCCTACCGGTGGAGGAGACTGGAGTTCATTATGGGCAGTCCCTACCGGTGGAGGAGACTGGAGTTCATTATGGGTAATCCCTACCGGTGGAGGAGACTGGAGTTCATTATGGGCAGTCCCTACCGGTGGAGGAGACTGGAGGTTATAACAGACAGTCCCTACCGGTGGAGGAGACTGGAGTTCATTATGGGCAGTCCCTACCAGTGGAGGAGACTGGAGTTCATTCTGGGCAGTCCCTACCGGTGGAGGATGACTGGACGTTATAACAGGCAGTCCCTACCGGTGGAGGAGACTGGAGTTCATTATGGGCAGTCCCTACCGGTGGAGGAGACTGGAGGTTATAACAGACAGTCCCTACCGGTGGAGGATGACTGGAGGTTATTATGGGTAATCCCTACCGGTGGAGGAGACTGGAGTTCATTATGGGTAATCCCTACCGGTGGAGGAGACTGGAGTTCATTATGGGTAATCCCTACCGGTGGAGGAGACTGGAGTTCATTATGGGCAGTCCCTACCGGTGGAGGAGACTGGAGGTTATAACAGACAGTCCCTACCGGTGGAGGAGACTGGAGTTCATTATGGGCAGTTCCTACCGGTGGAGGAGACTGGAGTTCATTCTGGGCAGTCCCTACCGGTGGAGGATGACTGGACGTTATAACAGGCAGTCCCTACCGGTGGAGGAGACTGGAGTTCATTATGGGCAGTCCCTACCGGTGGAGGAGACTGGAGGTTATAACAGACAGTCCCTACCGGTGGAGGAGACTGGAGGTTATAACAGACAGTCCCTACCGGTGGAGGATGACTGGAGGTTATTATGGGTAATCCCTACCGGTGGAGGGGACTGGAGGTCATTCTGGGCAGTCCCTACCGGTGGAGGAGACTGGAGTTCATTCTGGGCAGTCCCTACCGGTGGAGGAGACTGGAGGTCATTATGGGCAGTCCCTACCGGTGGAGGAGACTGGAGGTTATAACAGACAGTCCCTACCGGTGGAGGAGACTGGAGTTCATTCTGGGCAGTCCCTACCGGTGGAGGAGACTGGAGGTCATTATGGGCAGTCCCTACCGGTGGAGGAGACTGGAGGTTATAACAGACAGTCCCTACCGGTGGAGGAGACTGGAGTTCATTATGGGCAGTCCCTACCGGTGGAGGAGACTGGAGTTCATTCTGGGCAGTCCCTACCGGTGGAGGATGACTGGACGTTATAACAGGCAGTCCCTACCGGTGGAGGAGACTGGAGTTCATTATGGGCAGTCCCTACCGGTGGAGGAGACTGGAGGTTATAACAGACAGTCCCTACCGGTGGAGGAGACTGGAGGTTATAACAGACAGTCCCTACCGGTGGAGGATGACTGGAGGTTATTATGGGTAATCCCTACCGGTGGAGGGGACTGGAGGTCATTCTGGGCAGTCCCTACCGGTGGAGGAGACTGGAGTTCATTCTGGGCAGTCCCTACCGGTGGAGGAGACTGGAGGTCATTATGGGCACACCAGGAGCACCAGTCTCAGCAGATGGCCCAAACGGACTCAGGTGAAGTGTTGCCTCATAGGCCCCTGAATGGTAGTGAGGGAGGAGGTGTAGGGGCAGATGTGGCAAAGTATAAGTAGCAGGTGGGAAGTGATCCTTGTGGAAAGCAGGAAGTTGGGGGCTGGGATCTCATTGGAGATGGGGGAAGTTTCAGAGAACTATGTGCTGGATGCGGAGGCTGGTGTGGTGGTAGGTGAGGACCAGAGGAACCCTATCCCTGGCCGGGTGGCGGGAGGTTGGGGTAAGAGCAAACGATTGTGAATTGGAAGAGATGTGGTTGAGGGCAGTGTTGATGGTGGAGGAAGGGAAGCCCCTTTATTTGAAAAGTGATTTTGACTCTTCCCACCCTGTTACTTGTAAAAATGTCATCCCCTTCTCTCAATTCCACTGACTCCATCGCATCTGCTCTCAGGAAGGAGTTGTCCCTCTTTTTCAAAGAGCCTGCCCATCGCCTCCCTCTGGTGCTCCTCCCCCTTTACTTTCTTCCGTGGCCTCTGTTTCTCACCAATCAGCTCTTTATTTCAACCCTCCCCCTCCAGGTTTCACCTGGTGCTTCTCTCCCCTCCCCCACCTAAATTTGCCCCTCAGCTTCTTCTCTCCAGTCCTGCTGAAGGGTCTCGGCCTGAACCGTCGACTGTTGACTCTTTTCCAGAGATGCTGCCTGGCCTGCTGAGTTCCTCCAGTATTCTGTGAGTGATCAAAATGTAAATCTCAGGCTCCAACTGCACTCAGCTTCAGAGTGGAATCGTGTCTGAAAGAAGCAAAAGAAGTAGTTTTGTGAACCGCCTGTGGGACGTTGCTGCTGGTCAGGCTGGTCACTGCTGTGAGTTTTGGACCCCTCAGGATAAAGCGGGTTGAAAGTGGTTGTAATGAGTCTTTAATTAGCCCAGAGGGCTCCCCTGTTGACAGGCATTGTCCTCACTGGGACTTCAATCCCTAAAGCACGTCACTATCTCCATTTCCCATCTCCACGAGCCCTGGTCTGTGCTGCTGCTGTCTGCCTATGAGAACTGGAGCCCCTCTGTACCGCTCAGCGGCTGTGCTGAGCCTCGCCTGGTCCTGTTGAGGGTGTGGACGCCGGCTTTGGCACTCGTAATCTGTGTGGTCAGCTCTAGAGTTAATACAGTCTCTCGGCTCTCCTGAGGGGTCGTCTGTTGGTGGGGCTTCAGGTGGTGCCACGGGGTTTAAACCGGGATGTCAGAGTGATTCTACTCCATGGAGAACGCTTGAGTGTGAATCTGTTTGATGTGGCCAAGCTGATGCACAGGCAGCACCACACAATCCGTGACAGATCAGAGTCAAGGAGTGCAAGATGACAGAGGATTCCTCACTTCCTCATCCTCCCTCTGCCTTCGTATGCCATCATCTTCTGCCAGCTCCACTGCTGATCACTCTTCGTTTGGAGTCTCCCTCTCGAACTTACTGCAGACATCCCACCTCTCCCGGAAGTTCCGGGAGTCTCCCGCATATTGATAACAGCTCCCTGACGCCCACAAATTATATACAATATCCCGGAAATCAATTTTTTTTGAGAGCAAGCGAGTGAGAGGGAGAGAGAGAGAGCGAGTGACAGACGTAGCGAGAGAGTGACAGAGAGAGCATCCTGATTGGTCTCTCTTTGTGCTCAGTAGACCTATCAGTTCTCTCTGTGGGCAGGCTTTACAGTCGACCTCTCTCTCTCCTTCATTGTCCATCAGTTCAGTTTAGTGTCCTGCAGCGTCACGGCAGAGTGTTCCAAAAAAAATATAAAACGTTCTTCACCCCAGACCACACTGAAGTGTACCCCTGCCTAATCGGGGTCACAAATAATGACAGTGTTGCTCGCTGCACTGTTTGTAACAGTGACTTTTCTCTTGCCCACGGTGGGTTAAATGACATGTTGAGGTGAGTTTAACATTCATTCATTAGCGTAGCTAATGGTATTTAAACGAGCTGGCTAGCTGCTAAGGAGCGACTCTGTTGACGTCCTATGTGATGAGGCCAAACTACAAAAGTTTGCCAGTTTAAGAGTTCTGGGGGAAGCTGTCCAAAGTAAAATCTGTGAGCACAGGGCAGCTGAGATTCAAAGAGCTCTGCCAGTTGATGAAGCTGCTTTTGGTGCTGCCAAATTCTAATTGTGAGGTAGAAAGGGCATTCGGCATGGTGTGTCACATTAAGACAAAATTCAGATGTCAGCTGTCTCACAAAACACTTGTGAATCTGTTGAACAAATTCATTGACACAGACTGCTATGAGGCTGAGACTTCCAGCAAAATGCTCAAATCTGCCAAGCAAGCCACATCACAGTATGAGGAAAGTTTGCAAAAGAAATAGAAAAGCTATTTGCATTAGCATTTAGGTATTAGCATTGAGACTGCCAACAAAATCCTCAACAAGGAATATATATGTGTGTGTGTAAATAGTTTCAACATGTGATCAAATAAATTGTTGTGTTCTTTCATAATCAAATGTCCTGTATACATACACCCTTGGAGGTTGACCGGGGAGGGGGGAATATGGGTTGCAGGGGACGGGGGTGGTGGTGCTACCTCCCTGAAATGAGTTTCAGCAGGGTGGGATGACTGTTACCGTCATGAGTGACCCCACGAGGATCTGTGCCAGACAGGCAAACTCCAGACGGCTCACTGTTAGGACCCCACCAGGAACTACGGGCAAACTCTAGACAGCTTGCTGTCAGGACCCCACCAGGATCTAAGTGCCAGACAGGCAAACTCCAGACAGCTAGCTGACAGGACCCCACCAGGAGCGCCATGCCAGACGGGCAAACTCCAGACGGCTCACTGTCAGGACTCCACCAGGAACTGAGTGCCAGACGGGCAAACTCCAGACGGACAAACTCCAGACGGACAAACTCCAGACGGGCAAACTCCAGACAGGCAAACTCCAGACAGCTCACTGTCAGGACCCCACCAGGAACTACGGGCAAACTCTAGACACCTTGCTGTCAGGACCCCACCAGGATCTGAGTGCCAGACGGGCAAACTCCAGACGGACAAACTCCAGACGGACAAACTCCAGACGGGCAAACTCCAGACAGCTCACTGACAGGACCCCAACAGGATCTGAGTGCCAGACGGGCAAACTCCAGACGGACAAACTCCAGACAGACAAACTCCAGACGGGCAAACTCCAGACGGCTCACTGTCAGGACCCCACCAGGAACTACGGGCAAACTCTAGACAGCTAGCTGACAAGACCCCACCAGGATCTAAGTGCCAGACGGGCAAACTCCAGACGGCTCACTGTCAGGACCCCACCAGGATCTGAGTGCCAGACGGACAAACTCCAGACGGGCAAACTCCAGACAGACAAACTCCAGACGGGCAAACTCCAGACGGCTCACTGTCAGGACCCCACCAGGAGCGCCATGCCAGACGGGCAAACTCCAGACGGACAAACTCCAGACGGACAAACTCCAGACGGGCAAACTCCAGACGGCTCACTCTCAGAACCTCAGGATCTCCCATCCATCACAACAAGGTGATGAATCTTAGACGAGTCAACTCTAACACACTTTCAAATGGCTTCTTGAACAATTCCACATTTTTTTTGCTCAGAACCTGAGTTGGCATGGAGTGCAAAATGAAATGAGGGTTTTGTGCACAAAAACAGGGTGAAATTCAATTTCTCAGCAGAGATTTTCATCGTAAGGTTCACAGAACCAGTGAGCTGGGATTCCCTGTGCAGTTCCACACTGAAGCTGCAATTATCAGTCTCTTCGTGGGGTTTCCTGTTGGTGTTTTGCAAGTTCGTACAGTTGATTAGATTTAGCATAAATGCTGAATCTCTGCAGACAGCTCTTGAAGGATCAGAACGTAAAGCAGGCAGTAGGCACTGAGCTACTGGAGAAAGTTCTCACTGGATGGCTGCTGGGAGGAGGCTGACAGATTGTCCTCTGGAGTTCAGGAGGAGTTGCACAGGCTGGTGAAGGATCGAGTTTTGCAGAAAGCATGTACTTGGTTCAAGAAAGCCAGGAAGGCCCTTAGAGACGAGACCAGGAGTTGCTGACTGGAAGTTGCTGTGGAGCACAACACACAGGGCCCATGTGTGTGAAGCTGTGTTTGAGCTCACAAGAGTTTACAGATCTTCGAGAGGGTAGGGAGTACACGTTGACTGTTAGTCCATTAAACGGCATGGATTCAGGGAAAACGGTATCTATAACAGCTGTATTTCATGCCCGTGGGGTTAAAAATCCCACTGTTACATACCCAGTAACTGGGTCACTTACCAGCAAAGATAGAGAGGTCCGTTGAAGTCTGATGGTACTATTTTTAACAGTATTTATTGATAAAAATACACAAAAATAATATCAATGCAAACATACAGATAATATACGTCGTCAATACTAAATCTAAAAGCGCGGGTATAATAATAATTGATAAGGAATTGCTCTTTCGTTGTCTAGGGGATAATGTATTGTCCGATGGAAATATAAAAGTCACTTTAGTTCATTCAAGCTGCAGCTTTTTGGTTGGAGAGAAAGACGGGTTAAAACTTGTCCAGTCCTGTTATGATGTCAATCCTTCGAGAGTCATTGGGAGTTGATTTCCCCGTTGTTAGCTAAAAACCATTCTTCCGTGGTAAAGGCCCACCGATTCCGGGGCAAATGGAAACAGACGCATGTGGCCTTCCCACCGGATTTCGCTATTACGGGATCGCTAGCGTTTCTTCTGGTGCGTCTGAGGAGCTGTTCCCACAGACCCTCTTTTATCCTGACTCACAGGGTCTCAGATGTCAATCAGGTTGGGATGATACAATCCCTCCACCAACCCCACCTTCGGTTCATTCCCTGGGGGCTTCGATGAATCGTACAGGATTCAATACACAATTCCGTCTCCAAGAGACAATAACCAGTATCAATGGTTCCACCTTTCAGGGGCCAGGACGCATTCCAAACTCTTTGTGGATTCTGCATGTCTTTCTCTCATTTCCTGGGTCTCCTGAACTGACTCAATAGTGATCTTGCGATTCTCGAAAAGGAGGGGGCCACGGGCATAACACCACTAATTTCAGATGTTGTATTACTGTTCTGTCTTTTGGGGGAGTTCTACACTGGGAAAGCAGGTACTGGGCACAGAAACCTCCTGCTGAAACATCAGATGCTATTCAGAAACGGGCTTGAAATTCTCTACTCCAGTTGTGGTAAAGGAGATGTGGGACTGTACACTATCGGTGATATATGAGGTGTTGTTCCTCTAGTTTGTGTTTAGCCTCACCTTGGCAGTAGAGAGACCAGGGACAGAGGGGTCAGTGTGGGGATGGAGAGGGGAGATCAGCAGTAGAGAGACCAGGGACAGAGGGGTCAGTGTGTGGACAGAGAGGGGAGGTCAGCAGTAGAGAGACCAGGGACAGAGGGGTCAGTGTGGGGATGGAGAGGGGAGATCAGCAGTAGAGAGACCAGGGACAGAGGGGTCAGTGTGGGGATGGAGAGGGGAGATCAGCAGTAGAGAGACCAGGGACAGAGGGGTCAGTGTGAGGATGGAGAGGGGAGATCAGCAGTAGAGAGACCAGGGACAGAGGGGTCAGTGTGGGGATGGAGAGGGGAGATCAGCAGTAGAGAGACCAGGGACAGAGGGGTCAGTATGAGGATGGAGAGGGGAGATCAGCAGTAGAGAGACCAGGGACAGAGGGGTCAGTGTAAAGACGGAGAGGGGAGATCAGCAGTAGAGAGACCAGGGACAGAGGGGTCAGTGTGAGGATGGAGAGGGGAGATCAGCAGTAGAGAGACCAGGGACAGAGGGGTCAGTGTGAGGATGGAGAGGGGAGATCAGCAGTAGAGAGACCAGGGACAGAGGGGTCAGTGTGAGGATGGAGAGGGGAGATCAGCAGTAGAGAGACCAGGGACAGAGGGGTCAGTGTGGGGATGGAGAGGGGAGATCAGCAGTAGAGAGACCAGGGACAGAGGGGTCAGTGTGTGGACAGAGAGGGGAGGTCAGCAGTAGAGAGACCAGGGACAGAGGGGTCAGTGTGAGGATGGAGAGGGGAGTTCAGCAGTAGAGAGACCAGGGACAGAGGGGTCAGTGTGGAGATGGAGAGGGGAGATCAATGCTTGGCAATCAGGAGCCCCCGAGGCCATGGTGGCTGAGGTTTGTGTACTAGTCCATGTGGTCACCTCGTCTGTGCCCGGTCTCATCGATCTAGGGGAGGCCATGTTGGAAGCGCTAGTACAAAAATGGTTGTAGGAGATGTATGTGAATGTCTGCCTCACCTAAAGGGCTGTTTAGGGTAAATTAGTGGGATTGCTCTGTGAGCTGCCCTGCTCAGTGAGTCAAAATGGCCTCCTTCTACGTTGTAAGAAAATATGGACGCATATGGGAGATGGAAATATCAGTAAAATAAAGTTTGAGGAGAGTAGTTGAGAGCAGCCGATGATTCTTCTTGTTTTCCAGAGGAATTGGTTTAAGTTTATTCATCACCAATACTGTCCATTGGTCCAAATCCTTGAAACTTTCCTGAATTCTAAAGCATCCACTTGACCCGAATTTGTTGAAATGCAATTTATGCTTTGATTTTCAGAAGGTCCTCTGGCCGTCCCAGGTTAAATAGCTGTCACTAGCATTCAAAGGAAGAGATAAAGGGACAGATGGTACAGGGAGAAGAGAGTGATAACTGACGGCAGCTCCATCTGCACCATCACTGATAAAGTCAACCTTCAATCTGTTTAACATTCTCTTCCAAAGTGTGTGAGTTAGTGTCTCTCTTTATGTAAGTGAGATTTCGAGCACCAGATTTATTCACTGTGTCTGTTTCTGCTGCTAAAACAGAGACAACTGTTTCACAGAAAAGAGTTTTGCTCATGTAGCCAAGTAACAGTGAAGCCAGGAAGTGCTCAGTTATTCTGAAGCCCTGACTGGTTCTCAATAGTGCAGTGTGGGCTGAGACTTTAACTTCAATTATTTGTCGTTAGTCTGTGCAAAGAGTTGGATCTTTGAGCAGAAACAGGCTCTGCAAATGGAGGAGAACAAAGGGTGACTGCATCAGAATCTTTCAGGCACTGATGATCCAGATGGAAGACCGAATTGTGCTGACATTTCAGGATCCTGTGTGGGTACATGAACAGCACTCCTGCCCACCTCAAATGGTCTCCAGCAATGTGTAGATTAAATGCCAGACCGAAGAAAGTGATGAGAAAAGTAGATCGGGGACTCAGTCGTTTGGCTGAAATTGCTTTTGTTAAAATGGAGCAGGAACAACATTCCTGAGAGACCTCGGCTGGACACTGACCTGTAAACCTCAGTGCAGGTCTTTGTGAGGAAGCCGTGTGCTGGCCAGTGCTCGAGATCCCCTCTGGTCTCAAACGAGAGGGTGTGGTGCTAGACAGTGGCTGCTGACTTCATGCTGCCAGTCGAGACCAGAATGATTCTTGCAATTCCGTCACGTTAATCCTCCACTTGCTCCTCGAGGTGGATTGAAATGCAGAAAGCAGGTTAAAATTCCTGGAATTTCTGCAATGACAGCAATATTGTCAGGAGGGACAATTAAGACAATTAGTTCTGTATTCACTAAATTTTAGAAGGACAGAGGTAAAGGTTACAGAGAATATCACTGAAACTTACAAAGTTCTGACAGTGTCAGACAAGTGGGACACAGTGAGGGTGTATTTCCTAACGAGAGGTGTACAGAACAAGGGAGTCATATGTTCAAACCTCATGGGATAGTGATGAGGTGATATTCCTCAGTCAAACGGAGGTGACCTATGGAACTCTCTGCCACAGAGAACTGTAGAAGCCAAGGTACTGAACCAGGTTACAATGAAGAATGGTTGTTTATCTACGGTGCGACACACTTGGGGAATCGTGTTCCGTTCTGGCCAACGTACTTTAGGAAAGATGTGACAAGTCTAAAAATGATGCAGGAAAGATTAACGGGAATGTTGCCGGGAAGGGAAAGCCTGAGTTATGAGAGGAGTATGGAGGGACTGGGACTGGTTTTCCGGGAGCCAAGGAGGCCGAGGCTCAGAGAGATTTATAACATAATGAGGGGCATAGTGATGGTGGATGAGCACAATCTTTTACCCAGGATAGGATAGTGTAAAACTAAAGGCATACAGGAGGCAAGGTGAGAGGGAAAGATTTAAAGAGAAGCTGAGGGGGAGGATTTTCACAGACAGGATGGTGGTTATACAGAACAAGCTGCCAGAGGAAGTGGGGAGACGGGGGTAATTACTGTTTAAAAGGCATCTTAGAGTGGGGCAGGAGAGGTTTAGAAGGATATGGGCCAAATAGTAAATAAGACAGAGTCAGCATAGACTAGATGGGCCAAAGGGCCTGTTTCAATGTGATATATTTATAACTAAAAGACATAAAAGGCAACAAATGGCTTGAGAAGAAAGCGGAAATGTAGGATTGGTCAAGCACCACCGAACTGAATGGTGAAACGGGCTCAAAAAGCCACGTGACCTTCTCGTGTTCTTACTGTCTCTGTTTCCATGTAGTGAAGCTTACAATTCAGCAGTCAGACAAAACCTACGCTATCCTGTAAGGTGATGGGTTACTGACGTTGGTGACAGGAGAGAACATTCAACCACATAATACACAGATCAATTCAAGGGACAGGTAGTTGTTCCCAGATCAAAACAGAAAAAGATTTTGAGATCTACTTGCCACATGGAGAAATTTCAACCTGGCATTCAGCTCCAAATAATGAAACTCAAATAACCCAAATAAAATACCCAGGGCCGACAGGTAGTCATTCAGGATGAGGCTCCTGCTCCCAGACACTCCAGTCAGGGCAAGAATTAACTCTGTTTTTGTCCTGTCATCCAAAAGATGTGAATCTTTTCCATTTTTCGTAACTCAATAGAGCATAGTTCCTGTTTGCTTTGTCTCTCCTTAGGAAACGAGCCCAGCACCCTCGAAAGCAATCTACTGAACAGACCAGGACATAGAGCATCTGGGTCAATGTGTACTCTCAGTGTCAGTACGTCAGGGCACGGACAGCATGAATGTGGAAATGCCTTGCTTAGCTGTTACAAACAGAGCACAGGATTATTTTCACAATATGTGGGTCCCTATGAGTGCCGACACAACGTGCGTACATCGACCAGAACCCTGTTGTCTTGGTTTATCTCTCTTCATCGTGCAGCTGGACTGAACTCTCGACTTGACAAGGAAGTTATTGCTTAATATGTCTAGTTGAAGCAGAATCACTTTGCTCCTTCTCTTAACATGTGACTCTATCTCAGAACACCTCCAACAGGCTTCAGAGCGAGAGCAGCCCAGTCTGGAGGGGAGGCTGGGGGCTGGAATCACTGTGGCTCACACACCAGGGGATTGGTCCTGACAGCACATCAGGCAAAGGTGCTCTGTCCTCAGGGTAAAATGCACCATGAAGGAGGGAGCTTGGAATTGTAGAGCCAGAAATGACTCGATAAGGATCAATAGCATTTGCAGGAAAGCACATCACGTCAGGCCTGATCCCACTAGTACCTCCCAGCCTGCACATGCAGGCACCTCCCAGTCTACACCCAGCCAATAGGATTCACTTCCCAGTCTCCACCCAGCCAATAGGATTCACCTCCCAGTCTCCACCCAGCCAATAGGATTCACCTTCCAGTTTCCACCCAGCCAATAGGATTCACCTCCCAGCCTGCACATGTAGGCACCTCCCAGTCTCCACCCAGCCAATAAGATTCTCCTCCCAGTCTCCACCCAGCCAATAGGATTCACCTCCCAGTCTCCACCCAGCCAATAGGATTCTCTTTCCAGTCTCCACTCGGCCAATCGGATTCACCTCCCAGTCTCCACCCAGCCAATAGGATTCACCTCCCAGTCTCCACCCAGCCAATAGGATTCACCTCCCAACCTGCTCCCAGCTCATAGCATTCACCGGCCACTCATTCCAGACTCATCACCTGCAGCCTATTTAACCCCATTTCCAACCACTGTCTGTGTTCACTCATCGAACCAATGGCTCAATCAGTTGCTCCTCACTTCCACTCTCCAGCCTTGTTGTCCATTGTGTTCAGTTTCTGTTCTCTCTTGTTTTGTGGCCCCCTCTGGCTTGTTATTTTGCCATCTATCAGTAAAGTTATCGATTACTACTAAATGTCTCCTCTCTGCTGCCTTTGAGTCAAGCCTCTTCTCCATTTCCTGACACATGGGGACTGCACCAAAGGTGATGGGGGGCAGGGGGTGTTCAGAGGTATAAGGTGTAGCGTTCATTGTAGAACAGGGGGCCATACAAAGTGAGGCTGATGCAAAGATCCCAGGAGGTACGACTGGAATTCCTGGGGGTAACAACTAGTCAGCACCAGCAGTATCCTTGACGGATGTACGGGAAGTATCGGGAACACCGGGATTGTTGGAAAAGGCACTGGGAATTGGAAAAGCTGTGATGTGCATCTATCTGTAATTACATACAAACGTACACCTGTTCTTTCAGATGTAAACATGTTCACACATTGCACAACGTTCTTTTATATAAAAAGGAAGCAGTGCATTGTGTATGTTACTGTGAAGTGTCAACTGACAATCTGATGCTAACAACAGCAGTGATAGACGACCAGATGGAGAATCACCAAAGTGGAAGATGTCTAATTGACCTTCCTGACCACCTCCCACACGGGGGCACTCGAAACAATAACGTTGCAACGATACATGAATAATAAATGTTGTTGGATGCTGTGCGTTAATGCAAATTGTTAGATCAAAGGATGGAACTTGATTTGCATAAATGTTTGGACTGGAAGGGAAGACTTGCGTTTACATAACAGTTCCACAGGCTCAGGGTGTTGCAAAGTGCTTCCCAGCTAATGAGGTGCTGTTGGACTGAAGTCATTGTAATGAAGAAACTACAACAGCAAATTTACATCAAGGTCCCACACACAGCAACGTGATCACGATGAGATAATCTCCTTATGATGCCATTTCAAGATCTGGCAAAGTGGAATTTGAACTAATTTGTTGGATCCACTCCTGCCACTCCCACTCCGTTCTGATATTCCTGTTACCCTCCAGATTTCCCCTTATCCCACTCCCACTCCGTTCTGATATTCCTGTTACCCCCCAGATTTCCCCTTATCCCACTCCCACTCTGTTCTGATATTCCTGTTGCCCTCCAGATTTCCCCTTATCCCACTCCCACTCCATTCTGATATTCCTGTTACCCCCCAGATTTCCCCTTATCCCACTCCCACTCCGTTCTGATATTCCTGTTAAACTCCAACTTTCCCCTTATCCCACTCCCTGGTCCGTTCACAATCTGTACCCGATGTTCTCAAAAGCAGTCCACTCCTTGATCCGAACATTCCCTTGGCTCCAGGTGTTAAAAAAGAGGTTCCGGGCAATGTATGTGGCTTACTGAACCCAACAAGGACTAACTCGAGGCTGTCAAAGAGCATTTATTTAGCACCAATACAGCCAAACTTACTGGAATTCAGGTCACAAAACTGCAAAACCAGCATCACTATATCCTTTCCCCTCTCTGGCTTAAAAAAACAATCTGATGGCCATTCATGATTGTCTAAAAGAGATTTTGTTCTCATACAGTAGACCCATCCAGTTTGGGGGGGGGGGTCAAACAGGGTAACTGACCCGTCCAGTTTGGGGGGTCAAACAGGGTAAATGACCTGTCCAGTTTGGTGGGTCAAACAGGGTAACTGACCCGTCCAGTTTGGTGAGTTGAATGTTGGAAACAGCCCAGTCCTTCACAAACTCCCAACCTTTCAACGATCACCTATTCCACCTGTGGGAGGCTCTGTGGATGCCCATGGGCTCTCTGACTAGCTCTGAACCCACAGAGTTGCAGTGGAGGCAAACTATCCTTGACCCCGAGGGACTACCTAAGGCGAGGAAGTATTTACCCAGACACCCCTCAGTCCTGACCACCTACCTCTGCAGCCATAGGAGGTGCAACACCTACTCGTACGTCCCATCCCTCAACCCCGAACAGGGATATAAACTCCCCTTCCAATTGAGGAAAAGATTCACCCCCTCCGACCTGGGATTTTGCACTCGATGCTGGCAAAGTGGTTTCCTCTACACTGGTGAGGCCACAAATTGGGAAACCAGTTTGCGGAGAGCACGTCAGCCTTCTCTGTAACAACTTCAAGTTGCATATCATTTCTACATCCTTTCTTAATCCCACACGGATCTGTCTGCCTTTGGTCTTATCCACTGCCGTGGTGGAGCCAAACATAAACTAGGACAGCATCCTATATTCTGCTTGGGTAGCCTGCAGCCCAATATTATAAACATCCAGTTTTCCAAGTTCGGTTAAGCCGCACTCTCAGGAATTCATCTGGGTTCTCTGTTCACCTTTTCCACCCTTCATCCTTTCGTTACCCAGACTCATTTCCTTCCTCTGGATGGGTCCATCTGCCCACCACCCACATACCCACCTGCCTGGGTCTCTTTTCTCTTGGTTCACCTCCCTCTGTCCTCCCTCTCACGTTGGCTCTCTTCCCTCTCTACTCTTCGTCCTGATGCAGGTCCTTGATCGGAAACATCAGCTCTCCCTTTGCCTCCACGGTCGCTGCTCGACCGTTTGACCTCTTCCAGCAGTTTGTCTTTTGCTTTGTATTCCAGCATCTCCAGTCCCTCGTGCCTTTATTTTCCAATCAGTCCTGTCACTCCACTTGCTCAAATAGCAAAATAATAACGAGGCCCAATCCCATGACTCCAGGCATCTTTAAAAATCTCTGATAATAAACAGACAAACATCTTAACTTTTTATACATACATATTTCAAACGTCGACCTCATTCTGAGTAAAATATGTGTACGATAGAAACAGCGCAAAAAATCCTTTCTGTTCACGGTTGGTACATTCAGCAGCATAAACTTAGACACAAACTAACAGCACCGTTATAATCCACACAGCACTCAGAGCTGAGACCCTGTCGTTGTTCAAAGAGATTCCCCCATGACTCTGGGGGTGATACCGTCATTGTTCAAGGGGCTCCCCCCATGGGTCTCAGGGTGAGACCGTCATTGTTCAAGGGGCTCCCCCCATGACTCTGGGGGTGATACCGTCATTGTTCAAGGGGCTCCCCCCATGGGTCTCGGGGGGAGGGTGAGACCGTCATTGTTCAAGGGGATTCCCCCATGACCCTGGGGGTGAGACCGTCATTGTTCAAGGGGTTCCCCCATGACTCTGGGGGTGATACCGTCATTGTTCAAGGGGCTCTCCCCATGGGTCTCGGGGGGAGAGTGAGACTGTCATTGTTCAAGGGGCTCCCCCATGGGTCTCGGGGGGAGGGTGAGACCGTCATTGTTCAAGGGGCTCTCCCCATGACTCTCGGGGGAGGGTGAGACCGTCATTGTTCAAGGGGCTTCCCCCATGACTCTGGGGGTGAGACCGTCATTGTTCAAGGGGGTTCCCCCATGGGTCTCGGGGGAGGGTGAGACCGTCATTGTTCAAGGGGCTCCCCCCATGGGTCTCGGGGGGAGAGTGAGACCGTCATTGTTCAAGGGGCTCCCCCCATGGGTCTCGGGGGGAGAGTGAGACCGTCATTGTTCAAGGGGCTCGCCCCATGGGTCTCGGGGTGAGACCGTCATTGTTCAAGGGGGTTCCCCCATGACTCTCGGGGGAGAGTGAGACCGTCATTGTTCAAGGGGCTTCCCCCATGACTCTGGGGGTGAGACCGTCATTGTTCAAGGGGCTTCCCCCATGACTCTCGGGGGAGAGTGAGACCGTCATTGTTCAAGGGGCTTCCCCCATGACTCTGGGGGTGAGACCGTCATTGTTCAAGGGGCTCCCCCATGACTCTCGGGGGAGAGTGAGACCGTCATTGTTCAAGGGGCTCCCCCCATGACTCTGGGGGTGAGACCGTCATTGTTCAAGGGGCTTCCCCCATGACTCTGGGGGTGAGACCGTCATTGTTCAAGGGGCTCCCCCATGACTCTCAGGGGAGAGTGAGACCGTCATTGTTCAAGGGGCTCCCCCCATGGGTCTCGGGGGGAGAGTGAGACCGTCATTGTTCAAGGGGCTCCCCCCATGGGTCTCGGGGTGAGACCGTCATTGTTCAAGGGGGTTCCCCCATGACCCTGGGGGTGAGACCGTCATTGTTCAAGGGGCTCCCCCCTTGGGTCTCGGGGGAAGGGGTGAGACCGTCATTGTTCAAGGGGCTTCCCCATGTCTCTCAGGGGGAGGGTGAGACCATCATTGTTCAAGGGGCTCCCCCCATGGGTCTCGGGGGAAGGGGTGAGACCGTCATTGTTCAAGGGGCTTCCCCATGACTCTCAGGGGGAGGGTGAGACCGTCATTGTTCAAGGGGCCCCCCCACCCAGCTCTGCCCCTGAGCCTGATAGCAGATGGGATTTTATGTGTTTATTTATATTTTATTCAGAGATACAGTGTGGAATTGACCCTTCCGGCCCTTCGAGCTCTGCTTCCAACAACCCACAGATTTAACCCCAGCCTGATGGGACAATTTACAACGACTAATTAACCTACTGACTGCTACATCTTTGGAACATGGGAAGAAACAGGAGCACGTGGGGGAAACCCACACGTTCTACAGGGAGACCGTACAAACGCCTTGCAGAGGACATTGAGATCGGACTCTCCGACGCCCTGAGGTGTAACAGTCTCGCACTGCACGCGACGTTACTGTGGCGACCTTATCTATATTGTGGGTCTTTCTCCCAGTGACTCACCATCGGTTACTCTGAGCTTCAGAGCATCGCACAGCACAGACAGATCTCTAATTAACTCCACCCCTTTCGGCTGCCCTCACATTGCAGAAACAAAGTGTGCTTATCCATCATTTCAGTAAAGGAATAGTGAGCTCCCATTGCTGGCTCAGAGTGGCAGGATTATTTGGTAGGTGAATGTCTGGAAAGAACTGAGCTGACTCAAATTAAATGCAATATTAAAACATTGGTGTTGAGAGATCTTAACATTTAATATTAAAAATGTTTAAGTTTTGGTTAAGAACATGAAGCAGGAATATGCCACACTTCCCCTCGAGCAAAACTCAGCATTCAGTAACATTATGTCTGATCTAATCTCTGGTCTCAGTTCCATTTGCATTCCACTTTCACTTAATTTCACTGTTATCACTTTGTTTTTAGAATTATAGTTACTAAACCCACACAGACCAATTACGCTGGCTGATATAGAAGTGGAATTGAGCGAGCAAACCCAATGTTTGTGGGTTGATTGAGTTTAGAAGGTTAAATCTTCCTTGATTTTTTTTGCCACACACTACAATGCTCAAAGTAAATTTATTATCAAAGTACATAAACGTCAGCATATACAACCCTGAGATTAATTTTCATACTCAATAAATCCAGAATAGAATAATAACCATAATAGTATCCATGAAAGTCCGCACCAACTTGGGCGTTCAACCAGTGCAAAAGACAACAAACTGCAAACACAAAATGAAGGAAATAATAATAACAAATAGGGAACCAATAAACATCAAGAGCATGAGATGAAGAGTCCTTGAAAATGAGTCCATGGGTTGTGGAAGCACTTCAGTAATGGGACAAATGAAGTTGAATGTAGTTATCCACTTTGGTTCAAGAGCCTGATGGCTGAGGGGGTAATAATTGTTCCTGAACCTGGTGGTGTGAGTCCTGAGGCTCCTGTACCCTCCTCCTGATGGCAGCAACAAGAGGAGAGCATGTCCTGGTCATGGGGTCCCTGATGATGGAAGCTGCTTTCCTGTGACAGCGTTTCCCGTAGACATGCCCAATAGTGGAAAGGGGTTAACCTATGATGCACTGGGCCGTATCCACTACTTATTACAGGATTTTCCATTCAAGGGCAGCGGTGTTTTCATACCAGGTTGCAAGTCAGTCAGTCAGTATACTCTGACAAACTTCTATAGATGTGCAGTGGAAAGTTTTTGGTGTCATGCTGGATCTTCACAAACTCTTAGGGAAGTAGAGGTGCTGGTGTGCTTTCTTTGTAATTGCGCTTAAGTGCTGGGATCAGGACAAGTCTTCCAAAACAATAACGCTGAGGAATTTAAAGTTGCTGACCTTCTCCACCTCTGATCCTCTGATGAGGTCTGGCTCACAGAGCTCCGGTTTTTCCTCCTGAAATCAATAATCGTCTCCTTGGTCCTGCTGACTTGGCGTAAGAGGTTATTGTCACGGCACCAGCCAGCCATAATCTCCCTCCTGTATGCTGATTCATCTCTACCTTTGTTTCAGCCTACAACAGTGGTGTCATCAGTGAACTCGAATATGGCTTTGGAGCTGAGCTTAGCCACACAGTCAGTCATGGGGTACAGTGCGTAGAGCAGGGAGCTGAGGACACAGCCTCATGCTGCAGCTGTGCGGCTGGAGACCCTGGAGGAGATGTTGTTGCTGATCCGATCTGGCTGGAGTCTGGAAGGGAGGGAACTGAGGATACAACTCTGCAAGGAGGTACTGAGGCCAAAGTCTTGGAGCTTTTGATGAGTTTTGAAGGGAAGATGGCATTGAACGCTGAGCTGTAATTGATAAAGAGCATCCTGATGGATGCATCTTTGCTGTCCAGATGTTCCAGGGTTGAGTGAAGAGCCAGTGAAATGGCATCTGCTGGGGACCTGTTGCTCCGGTAGGCAAACTGAAGTGGAGCCAAGTCACTTCCAGGTAGGAATTGATATGGTACATCACCAATCTCTCAAAACACTTCGTCACAGTGGATGTAAGTGCAACTGGATGATTGTCATTGGGGCAAGTGACCATGTTTTTCTTAGACACCAGTGTAATTGAAGCCTGCTTGAAGATGGGTACCTCAGCCTGCCGAAGTGAGAGGTTAAAGATCTCAGTGAACACTCCAGCCTGTTGACCAGCACAGGTCTTTTGTACTTGGCCAGGTTTCCCATCCGGGACGGATGTTTTTGTGGGTTCAACCACCTGCGGCTCAGAGACTGGAAGCACATGATCATCGGGGGTTGTGGAGTTCGTAATGATTCCTCCACGTTTTGATGGTCAAACTGAGCATAGAAGGCATCGAGCTAGTCTGGAAACAAAGCCCTGTGGTCAGCCATGTTGCTTGATTTAACATTATATTCAAGCCCCGACACAACTGTTGAGCATCCTTCATTGATTCAAGTTTAGTTCTGAATTGTCACTTCATCCATGAGGTGGCTTTCTGGAGATCGTACCTGGACCTCTCGTAACTTCCTTGATCACAGACTTGACTGCCTCTGGTCTGCCCTCAGCAGATTGTGAATCATCCAGGGCTTCTGATTGTGGGAGACTCGGATTGATTTTGTGGGGACACACTCATTCACAACTGTTTTAATAAAGCCTGTGACAACCATGGTGCATTCATTTGGATCCACAGCTGTGTCCTGTACGTGGCCCATTCCACTGCCTCCAGAACATCTTCGGACTGTGTCAGTCGTTGACGCATACGATGTGTTTCACTGTGTGTCTTGGTGTTTTCAGGTAAAGTTTGCAGACAGGCGAAAAATACACACGCAGGACAACAAATACTTTTTTGAGTTCCTTTATCTGTTTTAGATGTTTTATTGCAGAAAGTATCAAAATAAAAATGACAAAATAAATTAAAGGAGCATTTCCTGCTATTATAATCTCAGTTTAACTTGTTACATTTTCAGTATGAAAATAACTGAAACAAAATATACAAAACCAATACGGTAATGACAATTCAAAAAAATACAAACAATTTTAGAATCCCACCAACTCTGTACCTTGTACACAACATCGAAAATAAGAATAAATACATCTCATCTTATGTAAGAGATATACTCACCTTTGGCACACACGGGCTTAACTTCCAACCACGTATAGGCTAGACTCTGAAATGAGATCTCCTCACTCACGCTATGTGAACAGAGATGAACACATTCACATTACTCTGTTACATTCACATTCGGTCATGCAGCAGTAAAGAAAGACAAAATCTTTTACAATATATTGCCTTGTAGTTGAATCACTAAAAAGACTAACCTAGTAGGCCGATTAAGGAATTTCGTAATCACACTATGCAGTGCCGATCAACTTACTTGCAAAAATTTAAAGCATCCACATGTAAAACACATCAAATTAGTGATATTCTAGATTTACAAACATGTATAAATTAATTTACATGGATATTATCAAATATTATTCACCTTTCCTCACCAAACCTGGGAAAAGCGTTCGAACATCATCCTTTCTAGAACATGGCAACTCTTCATTCCACTCCACATGTGCAAAATGACAACATCTTTCTGTGAGACCATGTCTGTTATTTGTATCAGAAACAGATTCTCCAATGTATCATGTGCCCCTGGTATTTCCATCAGCAATGATCTTGCTTCCTCGTCACATATTGCTATGTTCCTCTCTTCTATTTTCCTTGATGGTGTGATTCATTCTCAGAATTATTTCCACCCAGAATGCAAGTAGTTGAGACTGGTATCTTTCAGTATCCCCCACATCGATGTGTGCTGTCAGTACTGCTCTGAGAGAATTCTTCTCCATTTTCTTTGCACTGGATGACTGTTTTTTCAATACACACTTGGTGGAATCTACAGCACTGGTATTACAAAGATGGATTTCAGAGGTAAAACTATCAGAAAAAGTGTTGAGCACTTGTGGCATTCTGTTTGATTCCTGTTTTCTGTCAAAGCTCTGACCTACATTTCACTCCGACCCTTTGTCTGTTCATTCTTGCTCTGAGTGCTTTCACTGATCTGTCAACCAGATGGTTTTGTAAAGAGCCTGGCTACTGTGGCCTTACTCTGTTAAAGATCATCTCTTGTCCTGTCCATCCCTCTTCACCCTTCTCTGCGAATTAAAACTACCTGTTTTCTCTCATCGCCAATTCTAACTAAGGTTTCCCTTTCCGTAGATGCTGTCTGACTTGTTAACTATTTCCAGCAATTCATCAGAAGACATTCTCCCTTGATGGAAGTGAACTTGACTGCAGTAGCTCAGTGTTTAATACGATTGATGCTCAGAGGCTGGTGGGTAAAATGTCCTCGATGGGTAACAACACATCTCTCTGGACTTCTTGACAGAAAGGCCACAGTCAGTCTGTTGGCAGAAGCATCTCTAGCTCCATCAGGCTGAACACTGGCGCTCCCCAGGGCTGCACGCTCAGCCCGCTGCTGACGCACGACTGCACTGCTCGATCCAGTTCAAACCGAATCATCAAGCTCTCCGATTATACAACCGCTGCTGGCTTCGTCGACAATGATGACGAGACGGTGTAAGGAGAGAAGGTCGAGCAGCTGCTAGAATGGTACAAGCACAACAATGTGAATCTCTATCACACAGTGTGTTTAGAGACATCATGTGCATGGACTTTAGCAAAGCTTTTGACAGGGTCACACATGGAAGACTAGTTCAAAAGGTTAGAGCTCATGAGATCCAGCGAAAATTGACAAAGGTACTGGGACTGTTGTTGTTTGCAATGTACACAAATGAGGATATTGATAGTATTGAATCTAATATTAGGCTTCAATGATATTGTTATTTTGGTGAAATAGGCTGAAAAATGTCAGATTGAGTTTTATCCCCAGAAATATGAGGCATTTTGGAAGTACAAATAATTCTAGGCATATCCCATGAATTGGCGGGTCTTGAGGAGTACTGAAGGACATAGGGACCTCAGACAACAAGTCCATTGAACTCTGAAGGTGGTAACACGTGAAAATGTGATTAGGAGGACACGTAGGTTACTGACCGTCATTAACTTGGTCAGTGAATACAAAAGCAGCAAGATTATGGTCCAAATTTATAAATCTCATCTGGAGTACTGCATGTATTTCTAGTCACCAAGGAGAAACATTATAGTGTTAGAAAAGGTGCAGAGGTGATTCACTAGGACATTGTCCTGGATGGAGCAATCCACTTATGACAAGATAACGGACAGGTTGGGTCTTTCTCCCTGGAGCGGAGGAGTTTACAATGGGACATGATTGAGGTGTTTAAAATTATAAAGGGTAAATATCGGGTGGACTGCAGGGGTAGATAAGACGAGAGAATGAGTGTTTAAGATGAGTGGTAAGAGAGTGAGAGCGGATATGAGTGGGGCCTTCTTCAGCAAGCCTTTGTCAGTACTGCCTGAGGCTCGGGTTGAAACGGAGTCACCGACAGGATGTAAGAAGTGTCTAGGTAGGTGACCATTGAATTTCTTATGCATTGAGGACTCTGGACTCAGTGGCTGGTGATGAGGTTGTTTATGGGAGGATGCCCACTAGCTGGCATCGACAAGTTGGACAAAATCATCTATTTCAACATTATACAATTTGACGATTGACTCCCTATAGCACTTGATGGACTTTCAATAAGAAATATCTGTTGTTGGAAAGGCAGCTCTTGTTATTTACTCCTGAGAATGAAGCAAGTTTCAAAAGGCTACTTCCTCAGTGCATCAGCTTACAGTGACATCCCATTACAGTGCATCACTTTACAGTGACATCCCCTTACAGTGCATCCCGTTACAGTACATCACTTTACAGTGACATCCCATTACAGTGCATCCCGTTACAGTGACATCCCATTACAGTACATCACTTTACAGTGACATCCCATTACAGTGCATCCCGTTACAGTATATCACTTTACAGTGACATCCCATTACAGTACATCACTATACAGTGCATCCCGTTACAGTGATGTCCCATTACAATGCATCAATTTACAGTGACATCCCATTACAGTGCATCACTTTAAAGTGACATCCCGTTACAGTGACATCCCATTACAGTGCATCCTGTTACAGTGACATCCCATTATAATGCCATCCCATTACAGTGCATCAATTTACAGTAACATCCCATTACAGTGCATCAATTTACAGTGACATCCCGTTACAGTGATGTCCCATTACAGTGCACCAATTTACAGTGACATCCTGTTACAGTGATGTCCCATTACAGTGCATCAATTTACAGTGACATCCCACTACAGTGCATCAATTTACAGTGTGACATGGTGCTTTTCCACTTTTTCGTTCTCAATAACATGGGAATAAAGAATCGTGTACCCTGCTAACAGCTCTTATTATCTCTGGAAATGTAAAGGTGCAAGTCTATTATGCAACCAGGGTTTTAATGCAATTTTAGATAGATAGATTCACGTTGTTCCTCACACATCCCTCATTGTCAATTCCACACACCTCACTGATCGTCGATTCCTCACATCTCCCTCAACGTCAATTCCACACACCTCCCTCATCGTGAATTCCTCACACCTCCCTCAACGTCAATTCCACACACCTCCCTCATCATGAATTCCTCACACCTCCCTCAACGTCAATTCCACACACCTCCCTCATCGTGAATTCCTCACACCTCCCTCATCGTCAATTCCACACACCTCCCTCATCATGAATTCCTCACAACCTCCCTCATCGTCAATTCCACACACCTCCCTCATCATGAATTCCTCACACCTCCCTCAACGTCAATTCCACACACCTCCCTCATCATGAATTCCTCACACCTCCCTCAACGTCAATTCCACACACCTCCCTCATCGTGAATTCCACACACCTCCCTCATCATGAATTCCTCACACCTCCCTCAACGTCAATTCCACACACCTCCCTCATCGTGAATTCCTCACACCTCCCTCAACGTCAATTCCACACACCTCCCTCATCGTGAATTCCACACACCTCCCTCAACGTCAATTCCACACACCTCCCTCATCGTGAATTCCTCACACCTCCCTCAACGTCAATTCCACACACCTCCCTCATTGTCAATTCCTCATACCTGTAATATGCTGCACTTTGTCTCTTTATCAAACCCTCAGTATCACTCAGCATCCGGTACCTGGTGCTCTTGGCTTTTACCTTTATGGAAACATATTGGCCTTGAATTCCTGATACTTCTCCTTTAAATGACTTCCACTATGAGGATGTGGATTTATTTGAAAGTAATATCTCCCAATTTATCTCTGCCAGGTCCTCACTTAAATTGATGAAATAGATCTTACCCCAGTTTAAAACCACAATTACTGACCAGCTCCCGACCCCAGGATAAAATCCAGTAAAACCACCAATGCCTCCCCTTTGATAATTCATATACGTACGGTATACCGTGTCACTCCTCGTGTCTCAGTTAGTTAACTTCCATGTTCTTCTCCACAGTAAATAAAATTATGGTCACTGAACCCGAAGACCTCCCCATTGACATTTCAATCCCTCGCCCTACCTCGATCTCGCAGGTGTTGCACTCTGTCCAGGTATGCCATCTATACATTAATTAAGGAAGTTTTCTTGGACATATCTAACAAATTCCATCCCATCCCATCCCATCTCTTGCTTTGTACTATGGATGCCCTGGTCAATGATAGGGAAATTCAAACCTCCCACCAATACTACCCTATTATTCTGACAGCTAATCACTCGACACATCTGTTCCTCTCAGTCCCACTGACTATTGGCGATCACATCAAAGTGATTGTTCTCTTCTTGTTTCTAAGTTCCATCCTTAAACCCCTTCTGGACTATTCCCCAAGAATATCCTCTCTGAGTACTGTTATTATGTCCTTCCTCATCAAAGAGGGAACAACCACCACCCCGATCACATCTGGAGCACTCGTACCCTGGAACATTGAGGTGTGGGTCCTGCCCTTTACTCAGCTATTTTTCTGCTGTGACTATAATATCCCAGACCTGGAGCCTCTGTTGCCTCCATAGTTTCTTGTTTATCCCACTGGTTCACTCCACTCCAGTAGGAAGCTTGATGGAGTTAAGGTGACGTGTTGTGACGGAGCCTTGTTAGAGCCAGGCTGCTCTGAGATTGGGTCTGTTATGGACCTGAGGGATGATCACATTTGCATACCATGGATTCTGGATGGAAACAAATTTGTCAATGCCATACAATTTTGGGGGATTATTCTACGGTCTCTCACAAAGTCAATCAAAACCCCTCTGCGGTTGATGCTGCACCCTCCATCTCTCTTGGCATTGGGTGATAGAGATTGTGTCCACTGAGCCTTCAGGAGGTACTGACATCCTCTCAGTCCCATCTCAGTGTGACCTATAAAGCCACGATGAGCCCATTGAGCCAAGTTCCGTACAGTGAGTGTTAATACTGACGAAGAATGAACTGTAATCCATTCCTTCCAATGCCTAGAAGTACTTAAAAATTCAATTCTATTTCGAGGTGCTTTATATCACTAGACAGCTCAGTTCTTGCTAATGCCAAAAAGCAGTATTAAATCATCATCAGACCCAAAATAACCAGAATCCTCTAAAGAGCTTCTGTCTAGCCTCGTCTCGAGAAGGTGCAAATTTGCCCGCAGCTCCGCACAATGGGTGACAGTGGCACACTGAAACAGTCTGCCACACTTGCTGTGTGAGCCCAGTCGACGGGTATCAGCAAACCTTCCCCACTGCGCGGTGTAACGGTGAATCCCATTGCTATTCTCCACCATCGACAGCCGTCAACAGTAGGAGCTCACGCACCTTGTTACCCCTCCTTCTGCCAAGGGGGCTGCTCTCCCTAGGTTCCTCTTTCAGATGAGGTAAATCACGTCAGCAAAAGAGAATCACTGTGAAATAAACATTAAGCAAAATCTCCATTGCTTCCTGGGGGTTCCAATGCCAGCCTTGAGGCTTTCCTTCACATGCAGCCCACGGGTACTAACACTAACCTCAGGTTTGTGGTAAACGCGTTTAAAACAGTGATCGGAAAAATGGAGACACAAGAAACCGCAGGTGCTGGAATCTGGAGATATAAATAATCTGCTGGAAGAACTCAGCAAAGTCAAGTATCATCTGTAGGAGGAAGGGTTTGGGGTGGAAATGTCAATGTTTTAGGTCAAAATTCTGCACCAGAACCTCTATCAGTGATCACATAAACATCCTTCTGGTTAATCCTAACACAAAATACATTTTTCATGTTATATCTCCCTGCTGCTTTTCTCCCTAAATATTTAACCTGCATCATGAAGTGACCAGTTGCTTCCCTTGTTTGTCTCCAAGTATTTCTCTTTCTCTGTCCAATGTCCATTCACTTTCATGTTGCTCAACACTCCCACCCATCCCAAACCCCTGTCCAGCCCAGTTTCAAATCTTCCCAAAATGGTGACTAATTCATTCTACTTGGCAACATTACTTCCATCCCAAACCCCTGTCCAGCCCAGTTTCAAATCTTCCCAAAATGGTGAATAATTCATTCTACTTGGCAACATTACTTCCATCCCAAACCCCTGTCCAGCCCAGTTTCAAATCTTCCCAAAATGGTAAATAATTCAGAGGATCCAACTTATCAAAACATTTAAGGACTGAACATAGTAAGACCATCCCTTCTCCAGCCTGAACAGACTTCTGAAGTCTCTTCTTGTAGTTCAGGTGTCTAATACCAGGATTCAGATAAGCAGCTTCTGATGGAGTCAACAATTATTGATTGACAGTAATAATATCCCACTGTGACCAACCAAATCTGGGCTGCTGCTGACAACAGTCAGTCAGACTCTGTGCTTTGCAGCCCTCAAAATAAAAATGACTATAGCTAGTCCAACTACTTTAAATTTCAGTTTTTGCTAAATCAGTAAAATTCGGTAAACATTTGATGAACTTGATTAACACGCACTTCAGTCACTGAAGTATTCCATATGGTTAGTTACTGCCTTAAAGCCCTACGTTGCACACAGTTACTGCGCCAGTCCACGGCTGATAAATCAACAGCAGGACATTCCAGATGGCTCCACACATTGAGCTAATTCTACTGTAACAGATGTTCCCTCCAGTCATTCTCTGCATAGACTTTAAAGTGAAAGATATATAGAGCAGTTCAGCAACAGATCAAAAGAGAAAGGACTTTGAGCATATTCCATCTCTTTGCTGTTTTATGTCTGTTCCTCTGGCTCTCATGTATTCTGAGATTATGAGGCCTGAGTGTCAGTAGATTGTGAAAGGCAGATTTTCTGTTAAAATGATAGTCAGTTCTCATTCCAGGCAAAATCATTTGGATCTGAGCTCCCTTTAAAGCACTGATTAAATAAAGCCTTCCTCATTCAGCAGCCAGTGGGGATCAAAGCTCCGTGTACAAATTGAAGAAAATTAATTATTTTTGAGGAAATCCAGACAGAGAAGAGAAAGAAGCGTTCAGAAATAAAAATAGGATTTGGAATGAGTTTGGTCACAAGTCAAGTACTGCTTCATTATGAGGAAACAAAAGAGAAATCGCCTCATTCCTGTCTAAATTTGTCATCATTTAATGAACAAAACTGCAAATCAGGGTAGTTCAATGTCACTCCTGTCAGTTGTGACAACAAACAATCCATTTATCTCCAGTGAGAGAGCACAAACTGAACAAGCTATTTGTGGTGTAAGTTATATTGTGTGAAAGGCCATTTACCTGAAATGTTAATAAAAGTGGAAAAAAACTTCACATGTCAGGTAACATCTGCAGACAGAGACACAATGAACATTTCCGGTCGGAAATCTGCTCCTCAGTTCTGCTGGGGCTTTCCAGCCTTTTCTGTTTGATTTCAGAATTCCAGCAAATGCATTTTCTTTACTTTAATTCTTTATGAAAGCTTAACTCCGATTCTCCCTCCACAGATGCTGGCTGGTCTGCTGAATGCTTCAAGTATTTTCTTCACATCTTCAGCATCTGAGATTCTTTGTTTTTTGAACAAGTTATCGTTTGGCTGCAGGAAGCCAGCATTGCCCGAGCTGACTCTGCCAGTTTTCTCCTTTATGGTGTCAGCCCACGTACTTTGTGGAAGTTAACTGCTTGAGAACAAGGATAAGTGACGCTTCTTATAAGAGATGACAGGGCAACTTGCACTCAAGGAAGTATGAATACCATTTTAAAGACCAGGCATAGCAACTCTCCCCTACAGTCCATTAATACACCATTTGTTGTAAAGTAGCAGTCGCCAGCCCGTCGATCGCGATCGACTGGTCGATCTTTGAGACTTCCCCAGTAGATCCTGAAAAAAAATCAAAAATAAATACACAAGTACTGTTGAGAGATTGTTTCCGGGTTGCGGGGTTGCTAACTGCTTGGGAGATAGGATAAGTGACGCTTCTTATAAGAGATGTGATGCACTATCAATAACTCCAAAAGACTGGAAGTAGAGTAGATACTGAAAATCTTTTATTAGCAGTAAAACGGAGCACGTCCATGCCGGATGACTGCCCTGGACTGTGGGAGGAGCAGTGACACAATCACTTTATCCAGGATCCAGGGGTCTGTGGGAGGAGCTACAGGAGCAGTCGGCAGAGGGGCGTGTCCAGACAGATATACATGGTTTACCACAAGATGAAAGGACAACTTACACTCAAGGAAGTTTGAATACCATTTTTAAAGACCAGACTGATCTAGAATTCTAATAAACAGCAAAAGAATGACGTAGCAATTCTGCCCTACATTCCATCAATACACCATTTGTTATAAAGAGTTCCAGGCAAATCTCCCCTACAGTCCATTAATACACCATTTGTTGCAAAGGGTTTCAGGAAAAACCAGGTAAGGTGTAGCCAAAAAGAATACTTACCAAATGGACAAAAATGGATTTTAACAAACCTGATGGAAAGGAAATGCATTGTCACTCTGGGCCACTGATGACGGCCCTGCTCACTTGGTCCACGTCCAAGGGTCCAAGGAGCTCCAATACCACCGCCTGGAAACAGAACTCTCATTCCTGCCACTGGATCATTTTTGCTTGGCTGTAAATAGGCATGTCACAGTGCTCCCCATCATAAGTCAAGTCTTCTGGGGATCAGGAGCACTCGAAATTGTAGAATAAACCATTTTACTATGTGGTGGTCAGGGGAAGGGCATCAGCCCCAGTGACTGGGCAGCAGTGCCATACACAATGGAGGGGAGAGAAGCTGGAGAGGGCAAAGGGGAAGTAAGTTGCTGTGAGGGAGAATCAGTACTGGTAAACTAGATTCAAGGCCAATGTTGATACACATAAACTGCAAACAAATCCACTTCCCCCATTACAACACACCATTGGACAGCTGCTCCAAGCAATGTCCACACATTGACTAACACCATGGAGAAAACAGATTATAAAACAGATAACATACCTCAATGAGGCTGAGACTTCTGGATATAGAAGGGAGGTTCTCCAGACAAGAGAAGGAACCCTCACAAACGCATCCTCACCAGCTGGAGAACAAAAGCCACTGGCTTCTGGACAGAGGAACTGCAAAACACTCACTTCAGGAGTTTCTCAGTAAATAAACTCTCCAAAATCATCATTGCCATTGTAACATTCAAGATGTTTGTTGATACCTTCAAATTCTTTGTAGTTCCTAACTTGTTGAAGTTAGTGTAATTGTTTCATTTTCAGTCCCATTCATTTTGATATCTCCAAGGCTGAATGTTTGAAACCACAGTGAACAAAACTGTTCTAAAAGTCTTACTGGTTATTTCTTGCTGACTATCAGTGACAAAAATCCCAGTTTATTTTAACAGAAACAAATGCAACTGACACTATTTAAAAATTGTTTGCTATAACAGCTACACAATTACACACAACTACCGCTCATTAGATACTGCTGGGTAACAATGTGCTGTCCCAATTAAGCCTCGTAGTGTCCCAAAATAAAAGAAGGGAATCCAGCTGTTTTCTTGATTAGCTTTTGTTCTTCAAGAGTTGTTCCAGATAATCGGTTGCCCAATTAACCGATGGCAAAATTAATCAGAATCCACTTATAGAAGGCTCAGTGTGCAGCATGACAGTTTAATTAAAGACAACTGCTCTGAGTACCAGTTGTACAGAGTACACTCGTGCCAGCATCTTCTTCAGGCTTTGTCACTTCCATCCATCTTGCTGTCTCATTTTAACTCCTTTTATAAATCTATAAGATAATCCTTTTAATGATCTCCAACTACAAAGGAGACACAGTGGGAAGAGCTGGAAGCACCAGATGATTATTCAGTTACATTGTGGGAGAGTTTGTCACAAGTTGTCCTAATATGTGATAGACCTCTAGGTTATCATCTCTCAGACTTTTTCTGCTGTGATTTCCCAGCACTTCATTGTGTAGATTTAAACTGTCCCTTCAATGATGCAGAAGCAATATTCTCAGAACTGGGTCCATGTTAAAATATTGTCCTTTCATAACTGGACATGAATTTTAACTGGGCTCAGACTGATGGGACAAAAGAATTGAAATTTGGAAACATTTTGTTTCTCCACTGTTTCTATCCAGAGGTTAAGTCATTTAAAACAGAAAACAATGACTGTTCCACATCATGTGTGGGTTAATGTTGCAGTTGTAATAATGAATCCTCCATTCTAACAGGATCGTTTACTGGGGTACACCAGGAACACCCCCATGCACTGTCACCTCTGCATCTCGAGGAAGTGACCTTTCTCCGAGCAACTGCACAAAGGCCAAAGCGGATACAGATAAGCAGCAAAATGAAATGTTACCAATGCAGAAAGCGGAAAGGGTTTACGATCCAGAGACAGAATGACTGGCCAAGCAGAATGATGCATGAGGGAGTGGATGGAGAGGGAGGGCTGGAGGATGTTAGCAAGTTGGGGAGGGGACACTGATGGAGTGGAAGCTTTAAGATGGATGCTGCAAGGGGTCAGAAGTGGGTTTCTGCAAAGAATGGGGAGTGGCGAGGCAGTGTGTGTTTGTATTTGTGTGTGTATGCATGTGGTGTCTTTATGTGTGATGTCTGTAAGTATTTGTGGGTGTGTGTGTGTGGAGGGTATGTGTACGTATGTGTGTGCAAATGTATGTGTGTTGTGCATGGTGTCTGTATGAGTGTGTGTATGTATTTGTGTGTGTATGCGCTTGTTTCTCATCATCTGAAACCCTTCTAACACAGGATCAAGATCTTATTCTAAAATTCTTCCTCTGCAGATTCATTCTAAACTTTCAAGTTCTAATTTACAAATTGCTGGTTTTCCCTTCTAATAATCTCCCAGTACCGACATCCAGTGAGGAATTCCAAAGGAATTTCTTTACTCAGTGAGCAGATACAAATGGCTCTCACCATTCACATAGCGTTGTCCAGACAAACACTTTCAATGCATTGAAGTGGAAGTTTAACAGAGTGGAAGGACAGCGAATCACACTGACGGAATATCTAGGAGTCCATGTGGAGTAACCGTTGTCATTAACACGGGTCCATGTGGAGTGACTACCGTCATTAATACTGGTCTGTCTCCATGGAGAGAATCAAATGTTAGATTAGCGTAAATAGGAGAAGTATTAAACGTGGCCCAGAGGGGCTGCTCTCTCCTGTAAATTCTATGCAACCTTCAGAATATCTCCTCCCTTTTCTTCTTATTCAGACTTGGCAAATGCAAGTTCTAATAATCCCCAATCACTCCAATCCCAACACAAAGCAGAAAGGCAGTGCAATGTTCAAACACCAGGTATCACTTGTCAGGCGGGAGCAGTGAAACGTCATTTGTTTCTGATTTGCTGCTTGGTTTTTACATTTGTTAACATAAGCTGAAGTGGAGCAGCCAATGTGCATTCATCTATAATAATGTAATGTTCACTCTTAATGCCGCTTATCACTTGTTAAGTGAGCGAGAATCGAGTTGTCAATTGGAGAGAGTGATTGACTGAGTAAGAGCGTGTAAAGTGTTTCCACAACACATCACAGAAGAATACTAATGGGGATATTCTTCTGTTTCCTGTGCTAAACCCTCGCAGTGCAGTGACTGAAATACATGTTATGGTGGGAATGAGCTTGAAGGTGCTGAGCAAAGTCCATGGGGGTTTCATTGCTTGGAGCTGTGTGGAGAGTCAGGCTGGACACGTCTGACTGAAGCCCCCACTCAGCTGGTCCTCTCTCTAATCCCGTGCCTTGTCAGAGCTGCACCAGACACCTGGATCTGTAGGTGAGAAAACGCCAGCTCAGTTACAACTGGAGTTTGTTTCTGCCTCCACCCGCCCCAGCACTTTGGGAAGAAGTGAATGCTTTGCAGATGGGACAGAACAAAAATGGTCTGAGGTATAGCGGCCTTTAGCTCCGTGGATAGAGAAGGGAAACTGCGGCTGTTCTCTTTGGAACTGAAAAGGCAATGAGGGGATCTGAAAGATGGTCTTAAAATGTTGACTGATATACTGTAGATGAAGTAGATAGAACAAAATGCTTCCTTTAGTTCAAGAACAAGGGGACAGGAAGATGGCTGTGAAACCAAACAAAAGTGGTGTTAGGAGCCAAAATACACAGAGCGATTAGAGTCTGGAATATACTGGAGATTGTCAATTCTTGAGTGGAGCTGGGTAAGTATCTAAAACTTACATCGCTATGGGAAAGGGTAGGAGAATGGGATTGATATTACTTAGACCCAGCATGGATGCAATAGACAGATGTAACAAGAAAAAACACACTAAACATTGATTGTTCACCAAGAGTGTCTTAGAACAAGGTGTGACAGGCTTTGTACATTAACTGAGACTTTGTCCAATGATCTCCAATGGTTTCCCACCAGTTGAATGTTGAGAGAGTGGAGGTACTTCCCATTGATGGAGAGCTCTGGTCTCCGGAGGGGAATCTGAAGCCTTACCTGTCCATGAAGGATTGAACGCTGGCAAGTCCCAGCACACGTTTCTGTGCTGAAGGAAAAATAAATCTTCAGAACCCGATGTGATCTGTCCCAGAGGCTGTGGGGCTCTGATTAGAGATGCTCAGCATAGCTTTGTGCAGGTAAAAGCCAGCGTCACTAACTTGACTGAGGAGGTAACTGAGAGGATTGATGTCTATCGAGCCACATGGTGTGGAAGGTTCAGCCACGTGGGCTCCAGGGTGAGCTGGATAACTGGCTTGGTGATAGAGAGCCTGGAGACAAAGAGCCGTGATGGGCGAATGCTTTCCTGCCCGTGACCCGTAGTGTGCCCCTGGGATCACTGCTGACATCCGCCTGCAGCTCACACTTGGGCAAGGCCCCCGATCAGGGTCATGTGAAACAGCGCATGGTCATATGAGCACCTTGTGTTATCACATCCTGGTTATCCAATCACTACAGCCAGGCTGACAATCTCTGAAGAGTATTGGTAATGGCTTATTATAAATGATTGAAGTTTCCCTTTGGAAAAACCAGCAGGTGTTTGGAAAGTGGTTGAGTTTGCGAGTTACTGCTCAGTGAGCAACGGAAAAATCATCACATTTCAAAGCTCCAAGTTCAAAGCACAGTCGTTATCAAAGTTTGTACGGTATACTGTACACAACCTTGAGATTCATCTTCTTGCAGGCAGCCACAAAACAAAGAAACACAATAGAATTCAAAAAACCCACCTGATGAAGACAATCATACATCCAATGTGCAAAAAAGTAAGAACAAATCATACAAACAATAAAAGAGCAATGAAACAATCCACAAAACACGAGCTACAGAGTCTCCAAAAATATGTCCACACCCAGTTCAGAGCAGCAGCCAGTCCAGGAGCCCAATGGCTGCCGGCCACAGTCACACAGCCAGGTCAGTGCTGAGGTGAGAATCGATGGCTACAGGCCACAGTCACACAGCCAGGTCAGTGCTGAGGTGAGAATCGATGGCTGCCGGCCGCAGACACACAGCCAGGTCAGTGCTGAAGTGAGAATCGATGGCTGCCAGCCACAGTCACACAGCCAGGTCAGTGCTGTGGTGAGAATCGATGGCTACAGGCCACAGTCACACAGTCAGGTCAGTGCTGTGGTGAGAATCGATGGCTGCCAGCCACAGTCACACAGCCAGGTCAGTGCTGAGGTGAGAATCGATGGCTGCCGGCCGCAGACACACAGCCAGGTCAGTGCTGAGGTGAGAATCGATGGCTGCAGGCCACAGTCACACAGCCAGGTCAGTGCTGAGGTGAGAATCGATGGCTGCCAGCCACAGACACTGAGTAAGTTCAATGCTGAGTTGGGAACTGAAGGCTTCAGGCCACAGCTGCAGAGTCAGTTTGACACAAGTAAAGCCTCCTGAAATAGTAAGTTTGTCCTCTGCCCTCGGCCTTGACACCGGAATCATTTTAGTCAGGCTCATTGCTTAAATCAGCCAAACATTGCTTCATTATCTGCTCTTTGGCTCAGGCCATATCACCTCAGTCCAGCCTGAAGATTCAGATCAGCTCAAACCGGTTCCAGCAACGTTCACTGTGGCCGTACCTGCATTCTTGAGAGTCCAGTTCCCCAAATATTTCAGCATACCACAAAAACACTAGTTTATACAAAGCACACCTCCCGTTGGAAAATACCGGACTGCAGATTACAGTGATGGTGGTCCCAATAAAGTATGTTTAGTAGAGTTGTTAGTAGTTTTGCTTGCTTCCAGCAAAGCGTCACCGTATCTCCCCAGTGCCACCTTCACTCAATTTTCACCAGCAATGCTGAAAAACAGCATAAAATTATATCATTAGTTGTGTGTCACAGAAACCAGTGCAATTCATGTCAGTTGTGTCAGACAGTTTCAGCAGAAAAAGAAATAGTTTGTGTTTCAGTTCAGCACCATTTGTTCTGTTGGAGGAGTCCAGATCTGAAACTTCACTGTTTCAAAAAATTGTGCTGATTACGTTCTGATCCAAAATAAAATAAGTTGTCATCCAGGAAAGTCCCAGAAGTCTCACTGGGCCTTCAGGAGCATCCCAGATGTTTGTACTACCAGCTGCCCAGGGCCATTTCAGTCAGGCACCAGCAGGGGTAAATCTTCACTCTTGCTTGCAACTGAGTAAGCCATGTGCACACTGGGACAAGGCCAGACCTGAGAGAGCTGAAGAAGTAGGGAAGGTTGGATAGGTTATAGGCCTGATCAGAGTAGGGTCAGGTTGAGTTGGGGGAGGATTTAGGACGTAGGGGGTGTTATAATGTGAAAAACATTTGCATCCAACAGGGGTTCCATGGATTGATGAGAAGGGGGAAGGGGAATCATTGCTGTGGAGTTGCTGGGTTGAGTTTTGGGCCAATCAGAGTGTTGGGTGTGATGGGAGGATGGGGAGGTCACTGAACTAGGGTAGTGGATCAGAGAGTTGGGTGTGATGGGAGGATGGGGAGGTCACTGAACTAGGGTAGTGGATCAGAGAGTTGGGTGTGATGGGAGGCTGTGGAGATCACTGAACTAGGGTAGTGGATCAGAGAGTTGGGTGTGATGGGAGGATGGGGAGGTCACTGAACTAGGGTAGTGGATCAGAGAGTTGGATGTGATGGGAGGATGGGGAGGTCACTGAACTAGGGAAGTGGATCAGAGAATTGTGTGTGATGGGAGGGTGGACGGGTCACTGAACTAGGGTAGTGGATCAGAGAGTTGGGTGTGATGGGAGGGTGGGGAGGTCACTGAACTAGGGTAGTGGATCAGAGAGTTGTGTGTGATGGGAGGGTGGACGGGTCACTGAACTAGGGTAGTGGATCAGAGAATTGTGTGTGATGGGAGGGTGGACGGGTCACTGAACTAGGGTAGTGGATCAGAGAATTGTGTGTGATGGGAGGGTGGACGGGTCACTGAACTAGGGTAGTGGATCAGAGAGTTGGGTATGATGGGAGGGTGGGGAGGTCACTGAACTAGGGTAGTGGATCAGAGAGTTGGGTGTGATGGGAGGGTGGGGAGGTCACTGAACTAGGGTAGTGGATCAGAGAGTTGGGTGTGATGGGAGGGTGGAGAGGTCACTGAACTAGGGTAGTGGATCAGAGAGTTGGGTGTGATGGGAGGATGGGGAGGTCACTGAACTAGGGTAGTGGATCAGAGAGTTGGGTGTGATGGGACATTGGAGAGGTCACTGAACTAGGGTAGTGGATCAGAGAGTTGGGTGTGATGGGAGGATGGGGAGGTCACTGAACTAGGGTAGTGAATCAGAGAGTTGGGTGTGATGGGAGGGTGGACGGGTCACTGAACTACGGTAGTGGATCAGAGAGTTGGGTGTGATGGGAGGGTGGAGAGGTCACTGAACTAGGGTAGTGGATCAGAGAGTTGGGTGTGATGGAAGGGTGGAGAGGTCACTGAACTAGGGAAGTGGATCAGAGAGTTGGGTGTGATGGGAGGGTGGAGAGGTCACTGAACTAGGGTAGTGGATCAGAGAGTTGGGTGTGATGGGAGGGTGTGGAGATCACTGAACTAGGGTAGTGGATCAGAGAGTTGGGTGTGATGGGAGGGTGGACGGGTCACTGAACTAGGGTAGTGGATCAGAGAGTTGGGTGTGATGGGAGGGTGGAGAGGTCACTGAACTAGGGTAGTGGATCAGAGAGTTGGGTGTGATGGGAGGATGGGGAGGTCACTGAACTAGGGTAGTGGATCAGAGAGTTGGGTGTGATGGGAGGGTGTGGAGATCACTGAACTAGGGTAGTGGATCAGAGAGTTGGGTGTGATGGGAGGGTGGAGAGGTCACTGAACTAGGGTAGTGGATCAGAGGGTTGGGTGTGATGGGAGGATGGGGAGGTCACTGAATGAGGGTAGTGGATCAGAGAGTTGGGTGTGATGGGACATTGGAGAGGTCACTGAACTAGGGTAGTGGATCAGAGAGCTGGGTGTGATGGGAGGATGGGGAGGTCACTGAACTAGGGTAGTGGATCAGAGAGTTGGGTGTGATGGGAAGGTGGGGAGGTCACTGAACTAGGGTAGTGGATCAGAGAGCTGGGTGTGATGGGAGGATGGGGAGGTCACTGAACTAGGGTAGTGGATCAGAGAGTTGGCTGTGATGGGAGGGTGGACGGGTCACTGAACTAGGGTAGTGGATCAGAGAGTTGGGTGTGATGGGAGGATGGGGAGGTCACTGAACTAGGGTAGTGGATCAGAGAGTTGGGTTTGATGGGAGGATGGGGAGGTCACTGAGCTAGGGTAGTGGATCAGAGAGTTGGGTGTGATGGGACATTGGAGAGGTCACTGAACTAGGGTAGTGGATCAGAGAGCTGGGTGTGATGGGAGGATGGGGTGGTCACTGAACTAGGGTAGTGGATCAGAGAGTTGTGTGTGATGGGAGGGTGGACGGGTCACTGAACTAGGGTAGTGGATCAGAGAGTTGGGTGTGATGGGACATTGGAGAGGTCACTGAACTAGGGTAGTGGATCAGAGAGTTGGGTGTGATGGGAGGATGGGGAGGTCACTGAACTAGGGTAGTGGATCAGAGAGTTGGGTGTGATGGGAGGATGGGGAGGTCACTGAACTAGGGTGGTGGATCAGAGAGTTGTGTGTGATGGGAGGGTGGACGGGTCACTGAACTAGGGTAGTGGATCAGAGAGTTGGGTGTGATGGGACATTGGAGAGGTCACTGAACTAGGGTAGTGGATCAGAGAGTTGGGTGTGATGGGAGGATGGGGAGGTCACTGAACTAGGGTAGTGGATCAGAGAGTTGGGTGTGATGGGAGGATGGGGAGGTCACTGAACTAGGGTAGTGGATCAGAGAGTTGGGTTTGATGGGAGGATGGGGAGGTCACTGAGCTAGGGTAGTGGATCAGAGAGTTGGGTGTGATGGGAGGATGGGGAGGTCACTGAACTAGGGTAGTGGATCAGAGAGTTGGGTGTGATGGGATGGTGGACGGGTCACTGAACTAGGGAAGTGGATCAGAGAGTTGGGTGTGATGGGAGGGTGGACGGGTCACTGAACTAGGGTAGTGGATCAGAGAGTTGGGTGTGATGGGAGGATGGGGAGGTCACTGAACTAGGGAAGTGGATCAGAGAGTTGGGTGTGATGGGAGGGTGGAGAGGTCACTGAACTAGGGTAGTGGATCAGAGAGTTGGCTGTGATGGGAGGGTGGGGAGGTCACTGAACTAGGGTAGTGGATCAGAGAGTTGGGTGTGTTGGTGTTGTGGTTCCAAAAGGACATTTGTCAGTGCAGTATGTAGAGGAAGAATCCGGAGGTAGAAGTAGGGCATTCAGGTGAAGAGCCAGGAATAGATCAGGAAAGGTCTATCAGTTCCTTTCTGCACTGAACCTTCTACTATCCATGTCTGTGTTTACAATGCCAGGGCAAAGCGGGAATGATGCCAAGTGAAATGCACACATTTACTGATATATTTAATCTTTGTGAGCCCTCCCCCTGAAAGACAGTGGCGTGGATGGTAGTGAGTGTTGCACAGCCTCTGCAACCCTCCTGAGCAGAGGGAGGGGGAGGGAGTGAGGAGGGGCCGGCAGGGCTATTCAACAGTAGGGACCGTCACGACTGACTCAGCGCCCGGCCTTGCTGGCATTCACTGAGACGGCATGCCACAGCGTAACTCACGGTCTGGCACAGGCGATGTGAGGCTAATTGCGGCCACGCCTGATGTGCCCCCCAGCAGAGATTAATTACCCTTCGCATCTGAACAGGATCTTTCTGCTCTGTGTTCCTCAACGATACATCCTGCAGCTCTTCCCCGGCTGCCCCTTTGAAGGACTGAGATCCAGTTTTGCCCGACTCAGCAGCTGTCTAATTATTTTGGGTTCTTTAAAGGATAATTAAAAATAAAGCAGTGAGGCCAACAGCTGGCAACTGATTTCCGAGTCTGCCCGAGTGCATGCTGTTAGTTAACAAGGAGACTGAAACTCTAATTTGAAGTGTGGTCAATTATACAGCCAAATAGGTTTTGAATCGTGACTTCACGCCACGCCGCTGAGAAATGATTTTCTTCTGAATCCCGTTCTCTCCTGAAATGTGCTGATGTTCAGAAACTTCCTCTCAGTGCCTTTGTTCCACGATTCAGTCGTGAACAAAGTCTGGTTGGATATGTATTTGTGGTTGGGTCCACAGCCAACATGAACTTTGCCCTGTGGACACTCACAGTTCAAAGAAGAAATTTCTCAAGGGTGATTTGGATTGGCTGTAGTGGTACATGACTCCCCTCACCTTCCTCTTTAATCCCCAGAGCCCTTGGCCCAAACGTGGATATCCTGATTACAGTGAGGGTTTCTCTACTACATCACAAATAAAATGGTCTCTGAGAGAGATGCTGTGACCAGCAACTGAACGCACAATCACGATGGCAAGCTGAAGAATAGCAGGAAAGCTCCCGATCATTTTTAATTTTCCATCCGGTTCCCTCGGATTCACACAACAGCAAGAAGGAGCTGTTCATCAGAACCAATGAACAGTTCAGGCCGCAAATTCCCCGGCTCTACTATCTCTGCCCACAACCGCAAACAGGTTTTACAATCTTGGCTTTTCTGGGGTTGGATTTGCTGTCCAGAAAAAGCTGTGAAAGCCAGTCCTATTGAGATCAGACTTCCCACATCCAATTATTCTTGGTAATCCCTATACTTTACAACTCAGTCAATTGCTCAGGCCGTCATTCCCAACATCGAGGTCTCGTCACATTGCGATAGACAGGCCAAGTTGTCTGCTTTCCGACACCATACTCCCAAACAGGTTGTCTCCTGTGTCCTCTGTCACAACAAAAAATCACCTGATGCTTCAAGAATGTGCAGAAGCAGCAACATCTTCACTGGCTAATGGGAACCATGTAGATTCTTCATGGAGAGGGGTGAAGATGAGAACGAGAGCATCTGGGAGCTCTGAGCACCTTGAGACTCCTCAACAGGAGTGAGCAAAGGCGAAATGACTACAGTCAAATGTGCTCAGAACTTCTCACAACTCAGACACGTCCGTCTCCTCTGCGGCATCAGCTGCCTCAGATCTAGTGTTGAGCCAGGGAGCTGCCTCAGACAAAGAGAGCCTGGTCCAGGAAGCTGTTAAATTATCAGTGCACATAAACTCCAACACCAACATCACAGGCTGCTCATGCCCCACAGCTCATCACGGGAGGATTACAGAACAAAATCTGACACCTCAAAACAATACGAGTCCCTGGAACTCCACACTAGCGCTCAGTCCAAGATTACTCATGATTCCTGGCATTAATCCCGGTCTCCAGTGCTGGCATATTGAAGTCAGCAGCAGCTTGTATCCAGCGTCCGGGCTGCAGTGCTCCCATTGCTGCACCCTCGCATTTCTCAGCAAGCTGACTGCCGCGCCCGTCCATTTCTCAGCAAGCTGACTGCCGTACCCATCCATTTCTCAGCAAGCTGACTGCTGCTCCCATCCATTTCTCAGCAAGCTGACTGCCGCGCCCGTCCATTTCTCAGCAAGCTGACTGCTGTACCCGTCCATTTCTCAGCAACCTGACTGCCGCACCCTCGCATTTCTCAGCAAGCTGACTGCCGCGCCCGTCCATTTCTCAGCAAGCTGACTGCCGCGCCCGTCCATTTCTCAGCAAGCTGACTGCCGCGCCCGTCCATTTCTCAGCAAGCTGACTGCCGCGCCCGTCCATTTCTCAGCAAGCTGACTGCTGTACCCGTCCATTTCTCAGCAAGCTGACTGCTGTACCCGTCCATTTCACAGCAAGCTGACTGCTGTACCCGTCCATTTCTCAGCAAGATGACTGCTGTACCCGTCCATTTCTCAGCAAGCTGACTGCTGTACCCATCCATTTCTCAGCAAGCTGACTGCCGCACCCATCCATTTCTCAGCAAGCTGACTGCTGTACCCGTCCATTTCTCAGCAAGCTGACTGCTGTACCCGTCCATTTCTCAGCAAGCTGACTGCCGCACCCTCGCATTTCTCAGCAAGCTGACTGCTGTACCCATCCATTTCTCAGCAAGCTGACTGCTGTACCCGTCCATTTCTCAGCAAGCTGACTGCCGCACCCGTCCATTTCTCAGCAAGATGACTGCTGTACCCATCCATTTCTCAGCAAGCTGACTGCTGTACCCGTCCATTTCTCAGCAAGCTGACTGCCGCACCCGTCCATTTCTCAGCAAGCTGACTGCTGTACCCATCCATTTCTCAGCAAGCTGACTGCTGTACCCGTCCATTTCGCAGCAAGCTGACTGCCGCACCCGTCCATTTCTCAGCAAGCTGATTGCTGTACCCATCCATTTCTCAGCAAGCTGACTGCTGTACCCGTCCATTTCTCAGCAAACTGACTGCTGTACCCGTCCATTTCTCAGCAAGCTGACTGCCGCACCCATCCATTTCTCAGCAAGCTGACTGCTGTACCCGTCCATTTCTCAGCAAGCTGACTGCCGCACCCGTCCATTTCTCAGCAAGCTGACTGCTGTACCCATCCATTTCTCAGCAAGCTGACTGCTGTACCCGTCCATTTCTCAGCAAGCTGACTGCCGCACCCGTCCATTTCTCAGCAAGCTGACTGCTGTACCCATCCATTTCTCAGCAAGCTGACTGCTGTACCCGTCCATTTCTCAGCAAGCTGACTGCCGCACCCTCGCATTTCTCAGCAAGCTGACTGCTGTACCCATCCATTTCTCAGCAAGCTGACTGCTGTACCCGTCCATTTCTCAGCAAGCTGACTGCCGCACCCGTCCATTTCTCAGCAAGCTGACTGCTGTACCCATCCATTTCTCAGCAAGCTGACTGCTGTACCCGTCCATTTCTCAGCAAGCTGACTGCCGCACCCGTCCATTTCTCAGCAAGCTGACTGCTGTACCCATCCATTTCTCAGCAAGCTGACTGCTGTACCCGTCCATTTCTCAGCAAGCTGACTGCCGCACCCTCGCATTTCTCAGCAAGCTGACTGCTGTACCCATCCATTTCTCAGCAAGCTGACTGCCGTACCCATCCATTTCTCAGCAAGCTGACTGCCGCACCCTCGCATTTCTCAGCAAGCTGACTGCTGTACCCGTCCATTTCTCAGCAAGCTGACTGCCGTACCCGTCCATTTCTCAGCAAGCTGACTGCCGTACCCGTCCATTTCTCAGCAAGATGACTGCCGCACCCTCGCATTTCTCAGCAAGCTGACTGCTGTACCCGTCCATTTCTCAGCAAGCTGACTGCTGTACCCGTCCATTTCTCAGCAAGCTGACTGCTGTACCCATCCATTTCTCAGCAAGCTGACTGCCGTACCCGTCCATTTCTCAGCAAGCTGACTGCCGTACCCGTCCATTTCTCATCAAGCTGACTGCCGTACCCGTCCATTTCTCAGCAAGCTGACTGCTGTACCCGTCCATTTCTCAGCAAGCTGACTGCTGTACCCATCCAATTCTCAGCAAGCTGACTGCCGCGCCCATCCATTTCTCAGCAAGCTGACTGCTGTACCCGTCCATTTCGCAGCAAGCTGACTGCTGTACCCATCCATTTCTCAGCAAGCTGACTGCCGTACCCATCCATTTCTCAGCAAGCTGACTGCTGTACCCATCCATTTCTCAGCAAGCTGACTGCTGTACCCGTCCATTTCTCAGCAAGCTGACTGCTGTACCCATCCATTTCTCAGCAAGCTGACTGCTGTACCCGTCCATTTCTCAGCAAGCTGACTGCTGTACCCGTCCATTTCTCAGCAAGCTGACTGCTGTACCCATCCATTTCTCAGCAAGCTGACTGCTGTACCCATCCATTTCTCAGCAAGCTGACTGCTGTACCCATCCATTTCTCAGCAAGCTGACTGCTGTACCCGTCCATTTCTCAGCAAGCTGACTGCTGTACCCATCCATTTCTCAGCAAGCTGACTGCCGCACCCTCGCATTTCTCAGCAAGCTGACTGCCGCACCCTCGCATTTCTCAGCAAGCTGACTGCTGTACCCGTCCATTTCTCAGCAAGCTGACTGCTGTACCCGTCCATTTCTCAGCAAGCTGACTGCCGCACCCTCGCATTTCTCAGCAAGCTGACTGCCGTACCCGTCCATTTCTCAGCAAGCTGACTGCTGTACCCGTCCATTTCTCAGCAAGCTGACTGCCATACCCGTCCATTTCTCAGCAAGCTGACTGCTGTACCCGTCCATTTCTCAGCAAGCTGACTGCTGTACCCATCCATTTCTCAGCAAGCTGACTGCCGTACCCGTCCATTTCTCAGCAAGCTGACTGCCGCACCCTCGCATTTCTCAGCAAGCTGACTGCTGTACCCGTCCATTTCTCAGCAAGCTGACTGCTGTACCCATCCATTTCTCAGCAAGCTGACTGCCGTACCCGTCCATTTCTCAGCAAGCTGACTGCTGTACCCATCCATTTCTCAGCAAGCTGACTGCCGTACCCGTACATTTCTCAGCAAGCTGACTGCCGCACCCTCGCATTTCTCAGCAAGCTGACTGCTGTACCCGTCCATTTCTCAGCAAGCTGACTGCTGTACCTGTCCATTTCTCAGCAAGCTGACTGCTGTACCCATCCATTTCTCAGCAAGCTGACTGCCGCACCCTCGCATTTCTCAGCAAGCTGACTGCTGTACCCGTCCATTTCTCAGCAAGCTGACTGCCGTACCCATCCATTTCTCAGCAAGCTGACTGCTGTACCCGTCCATTTCTCAGCAAGCTGACTGCTGTACCCATCCATTTCTCAGCAAGCTGACTGCTGTACCCATCCATTTCTCAGCAAGCTGACTGCCGTACCCATCCATTTCTCAGCAAGCTGACTGCTGTACCCATCCATTTCTCAGCAAGCTGACTACTGTACCCGTCCATTTCTCAGCAAGCTGATTGCCGCGCCCTCGCGTTTCTCAGCAAGATGACTGCTGTACCCATCCATTTCTCAGCAAGCTGACTGCCGTACCCATCCATTTCTCAGCAAGCTGACTGCCACGCCCGTCCATTTCTCAGCAAGCTGACTGCCGTACCTGTCCATTTCTCAGCAAGCTGACTGCCGCACCCTCGCATTTCTCAGCAAGCTGACTGCCGCACCCTCGCATTTCTCAGCAAGCTGACTGCTGTACCCTCGCATTTCTCAGCAAGCTGACTGCCGCACCCTCGCATTTCTCAGCAAGCTGACTGCCGTACCCGTCCATTTCTCAGCAAGATGACTGCCGTACCCGTCCATTTCTCAGCAAGCTGACTGCTGTACCCATCCATTTCTCAGCAAGCTGACTGCTGTACCCGTCCATTTCTCAGCAAGCTGACTGCTGTACCCATCCATTTCTCAGCAAGCTGACTGCTGTACCCGTCCATTTCTCAGCAAGCTGACTGCTGTACCCATCCATTTCTCAGCAAGCTGACTGCTGCACCCTCGCATTTCTCAGCAAGCTGACTGCTGTACCCGTCCATTTCTCAGCAAGCTGACTGCTGTACCCGTCCATTTCTCAGCAAGCTGACTGCCGCACCCGTCCATTTCTCAGCAAGCTGACTGCTGCACCCTCGCATTTCTCAGCAAGCTGACTGCTGTACCCGTCCATTTCTCAGCAAGCTGACTGCTGTACCCATCCATTTCTCAGCAAGCTGACTGCCGCACCCGTCCATTTCTCAGCAAGCTGACTGCTGTACCCATCCATTTCTCAGCAAGCTGACTGCTGTACCCGTCCATTTCTCAGCAAGATGACTGCCGTACCCGTCCATTTCTCAGCAAGCTGACTGCTGTACCCGTCCATTTCTCAGCAAGCTGACTGCCGCACCCTCGCATTTCTCAGCAAGCTGACTGCTGTACCCTCGCATTTCTCAGCAAGCTGACTGCTGTACCCATCCATTTCTCAGCAAGCTGACTGCTGTACCCGTCCATTTCTCAGCAAGCTGACTGCCGCACCCTCGCATTTCTCAGCAAGCTGACTGCTGTACCCATCCATTTCTCAGCAAGCTGACTGCTGTACCCGTCCATTTCTCAGCAAGCTGACTGCTGTACCCGTCCATTTCTCAGCAAGCTGACTGCCGCACCCTCGCATTTCTCAGCAAGCTGACTGCCGCACCCTCGCATTTCTCAGCAAGCTGACTGCCGCAGCCTCGCATTTCTCAGCAAGCTGACTGCCGCACCCTCGCATTTCTCAGCAAGCTGACTGCCGTACCCGTCCATTTCTCAGCAAGATGACTGCCGTACCCGTCCATTTCTCAGCAAGCTGACTGCCGCACCCTCGCATTTCTCAGCAAGCTGACTGCCGCAGCCTCGCATTTCTCAGCAAGCTGACTGCCGCAGCCTCGCATTTCTCAGCAAGCTGACTGCCGCAGCCTCGCATTTCTCAGCAAGCTGACTGCTGTACCCATCCATTTCTCAGCAAGCTGACTGCTGTACCCGTCCATTTCTCAGCAAGCTGACTGCTGCACCCTCGCATTTCTCAGCAAGCTGACTGCTGTACCCGTCCATTTCTCAGCAAGCTGACTGCTGTACCCGTCCATTTCTCAGCAAGCTGACTGCCGTACCCGTCCATTTCTCAGCAAGCTGACTGCCGCAGCCTCGCATTTCTCAGCAAGCTGACTGCCGCAGCCTCGCATTTCTCAGCAAGCTGACTGCTGTACCCGTCCATTTCTCAGCAAGCTGACTGCTGTACCCGTCCATTTCTCAGCAAGCTGACTGCCGTACCCGTCCATTTCTCAGCAAGCTGACTGCCGCACCCTCGCATTTCTCAGCAAGCTGACTGCTTTACCCGTCCATTTCTCAGCAAGCTGACTGCTGTACCCATCCATTTCTCAGCAAGCTGACTGCTGTACCCGTCCATTTCTCAGCAAGCTGACTGCCGCACCCTCGCATTTCTCAGCAAGCTGACTGCTGTACCCTCGCATTTCTCAGCAAGCTGACTGCTGTACCCATCCATTTCTCAGCAAGCTGACTGCTGTACCCGTCCATTTCTCAGCAAGCTGACTGCCGCACCCTCGCATTTCTCAGCAAGCTGACTGCTGTACCCATCCATTTCTCAGCAAGCTGACTGCTGTACCTGTCCATTTCTCAGCAAGCTGACTGCTGTACCCGTCCATTTCTCAGCAAGCTGACTGCCGCACCCTCGCATTTCTCAGCAAGCTGACTGCCGCACCCTCGCATTTCTCAGCAAGCTGACTGCTGCACCCTCGCATTTCTCAGCAAGCTGACTGCCGTACCCGTCCATTTCTCAGCAAGATGACTGCCGTACCCGTCCATTTCTCAGCAAGATGACTGCCGTACCCGTCCATTTCTCAGCAAGCTGACTGCTGCACCCTCGCATTTCTCAGCAAGCTGACTGCCGCACCCTCGCATTTCTCAGCAAGCTGACTGCCGCAGCCTCGCATTTCTCAGCAAGCTGACTGCCGCAGCCTCGCATTTCTCAGCAAGCTGACTGCTGTACCCATCCATTTCTCAGCAAGCTGACTGCTGTACCCGTCCATTTCTCAGCAAGCTGACTGCTGCACCCTCGCATTTCTCAGCAAGCTGACTGCTGTACCCGTCCATTTCTCAGCAAGCTGACTGCCGCACCCTCGCATTTCTCAGCAAGCTGACTGCTGTACCCATCCATTTCTCAGCAAGCTGACTGCTGCACCCTCGCATTTCTCAGCAAGCTGACTGCTGTACCCGTCCATTTCTCAGCAAGCTGACTGCTGTACCCGTCCATTTCTCAGCAAGCTGACTGCCGTACCCGTCCATTTCTCAGCAAGCTGACTGCCGCAGCCTCGCATTTCTCAGCAAGCTGACTGCCGCAGCCTCGCATTTCTCAGCAAGCTGACTGCTGTACCCGTCCATTTCTCAGCAAGCTGACTGCTGTACCCGTCCATTTCTCAGCAAGCTGACTGCTGTACCCGTCCATTTCTCAGCAAGCTGACTGCCGTACCCGTCCATTTCTCAGCAAGCTGACTGCCGCAGCCTCGCATTTCTCAGCAAGCTGACTGCCGTACCCATCCATTTCTCAGCAAGCTGACTGCTGTACCCGTCCATTTCTCAGCAAGCTGACTGCCGTACCCGTCCATTTCTCAGCAAGCTGACTGCTGTACCCGTCCATTTCTCAGCAAGCTGACTGCCGCACCCTCGCATTTCTCAGCAAGCTGACTGCTGTACCCATCCATTTCTCAGCAAGCTGACTGCTGTACCCGTCCATTTCTCAGCAAGCTGACTGCCGCACCCTCCCATTTCTCAGCAAGCTGACTGCTGTACCCATCCATTTCTCAGCAAGCTGACTGCCGTACCCGTCCATTTCTCAGCAAGCTGACTGCTGTACCCGTCCATTTCTCAGCAAGCTGACTGCTGTACCCGTCCATTTCTCAGCAAGCTGACTGCCGCACCCTCGCATTTCTCAGCAAGCTGACTGCTGTACCCATCCATTTCTCAGCAAGCTGACTGCTGTACCCGTCCATTTCTCAGCAAGCTGACTGCTGTACCCGTCCATTTCTCAGCAAGATGACTGCTGTACCCGTCCATTTCTCAGCAAGCTGACTGCTGTACCCGTCCATTTCTCAGCAAGATGACTGCCGTACCCGTCCATTTCTCAGCAAGCTGACTGCTGTACCCGTCCATTTCTCAGCAAGCTGACTGCCGCACCCTCGCATTTCTCAGCAAGCTGACTGCCGCAGCCTCGCATTTCTCAGCAAGCTGACTGCCGCAGCCTCGCATTTCTCAGCAAGCTGACTGCCGTACCCGTCCATTTCTCAGCAAGATGACTGCCGCACCCTCGCATTTCTCAGCAAGCTGACTGCCGCAGCCTCGCATTTCTCAGCAAGCTGACTGCCGCAGCCTCGCATTTCTCAGCAAGCTGACTGCCGCACCCTCGCATTTCTCAGCAAGCTGACTGCTGCACCCTCGCATTTCTCAGCAAGCTGACTGCCGCACCCTTGCATTTCTCAGCAAGCTGACTGCCGCACCCTCGCATTTCTCAGCAAGCTGACTGCTGCAGCAAAGTCTGCGGCATGTAATGCCTGTGCAGCAACCACCATCCCTGTTCAAAGCGTCAGCTGGTACCGGCTGCTGAGCAAAGGGTACATAGAATTATTTTGTTATTAAGTTACAATGTCACAGAACAATTCCAACTTGGATGGAGACTATTCTGCGCTAAGCGACATGGCTGGTACAGCTGCTATCCCACAGGTCCACACCCCATTTCGATCCTGATCTCAGGATCTGTCTGTTACTATGTGGCTGTCTGTCTTTCTCCCATGTATGAAACACGTGTGACTTGATTGCCCTCTATATATTGCCCACAGTGTGAAGAAAGTACTGGATTCTGGGTCAGTTGATGGGTATTTTTGCCCAGTGTGGAGAGAGTACTGGAATCCAGGGCAGTTGATGGGAATGGGAGAGAACAAAATAGGATTACTTTAAATGGATGCTCAATTGCTAGCATAGATCCAGTGTGTTACAATATGGCAGCAATGAATATAGAAATGAGACAGGATTTTTTATAAACAAATAAAACATTTATATAAACACTGCTCAATGAAAATGAGAAGTAACCAAACTACTAACTTAACTGGAAGTTAACTGCTGTATGGTAACTCGAACAGTTCTTGAAGTGATAAATGTGAACACAGTTTTTAAGGGAGGTAAGTGCAAAAGTCCAAAAGGTTTACACAGTCAATTAGGAGAGACTTTCCTGAAATAACAAATTCCTCAACAACGTGGCATTACTGCTGATCCCAGCTGAAATATGCCTTGCCCAAAGGATTTATGACGAAGGAAATAAAATGGCTTAAAGGCACTGACCTTTCCTTGGCGAAACATTGCATTCAGCCCTTTCTGCTTTCGCAATGCAGGACCTATCTCGGATGCAGGCCACTACCCTCTGAATGAGGAGTCAATAAGGTTGATCCTGTGTTACCGATGTTGAGACCAACTTTACTCGATCCTTTGGGTTTTCTGTACTCCTGTAAATTCTTCACTCTCCGACTGGACTGCAAAGGTAGAAACCAATACTGGCAGCGTTTGGCGAAACTGCCAGCAATAACCTTTGAGACTTAGACAGAAAGCAAAACTCCACCTTGAAACAAAGCTGCATCATGAGACGAACACACAGCATAATGGAGTCACTGACGAATTAAACCACAAACTGACCTGCGTCACAACAAGGCCTTCCCCTTTTATACCTGTTGAAACAGGCCATCACATGACCTCTCACTGGTGGGAAATTACATCACCCCACCATCACAACACCATTACATCATGCTCACCAGATATTCAATTATATCATGGTCATGTGACAGTCACAAGATACCCACGGGATATGTAACACCTCCCCCCAAGAAAAAATTAGAACAAAATATTAACAATTACCTATTTACAAAAAAAACTCATGTATAAAATTTACAACATACACAGTGTGCATAGTATTATCATACGGCACCTTACAAATTACTATACAGTAGGAGTGTTAAAAATGTTAAATATCACTCCATTAAAAAATTACATTGTACATTCAACATCTAGATAGACAATCAGCAATCACATTATCTTTGCCTTTAACGTGAGTTATCAAAATATTGTACTCCTGTAACATCAAACTTTGTTGCTAAATTGGAGCTTGATTTATTTCCTTAACCAAACCTGGATCTACAACATAATTAAGGTAAGTTACAGTGGCATGCCCAAATGCACTTTCAGCTAAGTTAGCTTTAAGTTAGCTTTTGAAAGCCTTTCAAATAGTTTCTCCACCGGAGTAACATGTGCTTTTCAAGTACCATTTTCTGTAACTAAATCATCAATATAGGCATCTCCAACACTTACATCATATGAAGTTACTGTGGTTCTTCTAGGAACATCTGGAAATAAATCCCTATATTTAAAATTTAATTGCCTCATGCTCTGTTTCTTCTCTGGCTGTAAATGTGCTAATTTCTCATCAATATTTTCCAGAATGGTTGAGTTTGGTAATCTGGCAGAAACAATGTTGGGTTTAGAATGAGTTTTAGATGAATCATCCATTAAATTTCTAGTGAGATTTGACTCAATATTATTGACCACAACAGTCATAGTAGCAGACTGTTTTGCATAATATGGTTTTACCATATTTACGTGGCAAAGCTGTACTGGTCTTCTTCGCTCTGGCATTTTTATCACATAATCATTAACTTTAGACATAACTTCATAAGGACCATGAAATTTAGCTTGTAAAGGATTCCTTTGCACTGAGAAAAGCACCAACACCTTACCTCCAAGCTTAAATGTCTTTATCCTAGCTTTTTATCATACCAGGTTTGCATTTACTCCTGAGCTGATTTTAAATTTTCCCTGGCTAAACTACAAGCTGTATGTAATCTGTCCTTAAATTTTAAAACATAGACCAGCAAATTAGTGTGTACCTCTTTATTAATCCATTGTTCTTTTAATAAGGCCAAAGGTCCTCTAACACTATGCCCAAATACAAGTTCAAATGGACTAAAAACCTAATGAATCCTGTACCGACTCCCATACTGCAAATAGAGGTAAATATATGCCCTCATCCCAATCACTTTCATTTTCTACTCAATACGTCCTAATCATAGTCTTGAGGATAGAATGAAACATCTCCAGTGCTCCTTGTGGTTCTGGATGGTATCCAGACAAGGTAATCTGCTTAGCTCCCAGTTTATAAACTATCTGCTGAAACAATCCAGACATAAAATTACTACCTTGATCAGATTGTATTTCCTTTGGCAACCCAAAATAAGTAAAGAATTTTATAAGGGTCTTTGTTACAGTTTTAGTCATTATATTCCTAAGTGATACTGCCTCTGGAAACCTAGACACAGTGCATATGATAGTCAACAAGTATTGATGACCAGTTTTTGTTTTTGGTAATGGACCTACACAATCTATAATAATTTTGGAAAACAGTTCACCGGATGCGGGAATAGGTTGCAATGGAGCCACTGGTGTAACTTGATTAGGTTTTCCCACAATTTGGCGAGTATGACACACTCTGCAAAACATCACCACATCTTTTCTCAAACTAGGCCAGTAAAAATTTTTAAAAACCTTGTCCACAGTTTTCTTCACCCCTTGATGTCCACCCAAGGGTACACTATGGGCTAAAGTTAAAATTTCATTTCGATAAACTTTAGGAATAACTACCTGGTGAACAACCTTCCATTCTTCACTTGTAGGGATTGTAGGTGATCTCCACTTCCTCATTAATATTCCTTTCTCAAAATAATATCCTACTGGCACCTTATCAATTTCACTAGCAGGAAGAACTTGTTCCTTTAGTTTGACAATCTCAGAGTCTCTGCTCTATCATCTCCTTCCGAGACAGAGACAAATCTTCTGGGTCAGACTTACTCCAAGAATTTTGTTCAAACAATGAAGGTAAGAACGTCTCTGACACATTCTCAAAATTCAAATCCCAAGTTGAACAGTCATGGGTAACAACCTCATTTTGCACATCAAACTTTTTAGCCATAGCTCTAACTACAGCACCGGAGGAATCTGTGTTAGAATTCATCTGTGGTTCCCCTGATTTTATTGTCAAATGCACTTAAGGACAAGCTTGTCCATCTACCAAGTTATTTCTTAACAATAGAGAAACATCATTCACGGGTAAGCTAGGTTGTAGTCCTACTTTAACAAGTCCTGTAACTAAGCTGACCTTAAATTTACTCTATGCAAATGCACAGGCATAAGGGCACTCCCAACACCTCATATATAGTTTACCTCACCAGTGTCAGACTCATCATTAAACTTTTACACACTAACATCAGTGATTGAGAAGCTCTAGTATCTCTAAGGATTTTTAATGGCACCGGAGTGGATCCTTCCTTCAGGGATACAAATCCTTCAGTTATAAAATGATCATACCCCCTTTTAACTTGGTCAGACTTTAACAAAGCTTCATTTGTATTTATCGAACTCTGTGGATTTACAGGTTTTTCAGAATGTTGCACACAAGCATCTGGGACTGCTTCCTTCTCCTTTTTCAATCGGAAATGCGACCTAGTTTCTTACAATAATAGAAATGAGACCAAACTGTCTTTCCTTCACAGGTTTTCCTTCAGCCTTACCTTTCTCACTAACTTCTGATTTAATTTCTGGTTTACCTTGTCTCTCTGTGCTATTTTTCCTTTTAAAAGTTCTGCCCTGAGGAAATGTATTCTTGTGGATTAAAGCATACTCATCAGCTAATTTAGCAGACTCCTGCAATGTAGCAGTGTCCCTCTCATTTAAGTATGTTCTTACTTCAATAGGGATGCTCCTTTTAAACTCCTCCATTAAAATCAGCCTTTTCAATTTATTATAGTTCCTATTTACATTTTTAGAGGAAACCCATCTCTCCAAACACACACCTTTATCGTAGGCAAAATCCACATAAGTTTTTTCCAAGGATTTCTCTATTTGCTTCTGGAACTAGATCATATGCTTTTAATATATGCTGCCTCACAATATCATAGTCAAGTGTTTGCTCAGCAGTTAAAGCTGTATAACCTTGCTGTGCTTTCCCTTGAATTACACTCTGTAACAACACTGGCCATTTCTCTTTCAGCCACTCTGAAATCAGAGCAACAGTTTCAAAATGTTGAAAATATTTCTCTGCTTCTGTTTCACTAAATGGAGGAACCAATTTAATTTCCTGACTAACAACAAACATTTTTCTAGAACCAGAGGACTGATCACTCGACCTTAATTCCGCCATCACAAGTTCAAATGCTCTCTGTTTATTTTCAGCTTCTAACTGCCTCAGTTCCAAGTTAGCTTCTAATTGTTTCTTTTCATTTTCAGCTTCTAACCTACATCGCTCCAAGTCCATTTTATTTTATTTAACTTCATTTGTTCGATTTGTAACTGCATCTCTAGATTACTTATTGGAAACATATCTAAAACCACTTCATCAAAATCACCCGTCTCTACATAGTGTGACGTGATTTTTCTCTGAATTACAGTCTTTGTTGTAGTCTTCAAAATACTTTTAAGTTCCAACCTGCTAGCAATCTCAGATACATCACTGTTTTTTACCTTCGCTAATACTCTGGGTCTGGCAATGCCAGAAAGTCATTAATATTCATTGTTGCCGAATATTACCAACAAACCAAACAAACAAAAGAATTGGTTATTTTCCTTTTCAAATCAGATCGATAAGTAAACAAGCATTTAAGCACAAAAATGGTACGAGCCCCCAGTTGTGACAATACGGCAACAATGTATATAGAATTCAGACAGATTTTTTATAAACAAATAAAACATTTTTTTAAACACTGCTCAATAAAAATGAAAAATAACCAAATGACTAATTTAACTGGAAGTTAACTGCTATATGGCAACTCGAACAGTTCTGAAAGTGATTAATGTGAACGCAGTTCTTAAAGTGATAAATGGAGAAGTCCAAATGATTTACACAGTCAATTAGAAGAGACTTTCCTGAAGTAACATATTCCTCGACGACGTGACATTACTGCTGATCCCAGCTGAAATATGGCTTGCCCGAAGGATTTACAATGAAGGAAATAAAATGCCTTAAAGGCACTGACCTTTCCTTGGTGAAACACTGTGTCCAGCCCTTTCTGCTTTCACAATGCAGAAGCTATCTCGGAATGCAGGCCACTACCCTTTGAATGAGGATTCAGTAAGATCGATCCTGTATTACCGACGACGACGCCAACTTTACTCGATTCTTCGGGTTTTTCGTATTTCCGTAAATTCTTCACTCTCCTACTGGACTGCAAAGGTAGAAACCAATACTGGCAGCATTTGGTGAGACTGCTGGCAATAACCTCTGAGACTTAAGATGGAAAGCTAAACTCCACTTTAAAACAAAACTGCGTCATGAGATGATTACGCAGCATAACGGAGTCACTGACGAATTAAACCACAAACTGACCTGTGTCACAGCAAGGCTTTCTGGTTTTATACCTGTTGAAACAGGCCATCACATGACCTCTCACTGGTGGGAAATTGCATCACCCCATCATCATAAGACCATTACATCATGCTCACCAGATATTCAATTACATCATGGTCATGTGACAGTCACAAGATACCCACGGGGTATGTAACAAATGGGCTGAAAGGCATGTTCCTGTGCTGTACGACTCAGTGAGTCCACACATCTCTGCCAAATAAGTCCATCTCATTCCATTCCCTTGTTCTTTCCCATTGTCTGACAAATTCTTTCCCACTAAATACCTCTTCAGCTTCCTCTCAAGCACAACAGCTGATTCTGTCTCCACTGTTACACCAGCTCAATTAATGTGTAAATTAAAATTCCTCATTTCACTTTTGGTTCTATTGCCAATCACTTTCCTTCTCCAAGCCCTTGTTCTTGGCCCCTCTGTCGATGGGAAAGTTTTTATCTATGATCCTCTTTGTGACGTTAATCACCTGTCAGATCCCCTCACTGCCTCCTCTGTTCCAACGAGGAAAGCCCCACCTCTCCAGTGTATCCACAGAACTAAATTCTCTTAGCCTAGAAGCCATCTTTGTAAATCTTTTTCCTCCATCTACAAAGCCTTACGTTGATCTTACAATGTGATGGCTAGAAATGGACACAGATTTCCAGGTGGACTAATGTTTTATAAAGGTTCCTTATGAATTCTTTGCCCTTGTGTTTATAAAGACCATGAACTGGATGCGCTGAAGCACTGGGAGCTGGGCTCACAGCAGAGCCTGTAGCTGTGTCCATGCTGGAGTACCAAGTGCACCAGTGATAAGTGAGAAGTGATCTCAGGGTAACATCATATCTGGTCCGTGTAGCACAGGCTACTGATGTACTGATCTATAATGTGTTCCAGGTGGAGCTTAGATTCTGCTGGAGTTCACGTCAGTTCCACTTACAGTAGAACATCAGGGATATAAACAAGGGTGCTGATTGCAACTTGGAAAAAATGGAGCTCCCTGCACCTAACGATGCTCCTGTGTCCGTCCTCCGACCAGATGTAACTTACTGAGCCACATACAAGAAGGGCTTCACAGGGGCAAGACCAGATCAGGAAGCATAAAGTTAGCAGGAAACAATTCCTGGGTCTCAGTGACTGGAGGTTAAAGCCAGATCACAAAGCAGCTTCTCTAACAGAGAGTGAAGGGTCTCAGCCTGAAACGTTAACTCTTTACTTCTGCTGCCTGACCTGCTGAGTTCCTCCAGTATTCTGTGTGTGTTACTCTGGATTTCCAGCATCTGCAGAATCTCTTGTGTTTATCAACAGAGCACAGGCTTCTGAGTGTGACACAAAGTTTGTTCATTACTGTTCTGAGAACACTGGGAGCTGTTTCACTGTGCTTTGTTTGACGGTGTTCCTGAGCTTTGCAGTGGGTTGTTGGACTCTATCAATCACCCTTATAAAGAGGTGACTGACTATGCACAGAAAGGCCGAGCAGAATAGCGTGTCTTTCTCCCTTGGCCTTCACACTGAGACCCCTGCCTGTCTGGTCCAAGCCCAGGCAGCTGCCATTGTAACACATTGGCCCTCTGCTGCCACACAAGCACAGACACTCCCCGGCTGCACAAAGGTCAGGCAGGAACTCGGACACTTCTCATCCCAGTGGTGACAGAGACCATTAGGCAGCTGTATCACCTTTTACCGCTGATCTAGCCGAGGTGAACTAGCTCAGGCCAGACAGGGACTGGAACTTTGACCTTCTTGGTCGCTGGAGCAGGAGTTTGATGGACAATCTCTCTGAGGCGATTCAAAAGCAATGCTTGGTGATTTAACCCTCAGAGTACAAAGGATGGCAGATAGCACCCCGCTGAACTCAGCTTTGAATGTACGTCCCTGAGTGAAAAGAAATGTAACAGAGAGGAATCGAAGGCTGTACTGTTCACTGTGAATAGTAAGGTGGTGTTGGCTTTAGAGCTGAATAATATGAACACACCATCCCATATAAACTGCCTCTGGGGGTTGGGTACCGTGAGTCCTGATAATGCTGATGTTGTCCTTCAGGATTTTCCCTTCTCCTCTAGACCCAGCAACTCCTCCCGCTTGTCCCCATTCAGTCTGTGAGGAACACAGGAGGACACTGAGCCAATAATCGGATGATAGAGTCATGGGGTCCTGCAGTTTGGAAACAAGCCCTCAGACCAAACTCATCCAAGCCGACTGTGTTTGCCAGCAAGCCTGTTCCATCTGCCCACATTTGACCCAGATCCCTCTCAGTGTCTTCTGCCCATGTACTTACCGAGATGGCTTTGAAACGTCACTAATATGACCCCTCAACCACCACTGGCAGCTCATTCCAAATACACACAACCCTTTGTGTGAAAACCCTACTCCTTTTAAATCTCTCACCTCTGACCTTAAACCTATATCCTCTTGTTTTTAGCATCTCCGCCCTGGGCAAAGACCACATACTTTCACCCTGCTTGTGTCCCTCATGACCTTATCTACTCCTGTCAGGTCACCGCTCAATCGCCTCCATTACAGGGAATGAAGTCCTAGTCCAGGCATCTTCTCCTTGCAACTCAGGGCCCCAAGTCTAGGGGACATCTTGGAAAATCTTTTCTGCTCTCTTTCTAGTTTCATACCATCTCTCTGGTAACAGGACAACCAGAACTGCACACAGCACTTGAAGTGAGGCCTCACCAGCGTCTTCTATAACTGCAACATAACTTCCCAGCTCCTTATTCTTGCAGAGTTGTTCCCATACCAAGCTGCATTTGTATAAGATGCATTCTGTGGTATATTGATAGAAGTCAGTGAGGATCAAAGGAGACAAGACATATTTCTTTAGGCTCCTGAGAAAGTAAAGATCCTGCTGAGCTTTCCTGGCTGTGGTGCCTCCATGGTTGGACCAGGACAGGTTGTTGGTGATGTTCACTCCTCAGAACTTGCCTCACTCATCTCCCTCAAACTTTACCCATCTAAACTTAAATGTATGCCTCATGTTATCTAACATTTTCACCCTGGGGCAAAAAGACTCTGACTATTGACCAGTGGTTCAGGATGTCAGATCACCACCACCTTGACAAGAGATGGGGATCAAATGCAAATCACTGGAACTTTGCATGCAAGAGCAGCAAGCAGTTAGGACATCAAATGGTATGTTGAGCTTTGCAAGTGGATTTGAGCTTAACAATAATGAAACCTTGAGACTTTGTTTACTGGTCTGGTACTCCCGTCCAAGCAAGGATAAGCTTGAGGTGAAGGAAGTGCAACAAGAATTCATCAGGTTGATTTCTGGTGTCACAGTATTGATCTTCCAGGAGACATTATACTATTTTGAGTTTAGAAGAATGAGAGGCGATTTCATTGAAATGTCTGCAGTTGTTATAGGGGTTGACAGGGAGATGTGAGGTCAATGTTCCCCCAGCCAGATGTATCTCGATCTAGGACCCACAAACTTTAAATCAGGGAGGTTTTGTAGACATTCAGGGAATTTGGGAATAAGTGTAGAAAAATGTTGCCTAGGTAGGAGATTAGCTTTGGTTTTGTTCAATGCAGACCAGGCAAGGGGACATTAAATGGCCAACTTCTGAATTTATTTCTGTTGGTTCAGATGCTGCCATTGCCCATGACACCATATCCCATGGATGAAAGAAAAATGAAACCAAGCTGGTGTACAGAAATGGAGATTTATTTTCTTTTTGATAAGCTTGTTAGATAAAGAAGAGAGATGGGAGGAAAAATAAATTTTCACTATTGTTTAAAATGTAATTGTATTTAGTTGAAGCATTAACATTAATATGAAAATTCCCATTTAGGATCTTTATTAACTGCCATTTAATTCAGTGTCACAGTCTGGAACTGAAAGCAGAAGTAGGCAGTTTGGAATTCCTCGTCATTCCAGGGTTAATATTTGTGTAATGTGATGTAACCACTTCAGCTACTCAGCAGTCAATTCCTCCCTTAATTAAACACGTGTGGTTGATGTTTACAGGGACAGCAGATTAAAACACAGACACAATGGGAGGTAACAACCCATCCTGGCATGAGGTGCTACACTTGGCAGGCTATAACAGCAAAAGCCTAAAGATGAATCCTTTCTGCCGGGTTTATTGGCACAGAGTTGAATCAGACTTAATTTGTGATACGAAGCGAATCACATTTAGTCATTAATCCTTCTGAATTAGTTTGGTGATTCTCCAACGCTGCCCAGTTTTCAGTTCTCTAACCCAGACTGCAGAGGCCAGTTTGGATCACTGAGGTTAACCTCGTCCTGTAAAGACAACGACAATGCATGGCCAGGTGGACAGAGGTTCAGCAGCTGAGCATCTCGTCGTCACTGAGTATTCGAGCATCAGAGTACGGAAACAGGCCCTTTCACCCATTCAGTCCATGGCTCCCTGATCTCCTGTCCAGCACACCTACCTGCACCCAGACCACAGACCTCCAAACCCCTCTCATCCACATGGACCCATCCAAACTTCTCTTCAATGTTGCAGTTGAACCCACATCTACCATTTTGCACTCACTCCACCCTCAGAGGGAAGAAGTTACCCCTTAAATTGCCCCGGAATATTTCATGTTTCACCCTAGACATCTGATCTTTATTTGCAGTCTCACTCAAACTGAGAGAAATAAATGTCTCCATGCATTTGTTCTATCTATACCCCTCATAAGTGTGTAAACCTCAATAAGATCTCCCCTCATTCTCCTGCTCTCCAGGGAATAAAGTTCTAACCTATTTAACCCCTCCGTATAACTCAGATCCTGAGGTCCCGGCAATGTCCTTGTGAATTTCCTCTGCACCCTATTGAGCTTATTGTTACCTTTCCTGTAGGCAGGTGACCAGAAAACATCCAGATGTCTGCAGTGATCTTTTCACACTAGAACACAAAGGAAATGAACATTTCTCCCACCTTTACGGGCAGCCACTCCAACATAGATAAGTATTTTTCTTAAAAGTAACACAGAAACACCTCAAGTAGCTGGTGGATACAAATTAGGAAACATCAAACTAGAATTATTCTAATTAATGGAATTCCAGATAAAAAGGGAAAGATTGGCTGAGCAAAGTAACATCGAGGGAACAGATTAACCATCATGTTATGTGATAGTTTTAGAGAAAGGGCTGAATGGCCTACTTGTTCTGTTTCTTATTTATATTGTTTGCAGTGTTCAGAATGGGAAGGTCTCCCAGATATCTCTGATCCTAGTGAACGATGTGGTTGAGAGGGATATTAATTGTGTCCCTGTGGAAAATTCTTAGGATTTGGGGCCCCATATCCCAAACTTCCTCAGCCGTCTGAGGTGAAAGAGGCGCTGTTGTGCTTTTTTCACCACACAGTTGGTGTGTACAGGCCACGTGAGGTCCTTGATGATGTTTATGCTGAGGAACTTAAAGCTGTTTACCCTCTGAACCCCAGATCCATTGACGTTAATAGGGGTTAGCTCGTCTCCATTCCTCCTGTAATCCAGAACCAGATCCTTTGTTTTTGAGACACTGAGGGAGAGGTTGTTTTCTTGACACCACTGTGTTAGAGAGATGACTTCTTCCCTGTCAGAAATCAACAGTATCTTTCAAAAGCATTGGTTCTGAACTATTGATGTCCTTACGAATCCAATTATATTTCAGATAAACATCGACTGCAAGTTGATTAACAGGAAAACAAGCCTATAACTAATTTTATTGTTGGAAACCAAGTGTTAATGTTAAATTTTGGGGTTGTACTGGTAAACATTACTCCCCAAATAGACAATGTACAATCCATCGATAGACAAGCATTCAATTATTGCTGTGAATTCAGTCACATGGTATTATCATCAACAGAGAAAAAAACAATTTGGATCTTAATCATATTCATGTTTTAAAAACTGGAGGAAAATTGGCTGTCCAGCCAAGCCTGTACAGAGCTCACTCTCATTACCACACTGACGTGATCCTTCCGTTCACTTGGACGGTGAAACTTCTGATGACAGAAGTTGTTCAGACATACACTGTCAGAGGGCCACCCACTTCTTTAAGGTCTATGAAGGAAATGACTCTTGGAGTAATTTGATGAGTCAGTCTATGCTACGATTCTCCAGACTGAAACGCAAGCTCAGTTTTAAGGATCGATTTGTGGTATCTGCAACAAAGAATGTTCTCGACGGACTTGATATTCGTCAGCAGTGGCCAGAAGAAACTCAGTCAAATCAAAAGAATATTTTCCAGTTCAGTATGAGAGTAACTGGACTGACTTGATCAGATGGCGATGAACCTCCTTCCACCGGTTTCCTGTGCAGACCCACACTAAGCCTCTGACTGGCTAAACACTCCAGTTGAAACCATAGCTAAAACCTTTCCAGTTGTTGAAAGTTTAACTTCTGCTCCAGCAAATACAGTTTCTGGGCGGATTGGCATGACTTTAAATTGGAAAAGTGTATTCTTGCGGTTTTCCAATAGACGACTTCCCTTGACATCAAAATTATTGTTTTTATCGTGCTCCTTCTACTGAAATATTGAAGCCTGCAAGGATGGAAATTCAGAGACTCCTGCTTTTTGTGTAACAGCTGCACTCCAGTGACTCCACCAACTCCAATACCTGACCTGCCATACCATGGCTTATTTCTTGTAAGTCTGTTTTGCTCTCCCCACCTCGAACTCGCCTCTTTACTCATTCCTCTGGTTCAGCTGTGACCCCGGAAGAGTGACGAGCAGGGACCTCCCTAGCCATGTTAATCTTGCTCCTCTCCTTTTCCTAGCCCAGACGGGTGTACGGGTATGCATGCTTCTCACCTGATCCTGAGGGGGGTTGGGGTGTGTCAGTCTCGAATATCAATCTAATAACACAATCCCACAGAAAGATGAGTCGACAAACTTAATTTTTCACTCACCTATTTGGATTTTTAAAATTTGCTTTTTAAAATTGGTAACCTTTTATATATTACAGTCTTAAGACTGTATATGCTGTGCTTTGTAAATGTGTTGTTGACTGTTAATGACAACATGATATTACCTTAGATTTTTATAACTGAATCATTTTTAAGAACCCGTGTTACTATAGCTTGTGTGTGATGTTATGGAACTGTATAAGACTTACCAGGAGGAGAATGATAGCTACCTTTGAGGAATACTGTAAACCTGAGAACATTTGTTTCCTACTCTGTTGTGATATGTTCGGAAATGGAGATGTAATCCTAGGGTCTACAAAGCATTGTATTGCCACAAGGTCAACATGACCAGCTGACCTGACGAATTAACAGTGACAAAGAGAGTGAGCCAGACTTGCATCAAGGAAGTGGGAAGAGCAGTTTGTGAAGTAGAAAATGTTAAAGATGTACCAATATGGACACGGATGTGTCAGCATTGTGTGATTATGGAAAATTACAATGGCAACTATCCTCTGAGGTTTCAGAAATACATACAGCTGAGATTAAGGGAGTGGATACTCTAAAGGGAGAATCACACAGAAACTCCTACACTGGGAAATACTCAATGTTTCTTTGAAAATCAGATCAAGAACAGCTCTTCTAACACTGGTTACCTACTGAAATGGTTGGTGGGGTAACAGACGGCTCCCAAGGGGAGACTTATCAGAAAACTGATCCATAGGGAGAAACCGGGTTCGAAATCTTCACCTAGCACAAGGGGGATGATGGATATTCACCGTCTTTGGGCCAGAGGCCTTGTTTTTTTTTACCAAGCTCAGCTTTAAAAAATTTGCAGCTGACATTTCTAAAATAATTTTTTTTGAACAAGTTAAACTTGCAACTAATATTCTTTGTTTAGCTGTTTCTTATAAACAGGAGCCAGTCTTCAGCTTTTGATGTAACTAGCAACTAGTTTGAGAAAGCACTGTATATCACATGTGTGTGAAGTCACCCAAGTAGTAAAGAAATAGTATAAAATATAGAGAACAGTCTATGCTTTTTATGAATAGCTTGACAGAAACACGGTTGAATTAGAATCCATTCCTCTGTCTTGAATTTCAGCTTTGGGCGATTGGTTCATTTGCTGCTCATGGGTATGTCTTGTTACCTCATAGAAATTGTACCTGAGTTTTGTAAATTCTTTGTGTTTCAGAAATGATTTGTAATTTAGAAATCTTTTATAAGATAGAATTCCTTTGGATTTGAAGAATGTTGTTTTTAAAATTAAATGTGTATCACAGAAAATAAATGAGCTATGTATAAAATACTTTGCTAGTGTCTCCTCCTTGGTAGGGTGGGGAGCTACCACTCAAATAGTGGGCATTGGCAGCTGAACTCACCATGGAGGATAAAGAGAGAAGTGAACCAATCTTTGAAGAGTAAGTAGCTACAGTATAACCTCCCTTTAGTCAGGGTTCCTGTGGCTATTTGTGTCGGATAGGGCTTAAGGTCGTCATTTGAGTTTGCAACTTCATGGCAAACACAGCTCCATCACAGAATGGCATTTCTGTGCTGTGGTGATCTATGACTCTAAGTGTTTACGATGATGAGGGGTTCAAATGACAAGGGCTGTTATTCAGACCTTCTTCAGGAAATCTAAGTAATATTGTCAAGGAAGCCTGCCACCCTGACCATTCCCTTTTCTCTCTTCTACCTTCTGGGAGAAGATACAGGAGCTTGAGAGCCCAGACACCAAGGCTCAAGAACAGCTTCTTCCTCATCGGTTTCAGTTTACTGAGCCAATCATGCCTTTCCTTCCCTCTCCTCTCCGTGCTGCCACATTCTGGGATTCCAAACTCTAACTCTAGGTTATTTTGTTATTGTCAAGTCACCATTTCCTTACGCACTACTTCACATCGATTCAGTGTCCTTGCACCACTCCGTTGTCTTGTATTCATTACTACATCTGTAATGTTTCTCTGTGAGCAAGGAATTCCATTGTACCCTGGTGTATGACGACAAACTCATCTGAATCTGAGTCCGAAACTTTCCAGACAGTCTGCTGGACATTTCTTGAACTCTCCATTTCAATGACCTTTCATGCTTTCCAAAGTAAAATGTCAACAATGACTCTGCCTCTGAAAGCAGATAGGTTTGCTAACATTGTATCTCGAGAAATAAGAGCCAGAAAATGGGCAGGACTAGCACATAACAATGTCTCCTCAGACAAAAAAACTTCTCACTAAATGGAAATTAAACCAAAATAGAAATGAATAAAGATTCTGTGAGAACGTCTCCAATCATTGAGAGATAAAGATCCGTTGTATTTGCTGTGAAAACATTGATGGAAACCTGGAAGAATAAAGATCAGCCTTTTGTTCTTTATGGTCTTTCTCCCATTGTGTGGCTTCAATGCGCAGTATCTTCCTCAGAGCAGATGTAGGTGACTGTGGGACATAACGTGAAGCCCCAGAGACGGAGTACCAGAAGGTCGGACCCCACTATCGGGTGAGACTGTGAGAAGTAAGAGTGGTTTGCACAAAGGAAACACTCCAGGGAGATACGGCTGCAGTAACAATGATGCACTCAACTCCCTCTGCTTCTGATCGTCAGCCACAGTCTTCACAGTGCCTGGTGTATCGATGCTACTCTCGACAGAAACTGAATCGATACAGCTGAAGTTGCTGCTCCTACGGTGTTTGATTACGGGCGGGGGAACACCTTCTCACAGCTGCTGTACTGCTTTTACTGAAACATTGGCTGCCATGTTTCAAAAGCTCAGGAAGGTCAAGCATTCTTTTCGATAAAGGAATTCCCATACAATACGGGACACCTGGCAACCCGAGGATCACGTCACATTCCAGATTTGGAATAGGTCACTGAAAAGCAAAAAGCAGCCCTTACTGGAGATCTGATGTTAAAACAGAAAATGATTGGAATTCAGTAGGTTCGATCTCATCTGTGGAGAAAGAACGAGAATTATTGCTGCTGTTTGACGACCTTTCATCAGTAAAACTCAGTTCCGACACAAATGGGAAGCACTGGCTTTCTGTAATAGCAGAATTCAATGTTACATTTAGAGAGCTACAATGTGCCAAGAATGTAGGATCCTCTTGGTCTCTCTAACAATCTGCTGGAGGTATCTGTGGGGAAGGGATTGTCAATGTTTTGGGTTGAGACCCTGCATCAGAACTGAGAGGGGAGAGGTGAGATGGCCAACATAGAGAAGGGAAGGGGAATGGCAAGAAAGGAGTCCAAGGTGATTAGCAAACCGAGGTGGGGTGTAATGTTTGCCATGGGGGAGGGGGAGAGCAGGGGTGGAGTTGGGAGACAGTGGCAAGTGAATGATGGAGGCAGAAAAAAGAGAGTGAGACAAAAACATGGAGATGCAGAGGGAGCAAGGTGGGGTGAAGGGCCTGTAAGGATGGGGGACAGCTGCTGGGAGGAGATAAACAATGGCTGCATCTGATAAGTAAAGGAGGCGAGAGTGGGAATCATTTGGGGAGAGGCAAACAGCATTTGGAACAAGACCCAACTGGAGAGTGAGGTGATGGTGGAAGGTTGGGACATAAATGTGTGAGTGTGTGTGTGTGAGAGAGAGAGAGAGAGAGAGAGAGAGAGTGTGTGAGTGTGTGTGTGTGAGAGAGAGTGTGTGAGTGTGTGTGTGTGTGAGTGTGTGTGTGTGAGAGAGAGAGTGTGTGTGAGTGTGTGTGTGTGAGTGAGAGTGTGTGTGAGAGAGAGAGTGTGTGAGTGTGTGTGAGTGAGTGAGTGTGTGTGTGAGAGAGAGTGTGTGAGTGTGTGTGTGTGAGAGAAAGAGTGTGTGAGTGTGTGTGTGTGTGAGTGAGAGTGTGTGTGTGTGTGAGTGAGTGTGTGTGTGTGAGAGAGAGTGTGTGAGTGTGTGTGTGTGTGTGAGTGAGTGTGTGTGTGAGAGAGAGTGTGTGAGTGTGTGTGTGTGTGAGAGAAAGAGTGTGTGAGTGTGTGTGTGTGTGAGTGAGAGTGTGTGTGTGTGTGAGTGAGTGTGTGTGTGTGAGAGAGAGAGTGTGTGTGTGTGTGAGTGAGTGTGTGTGTGTGAGAGAGAGAGTGTGTGAGTGTGTGTGTGAGAGAGAGAGTGTGTAAGTGTGTGTGTGTGTGAGTCTGTGAGTGTGTGTGGAAGAGGGGTGAAGGAGAGCTGGTGGCAGGTTTGTGAAGGGGGCAATAATGAGAAGACCATTGTTGGGGTCAGTGGGGGAGGGGAGACAGTGAAGGGATAAACAGCCCACTGGAGAAGATTTCCTAAAATTGGACAAGTCAATATTCATGCCATTGGGTTGCACACTGCCCTCAACGTCTCATCCCGCCTGGGTGATGGACAATTCCTTTCCTCCCACAGGAGCAGCTCAACCCGCTGGGTTCCTCCAGTAGCTTGCCGGTTGCTCCAGATTCCAGCATCAGCATTCCTCTTCCTCTCTCTGTCATTGGGCCATTCTAGCAAAGCCCACCGAAAACTACAAAACGGTAGTGCATTCGGCCCAGTAAAACTCTCCCAACCATTGGGCACATCTACACGAAATATTGCTGTAGAAAAGCAGCATTTATCATCAAAGATCCTCACCACCCAGGCCGTGCTCTTTTCTCACTGCTGCCATCAGGTAGAAGGTACAGGAGCCTCAGGACTCACTCCACCAGCTTCAAGAACAGTTACAACCCCTCAACCATCAGGCTCTTGAACAGACGAGGATAACTGCACTCATTCTATTTCTGGTGTTCCCACAGTCGATTGTCTCACTTTAAGGACTCTTTACCTTGTTCTTTCATGCTCTCGTTATTTATTGCTATTTATCTTTATTTGCATTCGCAGTTTGTTGTTCATTGATCCTGTTTACAGTTACTGTTCTATAGATTTACCGAGCGTGCCCCCAGGGAACAGAATCTCAGGGTTGTACGTGGTGACAGGTATATACTCTGATAATAAATCTTACTTTGAGCTTCGAAGTCCTTTTGTAACAGATGAAACAGGTGTGAACCTGAGTCAATACAAATGCTATGAACAATGTAACAATCAATCAGTGCCAATATCAACTGATGCGAAACAGCTTTATTACAATTTTATCATAATGTATGAGAAAGCTGCTCCAGAACTGTGTATAACAAAGCTGTAGTGATATCCCTAACATGGTATTTCAAGTTATTAACTCTGTTGTGATGACTGAAGCATTATAGTGTACATTATAGTATAGTGAACATTTTATTCTGCTGCTGAAGTGGACTAGTGGTCAAATTGGCTTTCTCTTGACTTGTAGAACAAACAAAAGTCCGGGGGCAGTCAGAACGTTGCTGCTCTCAAAGGTTTGTCCAGAACGGTTACAGCAGGGAAAGTGTCCTCTTGAGTAACCAGCTCGGAGTAAAAACTAATCACTCATTTCTACTCTGCCCTCACTTTACAAACTGTTCTCTTTCAGATACATTTTGTTTTATTAATAATCATCTTTATTTAAATCAAAGTGAAATTCAAAGTCGAGTTTACGGTCATTTGCACAAGTTCATGTCTGCACAGCTGGATTGAAAACTTCACTTGCAGCAGCATTACAGCCACATAGTATCATACAAGCAGCATTCACAACAGATTAAACAGAACTCGTACACGTTTTTTCAAGAGAGCACAAGTACGACAGCCCGTCCATTTCAGTGCAAAGTGATCGATGTGGTGATGGTGATTCTGTACCGTTGTGATTAGTGTTGTGCAGGTTTGGTCAAGAACAGAATGGGTGAGTGGAGTTCGATGTTCTTGAACTTGGTGACGATGGACCTCGGGATACCGAACCTCCTGCCCGATGGTAGCTGCGTAAAGATGCATGGCCGGGACGGTGAGAATCTTTGGTGATGGATATGGCCTTTTTGAGGTAACTACGCTTCATGTAGATGGTGGGAAGAATGTGCCTGTAATGTGTTGGTTTGAGGCCACTACTCTCTGCAGCCTCTTACGTTGCTGCACATGCGAATTGTTGTATTAGGCTCCCATTGGCTAATTCCTATAAGTGAATTCCAAAGATTCACTGCTCGATAAGTGAAGAGATCTCTCTTCATTTTAGACCTAAGTAATCGCCTTTTAGCCTGAACTTTGACCCTTGCTTCTTGGTTCCTCAGACGGATGAACAACCTCCCACATCAATCCCATTGAAATCCTTTGCTTCGGTCAGGTCATCTCTCATCCTCCTCAACTCAGAAGAAGAATCCAATCTCTTCTCCACATGGCAACCCTCCATCCCAGGCACCAGCCTGGAGGGTCTTTGCTTCACGCTCCCTGAGCAAATTTATCGGTTTTCAAGTCAGTAGCCACAATTCTGCCCAATTCTCCAAGTGCAGCCTCACCAAGACCCTGCATAACTGTAGCAAGACAACTTTCCTCTTCACTAATATCTTCTTACAACATGTTGCATTTGAGGTCATGAATAACAAACATGGAAGTAGTGAGACTCTGTGCTGAGTCGGTGGGTGATGTACAGCGCTGGGGGGGGGGGGGTAAAGAAACCACGGTCAGCATGTTACCTTCCATTAAATGACCTGGGGGAGCTCTGATGAACTCTGATTGTTGAGTTTTTAAAAAGACATGTACACACACACACTAAAGCATTGAGCTATCCACTACACCACCATGCCACACTATACATAGAACCACAGTAACGTAGTGGGTAGCACAACGCTTTACAGTATAGACAACTCGGGTTCAGTTGCCGCTGCTGTCTGTAAGGAGTTTGTGAGCTCTTCCCATGACCGTGTGGGTTTCCTCCCACAGTCCAAAGTCGTACCGGTTGGTAGGTTAATTGGTCATTGTAATAATAGGCGTGTGATTAATCCAATATCAGAAATAGCTGTGCACACAATTTGTTATGTAAAGTAATTTCCATCCAAGCATTAGTCATGAAGCAATCCATTTTATTTAGTTTTATTCTTACATAAGTGTAATGTTTCTGGAGACTGGAGAGATGAAGTACGTGGCTGATAATTAGGAATAATCAATGAAATGCCTTTTCCAGCTGCAGAATAAACTGCTGGGCTTGTCCTGCAGGATGTTAATGAGGCTTGTGACCGTCCACGCGAGCACAACAATTAGAGGTTACAGAGCCAGAGCAGGGAAAATAACGGCTACAGAACAAAAGGTAAAGAAAGAAAAGAGAAATCAGACAAAAGGATAATATGTTTCTGCATCACTTTCACAAGTTCACAAAGTCCCAAAGCACTTCACAGGATAATTATTCACCAGAACAGAGTTTATCCTGGCCTCTAAATTAATTCAGTAACATCTTTCTCATTCACCTGGGAAGGCAGACCTGACCTCGATTTAATGTCCCATCCGTGAAAGGACACGGAAATGTCAGTTTGAATGCCAGGAGAGTCACTTGAACCCGTGACCTTTGACACAAGGGCAATGCTTTACTACTGGATGAGGACCGTCACATGTATCACTGGAAGCAGGGAAAGGCATTGGGGGTTCATGAATGTAGATAATACAAACTCAGGTGGATGATAATTGGACGGAGTGACGGGCAGATAGAGGGATGGAGAGTTTGAAAGAGCAAAGAAACACAAGGAGAAGATCAGCAATCTGGAGAATGTGGACTTGAGTGGAAGTGGAAAGTTGTTCAGATTTATTACAGAGAGGACCGTGTCAGAGCATACACACAGAGAACGCTCTTGAGCCACATCCCTTTCTGCTCTGCTAAGGTGGGATTTGAACACCTCTAGATTGAAGGGCTTCTCTGCTATATATTCCAGTCCAGATTCCCTCTTTTCAGGCATGACAGCCCTCCTTTCAACATTCCGGTATTCTCACTGTTTTCCAAAAAATCTGCCATTTCAAACCGTCTCCAAATTCTTCTTTCTTTCCAAAGTCCTCAAAAGTGATGACATCTCACAATCTCTACTGATCCACCATGTAACTCCGGACCATTCTAACCAGCTTCAACTGTACTCCGACTGTGACCACGTTGCTGTCTACAGTCTCGCGATCTTGCTTTGCTGATACATTTTTACACATCAAATGGACCATCTTCCTCCTGAATCACTCGCGGTAGTTCAGCTCTAAGACTCCCCTCACTGTGTCACTGAAGCCAGAGCATTCCCAAAAACAGATCTGATGCCAATTTCAACCATGGATCTGACTTTGCCTCTTTTTTCCTCTTACTTAGTTGTGGACTATCCCACTGGCAGGGTTATTTATGCAAGTGGGCTCAACTTCCACCTGCTTCTACATAGAAAAACTCTCAATTTCCCCGTCCTTCTTCATTCCTGTGTAGCTTCCATAATGTCAGATTTTGCCTACCTCACTGTAGACCGTACACAGAATATAATCCTACCTCACTGTAGACTGTAGAGCACAGAATATAATCCTACATCACTGTAGACCATAGAGCACAGAATATAATCCTACCTCACTGTAGACTGTAGAGCACAGAATATAATCCTACATCACTGTAGACCATAGAGCACAGAATATAATCCTACATCACTACAGACCATAGAGCACAGAACATAATCCTACATCACTGTAGACCGTAGAGCACAGAACATAATCCTACATCACTGTAGACCGTAGAGCACAGAATATAATCCTACATCACTACAGACCATAGAGCACAGAACATAATCCTACATCACTGTAGACCGTAGAGCACAGAACATAATCCTACATCACTGTAGACCGTAGAGCACAGAACATAATCCTACCTCACTGTAGACCGTAGAGCACAGAATATAATCCTACATCACTGTAGACCGTAGAGCACAGAATATAATCCTACCTCACTACAGACAATAGAGCATAGAACATAATCCTACCTCACTGTAGACCATTGAGCACAGAACATAATGCTACCTCACTGTAGACCATAGAGCACAGAACATAATCCAACCTCACTATAGACCATAGAGCACAGAACATAATCCAACCTCACTATAGACCATAGATCACAGAACATAATCCTACCTCACTATAGACCATCGATCACAGAACATAATCCTACATCACTGTAGACCATAGATCACAGAACATAATCCAACCTCACTATAGACCATAGATCACAGAACATAATCCTACCTCACTATAGACCATAGATCACAGAACATAATCCTACCTCACTGTAGACCATAGATCACAGAACATAATCCTACCTCACTATAGACCATAGAGCACAGAACATAATCCAACCTCACTGTAGACCGTAGAGCACAGAACATGATCCTACCTCACTATAGACCATAGAGCACAGAACATAATCCAACCTCACTATAGACCATAGATCACAGAACATAATCCTACATCACTGTAGACCATAGATCACAGAACATAATCCAACCTCACTGTAGACCGTAGAGCACAGAACATAATCCTACCTCACAGTAGACCATAGAGCACAGAACGTACAACACAATACAGGCCCTTCAGCCCGTGATGTTGTACAAACTTTTTAAACTACTCTAAAATCAAGCTAACCTTCATTCCCACATGGATAGCCCACAAATTTTCGAACATCCATGTGCCTATGTAAGCGTTTCTTAAGTACCTCTAATGTATCTGACTTTATCACAACCGCTGGCTTGGTGTTCCACACACTCACTACTCTCTGGGTAGAAAACTTTGCTCTAACATCCCCACTATACTTTCTTCTGATCACATTTTAATTACGCACTCTCATCTCAGCTACTTCCAGCCTTGGAAAAATTTTCTGGCTGTCCACTCTATATATGCCTCTGATCATCTTGTACTGCTCTATCAAGTCACCTTTCATCCTCCTTCACCTCCAAGAAAAAACCCAGCTCACTCAAACTATCTTCATAAGACAGGCTCTCTAATTCAGGCAGCATCCTGGTAAATCTCCTCGGCACCTTTGCTAAAGCTTCCTCATTCTTCCTGCAATGAGGCAATCAGAACTGAACAGAACAACCATTACTTGCTTTACCATAAACTTGTCTCCATGTTTTCTTTTTGTGCTGCTTTGCACAACTTTTGTTCTGTGTATGGTCTCATTTATGCTCTGTGCGATGTGTGAATCTGCAGGCTAACTTGCAGGCAGGTTTTTTATTGTGCTTTTACCCCACCAGTCTTGTCCATATGACAATAAACTCAACTTGACTGACCTATTGCTCATCCCTGATGAGAGTCATAGAGTCATGGGACACCACAGCACAGAAACAGGCCCTTCAGCCCATCTAGTCTGTGCTGAACCATTAATTTCCCTGTCCTATCGACCTGTACTTGGACAGTAGCCTTCCAGCCCCCTCCCAGAATGAAGCTATCCAAATTTCACTAAAGTGATGATATAGAACCTTCATCCGTCACTTGCGCTGGCTGCTCACCACCCTCGGAGTGAAGATCATCCTTCTCATGTTCGCCTTAAACATTTCACCTTTCACCCTCAACCCATGACCTCCAGTTGTAGTACCACCCAATATCAGTGGAAATAGCCTGCTCACATTTACCGGATCTAAACCCCTCATGATCTTTTTATACTTCTATCAAATATCTCCTCAATCTTCTACATTCAAGGACATAAAATCCTAACCTATTCAACCTTTCCCTCTAACTCAGGTCCTCAAGTCCAGGCAATGTCCTTGTAAATTTTGTCTGTACTCTTTCAATCTTATGTACATCTTTCCTGTAGGTAGGCAACCAAAACTGCATGGAGCCCGGTGACCAGTGGTGTCCCTCGGGGATCTGTTCTGGGACCCCTACTCTTCATGATTTTTATAAATGACCTGGATGAGGAAGTGGAGGGATGGGTTAGTAAATTTGCTGATGACACAAAGGTTGGGGGTGTTGCGGATAGTGTGGAGTGCTATCAGAGGTTACAATGGGACAGCAATAGGATGCAAAACTGGGCTGAGAAGTGGTAGATGGAGTTCAACACAAATAAGTGTGAGGTGGTTCATTTCAGTAGGTCAAGTATGATGGCAGAATATAACATTAATGGCAAGACTCTTGGCAGTGTGGAGGATCAGAGGGATCTTGGGGTCCAAGTCCATAAGACACTCAAAGCTGCTGCGCAGGTTGACTCTGTGGTTAAGAAGGCGTACGGTGTATTGACCTTCATCAATTGTGGGATTGAGTTTAAGAGCCAAGAGGTAATGTTGCAGCTATATAGGACCCTAGTCAGACCCCACTTGTACTGAGCTCAGTTCTGTTTGCCTCACTACAAGAAGGACGTGGAAACCATAGAAAGAGTGCAGAAGAGATTTACAAGGACGTTGTCTGGTTTGGGGAGCATGCCTTATGAGAATAGATTGAGTGAACTCGGCTTTTTCTCCTTGGAGCGACGGAGGATGAGAGGTGACCTGATAGAGGTGTACAAGATGATGAGAGGAATTGATCATGCGAATAGTCAGAGGCTTTTTCCAAGGATTGAAATGGGTAGCATGAGAAGGCAAATTTTTAAGGTTCTTGGAAGTATGTACAGAGGAGATGTCAGGGGTAATTTTTTTTTATGCAGAGAGAGGTGAATGCATGGAATGGGCTGCTGGCAGTGGTGGTGGAGACAAACATAGGGTCTTTTAAGAAATTCCTGGATGGATACATGGAGCTTAGAAAAATAGAGGGCAGTGGGTAAGCCTTGGGAGTTCGAAGGTAAGGATATGTTCAACACAGCTTTGTGAGCCGAAGGACCTGTACTGTGCTGTAAGTTTTCTATGTTTCTGTGTTTCTAAAACTGCGCGCAATACTCCAAGTTAGGCCTCACAAACATTTATATAATTTTAACATAACATCCCATCTCCTGTACTCAATGCTTTGATTTACCATTGATTTCATCCTATCACCTGTGAAGACACTTTGTATTTCCAGATCCCTCAGTTTTTCCACACACCTCAGTGCTCTACCTCTCATGGCCTAAGAGCTATCCTAGTTGGTCTTCACAAAGGGCAACACCTCACACTTGTTTACATAAAATTCCCTCTGCCATTTTCAACCTATTTTTCCAGCTGGTCTACATCCCATTGCAAACTCTGATAGTCTTCCTCACTGTCCATTACACCCCCAATCTTGGTGTCATCTGCAAATTTGCTGATCCAGTTTACCACATTTTCATCCAGATTGTTGATAGAGATGACAAACAACAGTGGACCCAGCACCAAACCCTGTGGCTCTCCTCTATGTACAGGCCTCCAGGCAGAGAGGTAGCCATCTACCACACGCTAACATTCCCACAAAGCCAGTCTCTAAACCAATTTACCACTGTTGTGTATTGAACATTTCTGTAGTATTTCAGTAATATTGCAAATACGTTGTTTGATTAAGCATTTTTTGCTGTTTACATAATGCATTGCGGGTTATCAGTAAAAGTAGGTAAATGGCATACATCATCAAATCACTGTGTAATGCGTGCTCACCTCGCTTAAAGTACAAGCAAAGTTAGACTCACATTCCTGGCTCTTTTGAATACCTTCCAATAACTTTCCCACTACTGATGTCAGCCTCACCCGCCTGTATTTTCTTGTCTTATTCTTAGAGCCTTTCTTAAACAATGGAACAACATTAGCTATCATCCAATCCTCTGAGACCTCAGCCATGACTAAGAATGTTATAAATGTCTCCGCTGGGGCCCCTGCAGTTTCTGCACTAGCCTTCCACAGGGGCCGAGAGAACACGTTGTCAGGCCCTGGGGATTTATCTGCCCTCATTTGCCTCAAGAGAGTGAACGCCTCTTCCTCTGTAATCTTTATTCGGCCTGTGATCTCGCTGCTGCTTTCCTCACGTCTATAGACCCTGCGTCTGCCTCCCAAGTAAATCACCATCTATCAAAACTTTATGTTTCTTGCAACAGTCTGCAATCTCTCTACAAGTCCTACTCATAAAGTCTCATTAGATGAGATCTCCACTCTGTCCTAACTGAGCATTACCTTGATATTTTCCCTGTCTGGTAATGGCACCCCCCCCCCCCGCCCCGTTTAATCCCTCCCACTCTGTCACGTCTAAAACAACAGAACTCGGAACTTTGAACTTCCAGTCCTGCCCCTCCTGCAGCCATCTCACTAATGGCTGCAATGTCGTAATTACAGTTGCTGATCCGTGCCCTAAGCTCATCGGCTTTTCCTACGACACTCACTGAACGATCCACACCCTAAGCTCATCGGCTTTTCCTACGACACTCACTGAACGATCCACACCCTAAGCACATTGGCTTTTCCTACGACACTCACTGAACGATCCACACCCTAAGTACATCGGCTTTTCCTACGACACTCACTGAACGATCCACACCCTAAGCTCATCGGCTTTTCCTACGACACTCACTGAACGATCCACACCCTAAGCTCATCGGCTTTTCCTACGACACTCACTGAACGATCCACACCCTAAGCACATTGGCTTTTCCTACGACACTCACTGAACGATCCACACCCTAAGCTCATCGGCTTTTCCTACGACACTCACTGAACGATCCACACCCTAAGCTCATCGGCTTTTCCTACGACACTCACTGAACGATCCACACCCTAAGCTCATCGGCTTTTCCTACGACACTCACTGAACGATCCACACCCTAAGCACATTGGCTTTTCCTACGACACTCACTGAACGATCCACACCCTAAGCTCATCGGCTTTTCCTACGATACTCACTGAACGATCCACACCCTAAGCTCATCAGCTTTTCCCACAACCCTCGTTGAACTATCCACAGCTCCGGACATTACTCCCACCGTGCTCAGGCTCCTGAGTGCTGACGATGTATGAACTGTCGGCTTAACAACATCTCTTTCCTCAACCACTCCACTACCTGTTCTGGCACTCTGGTTCCTATCCTCCTGCAACTACAGTTTAAACCCTCCTGTGCAGGACTAACAAACCTTCCCGCAGGGGTATTAGTCTCCCTCCAGTTCACATGCAAACTGTCCTTTCTATATAGGCCCTACCTTCCCTGGGGGAGAGCCCAATGACTCCAAAATATGAAGCCCTCACTCCGGCACTATCTCGTAAGCCACTGAATGTTCTTCCTATTTCTGGCCTCACTCGCACGTGGCACAAGCAGCAATCCTGAGATTGCGACCTTGAAAGTCCAGTCCTTTAACTTACTCCCTGAACTCACTTTGCACAACCTCGTCACCCCTCCTACCCATGCCATTGGTACCACAGTGGACCACAACCTCTGGCTGCTCACCCTCCCACTAAGATTGCTGTGTTCTTGGCCCAAGATGTTCTTGGCCCTGGCACCCAGGAGGCAACATACCATTGGCAGTGTGGAGGATCAGAGGGATCTTAGGATCCAAGTCCATTGGAGACTCAAAGCTGCTATGCAGGTTCAGTCTGTCGTTAAGAAAGCATACGGTGCATTGACCTTCATCAATCGCGGAACTGAGTTTAAGAGCCGAGAGGTAATGTTGCAGCTATAGGATCCTTGTCAGCCCTGGCTCCCAGGAGGCAACATACCATCTGGGAATCTTGTTCTCATCCACAAAGCCTCCTTTGTTTTCCCCTTACCTACAAATGCCCTATCACCACAGCTCACTTCCTCTGAACCTCAGAGCCAGACTCAATGCCAATGACCTGACCACTGCTGCTTTCCTCTGCTAGGTCAGCTCCCCACCGGCATCCAAAGTGGTGTAATTGAGGGGAACAGCCACAGGGGTAGTCTGCACTGGCTGCCTATCTCCTGTTCCCCTCCTGATGGTCACCCAGTGACCTGTGTTCTGTACCTTTGGTGTATCTACACCCCCCACCTCCGTATGACCTGTCTTCAGCCTTCCAAATGATCGTTATCCAGTTCCAGCTCCAACTCTTTAACATAGTCTGTTAAGAAGCTGCAGCCGGATGCACTTTGTAGTCATTGTCAGGGACACTTGAGGTCTCCCTGACTTCCAATATCCCACAAAAGGAGCATTCCACGACCTTGCCTGGCGTCCCTGCTGCTCTAAATGTGCAATAAGAAAGAAAGAATAGAGAATGGAAAAAAAAAACCTACCAATAGCCTACGCCTTTCCTCAGCAAAGCCTCAATGAGCCAAGCATCAACTCCCCACTCCAACACCGGCCCATTCACACAATGGTCGCTCTGCTTAAACCTAACTTTTTATTGGATCTTGCTGACTGACTATGCAAATTCTGATGTCTCCTTGGAGATTATGGTGTGCAAAATGTATAAACTGTGCCTGCTCACTTCTTATAAACTCTCTCCCCCTCTACACAATCCAATGTCTCCAAGGGAGCTGTGGTACACAAAATGTGCTGATTGCCCCATTTGCTCCTTATAAACTCTCCCCCCCTCTACACAATCCAATGTCTCCTCGGGAGCTGTGGTACACAAAATGTGCTGATTGCCCCATTTGCTCCTTATAAACTCTCTCCCCCTCTACACAATCCAATGTCTCCTCGGGAGCTGTGGTACACAAAATGTGCTGATTGCCCCATTTGCTCCTTATAAACTCTCTCCCCCTCTACACAATCCACTGTCTCCTCGGGAGCTGTGGTGTGAAACAAGTCCTACTGTCCTTGAGAAGATGTCACAGCAGTTCTTGTAGTGATGGTAACCCGACTGCTCTGACAAAGGGTTCTGGACCTAATGTGCTAACTTGCTCTCTCTCTCTTCACAGGTGCTGTCTGAGGACTTTCTGCTTCCATCAATGAGCTGAATGCTGGAGGTGAAATGGAACTGAAGCATTTGACATTAAACCAGCAGTTAATTGAGTGAGATTTCAAAATTTCAGTAACACGGGTGAAAATGGAACACTCGAGTGGTTGTGATCACAGCCCGGTAAAAGGAGGATGGCTGCAGTTGTCTGAGATCGATCATCCCAGTGTCAGGGTGTTGCCTCAGAAGATACTCTGGACACGTCCTGGGCTCAACCGTCTTCAGCTGCTTCATCGATGATCCTCCTTCCATCGTGAGCTGGAAGCAGGGATGTTTGCTGATGATTGCTCAATATTCAGTTCAAATAACAACAGCTCAGCAGATGAAGCAGACCATCTGTCTATTGAGCTATCTACTGGCACATAGTAATTTTTATGCCTTGCACTGTACTGCTGCCACAAAGCAACAAATTCCACAACATATGTCAATGAGAGTAAAATTGATTCTAATTCTGAGCTCCAACAAGAGAAATTCTACCCACTGCTCTATGGCATTCAGTGGTGTTATCATCACCAAGTCCCCCACCATCAACATCCGTGGGGTCCCTGTTGACCAGAAACTCAGCTGGACGAGACACATGGACCAAGAGCAGGTCAGAGGCTGGGAATCCTGTGGCAAGTGACTCCCCTCCTGACTGTTCAATGCGATAAATCGTGTCAGTATTGTGATGGACTCTTCTCAACCTGTCTGGACATTTATAAACTATTCCACCATCCCACATAATCATATCCTTCACTTCACAGAGTGAACCCGTTACAATCTAGACTGCAGCCTCACCAACAATGCCTCCCAAGCTCATCACCTGCAGGAAGAAAGGAAAGGACTGTTGGTGCACAGGAACACCATCACCTGCCAGTCCCTCTCCGAGTCACAGGGTGTCAGGAACCCTTCGGACAGCGAGGCATTCAGGTAGCGGCTGGTCTCAACGCACCCGAATGTCATTTATGTGAGTTTATGTGAGTTGTTTGATGATTACTTTCATCGTTAAGCTGTCTCTGTGTTTTCAAGATGCTCATTACGTGAACACAGTTTCTTAATGCTTCTCCTGAAATGATTAGTTTTTGATTTCGACCCACACGGGTTTCCTGTGTTCCCTGTTCTAGTTCAGGTTATTCTGGACCAGAGCTCATCGCTGAGTCCTGGATTCTGTGTGAGCTACCGTTCTGTGTGCTCAAGTTCTGAGTAAGTGAGCTCTCAGTTTGATTATTCCTTTATTATTAAATCTTCACGGTTAATTTCTACTGTCGAATCTTGAGTTTAATTTACTGCTGGGTCTGCTTGTCTGAAGATCATTACAGCAGGAAGTTGATACAAGTTCTCAGAACTACTGAGGAGAGTCAAATAACCTGATGGTACAATGGAGTCCCTGAGTCTTGCCACCGGGTCTTAAATGAATGTGCCCTAGAATTCGAATTACAACCTGCAAAGTTCGCCTTGGACAGGAGTAAGGTGGCCTACATAATTTCCCACCTCTTGGGGAGAGAGCAGGTGGAACAATGAGGCTTCGGTTGCTCTGCCTAGATGGAGATTAAATGACCAGCTTGAAGACATTCTTGTGACTCGGGACCAAGTGGAGGATTTGGAAGAACCAATGGGCATGGTCATAAAGATTGACAATTGTTCTTCTGAAAGAACAGGGGAGAGATGTGATGAGTTCACCGAGACGGCCCGTCTCAGAATTACTCAAAACCTACTCCAGTTCCTCAATCCAATAATCAACCCAGATCCCCGCAGTCACTTACAGAAGAACCCACAGAACTTGGAGGAAGTTGATCTCCTCAGTGGAGAGAGAGAGACGTATGAGGCAGAGATTTTGCTTGCACTGTGGTAAGCCCTAACACTTCCAAGTCATCTGCCCCGAGTTGTCAGGACAACTCCCAGGACCATCCAGAGGGGGGGAGACCTGTAATGGCCTCAGGTCTCCCTCCCATTTCATCGAGTCCCAGAGCAGTTTTATCATCTCTATTATTTTGGTGGAGATATCAACATTCTGTGAGAGCGTTGGTGGTCTCTGGTTCAGCGGGAAGTGTTTTGGACATTGGACTGGCCGAAAGGATTGATTTCCTCAGATGCACCTGCATGCAGGCCTGGTGTGGTCTGCACTAGCCCTCAGTAATGAACACAACACGAGGAGCCACGGTCTTCACTGAACCACACCTCTGGAGTTCCTGCAACCTGATCTGGATCGGAGAGGGAGATGAATACAAGACAGCCTTCCACCCCTCACTGGACATTATGAGTACCTGGGGATCATGTTCAGTTTAGTTAATGCTCCATTAGTCTTTCAGAGCTTCGTTAACGACACACTCCAGGAGATGCTTAACCACTTTCCCTTTGTTTCTTTGGATGAGATTCTGATTTTTTCGTAGTTGCTTCAGGAACAAGTCCATCGCGTTAGGTCTGTTCTTTATCCACCACAGCTTGAATTTTCTCAGCACGCTTGTGTGATTCTTCTGTATCAACGGTGTGGCCGCAGTAAGTGATGCTTTGCTTAAAGAATTCACACTTGTCACGTCATGCTCTTCAAGTCTTTTTAGCACTGTCTTCAGGTTTTGGAGAAGTTCCTTGTCGTCCTTACCGACAACGATGATGTCAACCAGGTAACACCGATTGTCTGGGCAGCCTTGCGTTACCATAGCTTTCCGCCAGAGTGCAGGTGCAGGTGTTGCTCCAAAAATAAGCCTATTATGGTGATAAAACCCTCTGTGAGTGTTTATGGTGAGAACCACCTTGGACTTTTCTTACATTTCCATCTGCAAGTAGGCCTCAGCTATGTCCACTTTGCTGAAGTGCTTTCCTTCAGAAAGGTTTGAAAAGATATCCTCTATTCTGGGCAGAGGGTATTGATTGATTTTCACTACTGAGTTGATGGTGACCTTAAAATCACCTCAGATCGTGACAGACCCATTCTTCTGCAGGTTACTGGGACCACTGGCATTGCCCATGGGCTCCGCTCAACCTTGGAGAGAACTCCTTCAGTCTCCACGTCATCGAGCTCACTGGCTAGCTATCACGGGTGGTATAAGGAACCGGACAGGCTTTGTGAAACTTGGGTGTGGTATTTTTGTTTAACATTATTTTACCCTTGATATGTTTGACTTTTCCAATGCCATCCTTGAACAAAAAGGTGCAAGATCAAGGCTGGCCATGAGGACAAGTGTGTTATTGTACAAGGAAACCATTCAATAGTCTCACAACAGCAGGGTAGGAGCAGTTCTTGAGCCAGCGGTCTGCACCTTCAGGCTTCTGTATCTTGTGCCCCGTGGGAAAGGGGAGAAGAGAGAATACCTGTGGTGGATGGGCTCTTTGATTATTTTGGCTTTTCTGAGGCAGTGGGAAATGTAGGCAGAGTCCGTGGAGGGGAGGCTGGTTTCTATGATGTGCTGAGCTGTGTTCACAACTCTCCACTGTTTCTTACGGTCACTGATAGAGCAGTGCTGTACCGTCGATGTGCTTTCACTGAAAAGAGGTGATAAAGACCCGTTTCCCTGTTTCCTTTTTTCTATGTTTGTGTACAAATAGGTTCCATGGTGACCATTTTACAACAGTAACTGCATTACAAAGTTACGTCATTGACTAAAACACATTGTAACGTCCTGAGGTTTGGACAGGTGCTTTATAAATACAACCAGTTCTTGCTGAATACAGCATCTCGAGAGCCACAAAATTAAGTTCTAATTACACATTTCCTTTTATGGTCATTTAGCAGATCTCACTGGTCTGATTTTGGATTTATCCATCAACAAAGACCAGCCTTAAAAAAAGCCAGCTGCAAACCTTTAACCCACAGAGCTCAAACTGCAATTATAAACATCAATTAGCAATCAGCAATAAATCAAGCAATAAATATAAATCAGCAATTATAAACATCAGGAGCTGCCAAGTTCCCAGATTTGGGAGTGATTCGTAGCCCACAGACACTAGATCACATCCCGCTGATCAAGATAGAATCTGATGTCTACACACTGGCAAGGCTTATTGGACAGTCAAAAGCAAGAATCATCAGACTTAATCATGGTCATGTGGAGGACAATGCGAACAGATGGAGAGATGTCGGCATTTGTCTCGGTTAATTCAGCACAGATTGAAAAGATGGGCAACTGGAGAGTCCAGTTTTCAGCGGAATACGGGGTAGTGAATTAACACACGACCGTTATGGGAGCAAGCAGAGAGCAACAATTGGCAGCAGCCTCAGGCTGAACGCTGTTGCTGCCACATACTGTTGGACAATAAAGGGAATGCAGCCAGTTCGTTAGGAGCCTTCTGCTTTCCAGAAGGTAGTCAGTTCTGCAGCGGACTACAGTTTCAATATTGATAAACCACGGGAGTTCTTGGCTGTGGTTATTCTTTGTGTTCCGCTCTTGGCTGAGTCGAACTCTCTGTCATCATTGATTCAGTTGTTAATTCTCTATTAGATCATGGTCTCCCCTGATCTGTGTATGAACAGATTTGAAGAAGGGTCAATTACAGTAAATAAGCTTTCCAATAATGTATGAAAATTGCTGGCATTAATAAATATTGAATAATCTACCAGCAAACTATAAATATGGTAAATGCAGGTGAAAATGCATGGAGGAATCTGTCTTCCACATCAGTACAAATCCAGTCGTATTCACTGACCATCTGCGGACCAACAATATGTAAAGATTTGAATACCAGGTCGTATCCAGGTCATATCTGCTGACCATCTGTGGACCAACAACATGTAAAGATTTGAACCAGTTGTAAGTGACAGGAGAGTTTCTGAGATTGCTGGAAATCCTGAGCATCGTACAAATAACTCTGGGGGAGCTCAGCAGGTTGAGCAGCGTCTGCGGAGGGAAATAGACAGTATTTTTTGTGCCAAGATTCTTCAGGACAGATGTTTGGTCATAACTTGTTTTGTAGTAAATTATTACCATCTTTGAGTATTTAGAAACAATACATTTCATAAATCTCAGAAGCAAAGCATTCAGGCATTCAAAGGAGCTCTCTGAATATAGAAAACAGAGCGTTACAGCCCAGTACAGGCCCTTTGGCCCATGATGTTGTGACAGCCCTTTAACATACTCTAAGAAATAGAAGAAAAATTCCATCTGGGATTGTTTTTACTGGAAATGAAATCAATATTCATGCCATCAGGTTGGAGACTACCCAGGCGGAATAAAAGGTGTTGCTCCTTCACCCTCAGAATGGCCTCATCCTGGCACAAGAGGAGACCATGGACCAACATTTTGGAATGGGAACGGGAATCAGAATTAAAGCGTTTGCCACTGGGAAGTTCCCCTTTTGGCAGATGAAGCGGAGGTGCTCGACAAAGCGGTCCCCAGTTTACAAAGGTCTCACTGATGTAGAGGAGGCTGCATTGGGAGCACTAGACACAACAGACAGCCCAGCAGATTCACAGATAAAGTGTTGCCTCACTTGGAAGGACAGTTTGGGGCCCTGAATGGAGGTGAAGGGGGAGGGGAATGGATAGGTGTGGCATTTTGACTTTTGCAGGGGTATGTGGATAGGGTGGTGAAGAAAGCTTTTGGTATGCTGGCCTTTATAAACCAGAGCATTGAGTATAGGAGTTGGGATGTAATGTTAAAATTGTACAAGGCATTGGTAAGGCTGAATTTGGAGTACTGTGTACAGTTCTGGTCACTGAATTATAGGAAAGATATCAACAAAATAGAGAGAGTACAGAGAAGATTTACTAGAATGTTACCTGGGTTTAAGCACCTAAGTTACAGGGAAAGGTTGAACAAGTTAGGTCTTTATTCTTTGGAGCGTAGAAGGTTGAGGGGGGACTTGACAGAGGTATTTAAAATTATGAGGGGGATAGATAGAGTTGACATGGATAGGCTTTTTCCATTGAGAGTAGGGGAGATTCAAACAAGAGGACATGAGTTGAGAGTTAGGGGGCAAAAGTTTAAGGGTAACTCGAGGGGGAATTTCTTTACTTGGAGAGTGGTAGCTGAGTGGAACAAGATTCCAGTAGAAGTGGTAGAGGCAGGTTTGATATTGTCATTTAAAGTAAAATTGGATAGGAGTGGAGGAATGGAATGGAGGGTTATGGGCTGAGTGCAGGCCAGTGGGACTAGGTGAGAGTAAGTGTTCGGCACGGTCTAGAAGGGCCGAGATGGCCTGTTTCCGTGCTGTAATTGTTATATGATTATATATGGTTATAAGTGCTGAGAGGGAGATTAGTGGGGCAGGTGTTTGACCAAGACAACCGCGGAGGGAGCAATCCCTGTGGGAAGTGTGGGGGGTAAATGATCTGCTTGGTGGTAGAATCCCTTTAGAGATGGCATTGAGTTGCTATAGAGTCATTAAGTCATAGAGAACATTCTATTGTGTCCATGCCATTTAACAGCCCCTGTCTGCCCTGATTGCACTGTTCCTCTCACATCCCCCTCTAGCCCTCCCTTTCCGGTTCTCCTGCACCTTCCTCCAAGAGGCCCCGTTAACCCATTATCCCAGATTTATGGGAACCAGGGGAAGTCACACTCTCTCGGAGTGGATTTGAAAACCCCACACACAGGACCCATGGTCAGGATTGAACCCAGGTCTCTGTAGCTGGAAGACAGCAGCTAACCGCCCGTCAGTTGTGTGTCTCTGATGCAAATGTACCAAGTGTGTGGGACAATGTTCACTGCCTGAGGCACGGGCTCTCAAATAAACCAATCGCCATCATCAGGAGAAATCTATTTTAGAAAATGTCAGTCTCCATGATCCTTCATTTTTCATCACCATGGCTTCTACTGGCTTCAGCAAAATTCTCATCCCGTATCTGTTTATTGACTGTCACCTTAATCTTTTCAACAGGAATGGGTTTATCTTCCAAAGCTGCATTTTGTGTTGTACAACCTCACATCCTTCTCTCAATCCAATCCAAGCCCAGAACAATCATTTTGCCAACAGGGCTTCTGTTGTAAGATAAACTCACTGAGCCATCGAACACGGCTGATCAGCCTCACAATCTTCTTATTTGTACTTGTCTGCACCAGGGCCCAAGCTGAGAGTGATTCTGCTTTGTAAACACCCAGAACATAATAGTGTAAACATATCAGGACCAGATTAAAGAGAGAAGTCTGAATCAGCCTGTACTCCTTCCATAAATCAAACTAACAGATCTATCTTCTCATTTTCCATCTCAATTCCCTCCTCCAACAGCTGCCTGTCTTAGTTTTCATCAGCAGTTTTAATGACCTTCCCTTATAATACGTGACAGACAGAAACAGTCAGCCATACAACCAAGTGTTGCAATTCCAGCTTCCGTGTCGGATCAGTGATTTTCCTGATTCTGGTCTGCATCCTAAATGTCCGCTGATAATTCCTGATTGTACTGAGACCTGGAACTCTGAATGAGATTCTGATCAGCAAGTACTGCTGAAATTTGTATCTGATGTCCTACCCACTTTGCTGGTGGAAAATAATCCAAAATATCCTTCTGGATTTGAAATGTTCCAAAGTAAACTTACTATCAAAGTTTGTATATGCCACCATTGAGATTCACCAGCTTGTGGGCACACACAGTAAATACAAGAAATGCAATAGGATCATTCAAAGACCACACCCAACAGGACAAACAACCAATGAGCAAAGACAACAAACAATGCAATAATAATAATAAATAAGCAATAAATATCGAGAACATGAGATGAAGAGTCCTTGAAAGTGAGAACAGGTCACTGAAGTTGAGTGCAGTTGCCCCTCTGGTCCAAGAGCTTGATGGTTGAGGGATAATAATGGTTCCTGAACCAGGTAGTGTGAGTCCTGAGGCTCCTGTGCCTTCTTCCTGAGGGTAACAGCAAGAAGAGAGTTTGCCCCCATGGTGGGAGCCCCTGATGACAGTGCTCCATGTAGATGTGCTCAGTGGTGGGGAGGACTTTACTTAATATGAACAACCACGATGCCCAGAAAGCACGGACACACGCTGCATGTTCTTGTTTTACTGATTGATGGTATCTAATTGATGGTATCTAATAATACAGCACATTATGCACAGCATTAGGAACTGCAACTCGGAGAGTTTAATCTGGCTCACATTGATGGATAAATAATGCACGTAATGGAGGGGTAAGTGGATTGCTTGTGTCACTGAGCAGAAGCAAAACAAGAATTATTTGAACATGCCAGATAGAGTTGGTTCCTGCTGTGACTGAATCTCTGGGTGTTATTTTACACACATTTTTATTCAATGTCTATCCAGGAAAGTTGTCTTGTTTCCATCATGGAATCTGAGCCATTTCAAGAACTATCACACACCTGTGAACTGGAGGCCCTCAGCTGAGAGAAAACTTTGTTTCATTTCTCAGTTTCCACTCTCACAATCTCTGCTTCCAACGAAGCTGAGCCACCAGCCTACCCTACAATGAGAGTGACCTACTGCCCCTCTGATTCCTCCATTTTATGCCACATTTTATTTTATGTTAGAGTCTTTACCTCTAACTCCGTTCTCTCCCAGAACTAGGAAACTGCCTCCTAGATCTCCTTTTGACTGTTGTCAACCAACCAACTTCCAACTCTCCAGTACTCCTGTCCTCCTCTGAGTATCACTGACCCTCCACTCGGTCCCCTCAATGCTGCCATCCAAGTCAAGTCAAGTCAAGTCAACTTTTATTGTCATTTCAACCATAACTGCTGGTACAGTCCACAGTAAAAATGAGACAATGTTTTTCAGGACCATGGTGTTACATGACTCAGTACAAAAAACTAGACTGAACTACGTAATAAAAAAACACAGAGAAAGCTATACTAGACGACAGACCTACCCAGGACTGCATAAAGTGCACAAAAACAGCACCGGCATTACAATAAATAATAAACAGGACAGTAGGGCAAGATGGCAGTCCAGGCTTCGAGTATTGAGGAGTCTGATAGCTTGGGGGAAGAAACTGTTATATAGTCTGGTCGTGAGAGCCCGAATGCTTCTGAGCCTTTTCCCAGATGGCAGGAGGGAGAAGAGATTGTATGACGGGTGCATGGAGTCCTTCATAATGCTGTTTGCTTTGCGGATGCAGCGTGTAGTGTAAATGTCCATGATGGCGGGAAGAGAGACCCCGATGATCTTCTCAGCTGACCTCACTATCCGCTGCAGGGTCTTGCGATCCGAGATGGTGCAATTTCTGAACCAGACAGTGATGCAGCTGCTCAGGACACTCTCAGTACAACCCTTGTAGAATGTGATGAGGATGTGGGGTAGGAGATGGACTTTCCTCAGCCTTCGCAAAAAGTAGAGATGCTCTGGGCTTTCTTTGCTATGCAGCTGGTGTTGAGGGACCAGGTGAGATTCTCCGTCAGGTGAACACCAAGAAATCTGGTGCTCTTTACGATCTCTACCGAGGAGCTGTCAATGTTCAGCGGGGAGTGATCGCTCCGTGCCCACCTGAAGTCAACAACCATCTCTTTTGTTTATTGTATCCCACTTTCCTGTCCCTTTATAATGCCATCCCTCCTGCCCAATTACCCAATACTCTGATCCTCCTCCCCAACTCTCCAAAACGCTCTCCCCCAATACTCCAATACTGTTATCCCTCCTTTCCAACCCTTTGAAACTGCTATCCCTACTCTCTGACCTTCCCGAACTGCTGACACAGCTCCCAATACTGTTCTGAGCAATCTCAGCCCTAACCTGCCAACTTACATGTTGGGCTGTGCTGAAACACATTGCATTTGCCTTATCAGACCCGAGGCCAGACTCCAAAGGGAGAATACCAGAGGGTTGATCTTCCTTCATTTTAAAACTTGAAACTGCATAGTAACTGCTTTCATTGACCAATCTTTGTCCTCGGTCACAAGTGGCCTCTCTCAGAATGGACGAGTGAGCACAGGCTTTCCACACAATGCACCTTCACCGTGCCCAAGCATCTCCTAGGAATTTCCAGCCAAGCAGCTTCCTATACCAAGGTTGAGACCTTTTCTTTCAATAACGTCTTTAACTAAAGCACAGGGCCAGGGATACCACTCTGTGGCTGTTCTATCAATACCCTGGATTTCCATTACTTGCCTGTGTCAGTGCAGATCCAACAACACAGGTTGTTTAGCCCTATCGGGGAAAAAGTATCAATTAATATGTGACTCCATGGCTCACAAGTGAGCCAAGGCTGCCGTGTATACCATTGAAAGAAATGTTAACCTGTCAAGGATGCTGTGACAGGGTAGTGTAACATAATTGGTGCTAATGTACTTAATTCACAACCACCGGCATGGAGTTGGGTTTCTTTTTGAGAGGCTGCTCTGTTGTCATGACATAATTATGCAAATGGTTATTAGCATGCTTTGTGTTCAGGTTTTGGAACTCAATAAGTGTGTTACAGTTTTTTCTTTAAATATAAGATGCCTCACTCAGTTTTATTCGCGAAAACCTACTTTGGTGACCCGAATGCTCTCGGCCAATTCCGGAGTTATTGGACATGTTGGCCAATGCAGTCGCTTTGTAACTGCTGGAGTTTTGGGAGCTAAATGCCATAGCTTGGTTTGTAGAAGCCGAGGCCCAATTCATGCTTGAGAAATCACCGATGACACCAGATTTTTTAATGTGGTAGCGTCACTCAGTAATTCCACGGCTGCGAGTGTGGTGAGTCTACTAGAACACCTGCCTGAGCACAATAAATATCGATTGCTGAAAACTCATATTTTACAGACTTTTGGACTACTGGGGTCTGGGTGCACCAAAACGTCGCTCTGCTTGCCCGGTCTTGGCAATGCTAAGCCTCACAATTAATGGACCACATGCTGTCTCTCCTGGGAAGCCACCATCCTTGTTTTATTTTAAATGAACTCTTCGTGCAGCAAATGCCAGATCAAGTTTGCATAGCCATAACTAATGAAGGTCTATAGGGAGCTTGCCAAAATGGCTGATAGTCTACACTCAGCCAGGCAGAGACCCATAATTCCTCTTCACTTCCCTCCCTCAGTCAGGCCGGTCGGCAAGGTCCCCAGCATAGGGATGAGAAACAGACGACTAACTAATACTGAGAAACAGACTTTGCCAGCTCTGTGTTTTACCACGCTTGCTTTGGTATGGACGCTAGGAAGTGCCAACCGCCATGCAGCTTCGACAGTGCCAGTGCATCGGGACACCCGAGTCTGTGAACGCGATGGGTTCCAGCTGCCAGGGCCGTCTGTTGTTCATTACAGGGCAATGCCTCCTGTGGGTGCTCAAGTGAGTGTGCTGCCAGCATCGCCTATTGACGAGAAGGCAAAGAGCAACGAAATCTCACTGGAAACCACCGATGGCAGCAGGATCCAGACTTACAGGACACGATGGGTGACACTGTTTCAGTGGGCGACGTTACACATGGGACTTCGTCCTGGCTAAGGTGGCTACACCTCTGCTCCGTGAAGATTTCTTTAGTGTGCCCAGGGACTATTAGTTGATCTTATGAACTGCCGGCTTGTGAATGTCAAGGATTTGGCTTCATTGCCCTGCACCCCCAGTAATTTCCCCACAGCGACACTGTCAAGTGCATGCACCACCGCATGTGAGTTTAAAATCAGAGTCAGATTTAATATCACCAGCACATATTGTGAAATTTGTTAACTTACTGGTAGGAGTACAATGCAATACATGATAATATAGAAAAAAAGTAAGTCAATTACAGCGAGTATATAAATGTCTATTAAATAGTTAAATTAAAATTAAAATTTATAGTTAAAATTTTAAAAAGTGCAAAAACAGAAATAAAACTAAAAAATGAGGTAGAGTACATGGCTTCAGTATCCATCTAGGAATCAGATGGCAGAGGGGAAGAAGCCGTTCCTGAATTGCTAAGTGTGTGCCTTCAGCTTCTGTACCTCCTTCCTGACAGTAACACTGAGAAGAGACCATGTTCTGGGTTATGGAGATCCTTAAGAATCTCCTTAATTTACTCAACTGCTGGACAAATTTCCAGACCTCACCAAGCTCACATTTTCTACTATGTCACAAAATATGGGGTCGAGCTCCACACTTCTACAACTGGCCCACCGGTTCATGCCCGCATGTGTAGACTGAACCCAGACAAGCTGGCAGCCACGAAGGCCAAGTTTGCCAACTTGGAAAGATTTGGCATTGTACACCGGTCGAATTCCTTCTGGGCCTTGCCCCTCCATTTGGTTCCTAGGTCCAATGAAGGTTGCCACCCATGTGGTGATTAGTGACACTTTAACAGGGTTCCACCCCCGATTGTTAATGGGAGCCACACATCCAATATTTTTCAGCATGGTTAGCCAGAAAGTTATTTTTTTTCCAAAAACAGTTTAGTTAGGGGCTACCATCAGGTGTGTGTGTGTGTGCATGGAGGATGTTCTTAAATCAGCTGTGATAACCCCATTAGCCTCTGAGTTCTGCACGTGCTGTTTGAGCTGAAAAATGCAGCACAGACTTTCCACCGGCTGATAGACTCTGAATTGAAAGAATTCGATTTTTTATTTTATTACCTGGATGACATACTTGTTGCCAGTGCATCCAAATCCAAACACATCTCTCATCTCTGCACACGTTTCGAGTGCTTAATCCAACACGGGTTGATGGTTAACCCAGTTAATTCCAGTTTGAGTTGTGAACCATTGACTTTCTGGGCAATTGCATCTCCACAGAAGGTGTGAAACCCGTCCCATCAAATTTGCTGCTGTTATGGATTCTCCACCCCCCCACCATGCTCTACTGAAAAACTGCCGGAGTTTTCAGGCACGGTGAATTTCTATCACCACTCCATTCCACGAGCTGCTGACCTTATGCTCCCCTGTATAGGGGCTTAAAGGCATTACCCCAATCACGTGCTCGACTGGGCAGCGGACGAGACCAGGGCATTCGACGTTACCAAACGAGCTCTTTCTAACATGACTCTACTGTCACAACCGCTCCCCAGTGCACCCATAGCCATTAGTACTGACCCTTCAGACCATGCTGTCAGCACTGTGCATGAGGTCTGATACGAACTGGGGACTGCAGTGAGAGGAAATATCAAACCAACCAACCCAGGTGCTGATGGAAACCCGAGCCACGTCTGTGGCTGTCGTTGATGCTGGAGGGACGATCTCTGGCCTCCTGGTGTTACCCTCCACCGTGGCAAGGAGGTGCTTGAAATACTGGGGGGGAGAAGAGGACCAACAAATCTGCATCTCCAAATCTCCACTGCATCTGCTCTGCAGATGAGGGCCTCCTTCGTCCAGAAGCATTGTTCTGTCTCTGCCATGGTTTATAGAGTTCTCACGCACTCCTCCATTTCCCACACTCCGTCTGACTCCCTGTCCCCAAGCAGAAGAACAGCAGAGTTCCCTTGGTCTCCACCAGCTTCAATATTCAACATGACACTCCTCCGTTTATTCCAACTCCAAAGCGATCCGACCACCAGTCCATCTTCCACTCTCCCATCCTCCTTTTGCTTTCGGCAGGCACCATTCCCGAGTCCCTCCTAATCTGCTTATGCCTCCCTATCCTCCATTCCTGGCACCTCCCTGTGATTGAAGGAGGAGTAAACCTGCCCTCCTCCCTCACTTCCATCACAACCCTTCCGACAAACTCATTACACAGCTGACCTTCACCTCTTCCAGCCTCGTCTACCTCACTTGGTGCTCCTGATGTGACCCCCTCTACAGTGGTGAAACTGTGTCAACTGAGTGATTATTTTACAAAGCGTATATTATCTGTCTGCAATAGCCACTTCAAGTTTCAAATAACACATTATTTCGACTCTCCTTCACCAGCCACTCCCACACTAACTTCTCTGTCCTTGTCCTCCTCTGTTGCTGCAGAGCCCATCGGTAAATATCTTGTTTTCTGTTTAGGTAGCTTCCAACTGAGACATCGAATTTTCCAGTTTCAGCTAGTACACTCTCCCGGTGTTCTCTCCCCGCACACACTCATCTGTCCATCCATCCAGTTTTCTTCCTCTATGTCCATCCATCCCATCCCTCACTCTCACCTGGTTCCATCTGTCCCCAGGTAGCTCCACCCATCACCCACCAGTCTCTGCCCCAATCCTTCCTCGATCTGGTTTCTACCCATCCATATCCCTCGTCTTACAACATCTCCAACACCCCCCCAACACACACAGTCTGGTTCCACCTATCAACACCCCCCATCCCCACTCACAATATCGGGCTCCACCCATCACCCACCAGTCTCTGCTCCAGTCCTTCGTCAATCTGATTATCCAACCATATCCCACGTCTTACAACATCTCCAACACCCCCCCAACACACACAGTCTGGTTCCACCTATCAACACCCCCCATCCCCACACACAATATCGGGCTCCACCCATCACCCACCAGTCTCTGCTCCAGTCCTTCGTCAATCTGATTATCCAACCATATCCCACGTCTTACAACATCTCCAACACCCCCCCAACACACACAATCTGGTTCCACCTATCAACACCCCCCATCCCCGCACACAATATCGGGCTCCACCCATCACCCACCAGTCTCTGCTCCAGTCCTTCGTCAATCTGATTTCTATCCAACCATATCCCACGTCTTACAACATCTCCAACACCCCCCCCAACACACACAATCTGGTTCCACTTATTCACAACCCCCATCCCCACACACAATATCTAGCTCCACCCATCACCCACCAGTCTCTGCTCCAGTCCTTCCTTGATCTGATTTCTATCCAACCATATCCCACGTCTTACAACATCTCCAACACCTCCATCCCCAACACACACAATCTGGTTCCACTTATCATTTAACATTTTCTGCCCTATTGGTCCTATGCTGGGTCTCTATCCAAAATGCTGGCTTTCATCTTTTGCCTCCATAGATGCTGATTTGTTCTAGAAACTGCTTTTGGTTTTATTCAGTGATGGTGCGATGGAACATTACCAACAGAATGCCCTCCACCGACGGCAGTAAAGTCTCAGTGACCAATGTTGTCCAAGGCAGCAACTTATCAGAAGTCCCACCACATGCTGTAGTCTGTTCTTAACATCACACTTTAACACTAGTCTGCTATCCCATTAGCAAATAATACGTGTATGCAAACCGTCAATTATTTATATAGTTAACTGTTGCATCATTCATTCAGTTGCATGCATGAATTAATACAATTAACTATTTATTTTTAGTGGGATAGATAAACAATTAAATATTTAACCAATCAATAATTCATTACTCTCTTCTCAGTAACGAACTCTTTCCTATAACATTTCTGAAGTTTCAACCCATGTGTCTGATAACCTCAATGGACTGCTTCTCCAGAGAAGCTTCATACATATCCTGTTCTTCCGTCGCAATCTCAGTGTGATTGCCTTCATAGTTATGCACCTTCCAAACACCAGTTGTTAACAGAAACACACAACTGATAACCTGGGACCTGTAGTTACCCCAGTTATACCTGGTGCTTGGTAACTGAGCACCACATACTCATTCACAACAATCTCCACTTTGGTTGCTTCAGCAGTGTAACACCCTGGTTTAAGACCATGCTTGCTGTTACTGATACAGTCATCTGTCGGTATTTTATTTTCTGCAGATTTTCTCAGGATCCCATAAGTGTTTCTTTAATTACATTATACAATTAGGTACTCCATTGTTTGCTGCCATTTAAAATAAAAATTTAGTTGATTAAGTTAGGCTTGTTGAATTAGATGATAGGATTTGTCTTGTTCACATTTTTTAAGAGATCATGGGAAAAGAACAGGGGAGTGTTTTCTGGAGGCGTGGGAACAAAGGAGATTTGGAAATGGACAATGAACGTCGGAGTAGAACAGAGTAAAATGGTACAGAACCCATCTGGAAGGACAGATAAAGTGAAATGCTCAGAACCCATTTGAAGGTCAGATACTGATGCTGGGAAATCCTGATGCAGGCAATGGTTTCACAGAAAATGTGCAGATAACTTTTAGTTAGCTAGTTAACACATGAGATTGGAGAAAGTTCAATTTTTTTTCCTTGTAAGTTGTGTAGATATTTTTGTTTCAGGAACAGAGTCATCGGCGCAAAACCATTTCAATATCTTGAGTAAACGAAGAGAAGTAACATTGAACTCCAGTGATTATGTGCATGATATAGACTAATATTTATACATGCGATGGACATTTTTATCTTATATTTTGTAGCCTGGGAAAAGTACACACTCAGGACAACTACTTCTCTGGGTCTTCAATTCCTTTATCTGTCTTAGATGTTTAAATCCAGACAGAGGGTCTCAAAATAAAACCAACAAAATGAGTTTGAAAAACAGTTCCTGCTGGTACAAACTCAGCTTAAGTTTGTTCCACACACTTGTGTATCAATGAGTTACATACACAGTATGAAAATAAATAAAACAAAATACACAGAACTAATACAGTAGTGGCAATTTGAAAAAAACACAAACATTAGAATCCCCAACCCTGTACCTTATACACTGTTACGGATTCAGCAACAATAAATATATAAGTGAGGCAGGGGTTTTTTATAACAAATAAAACATTTATTAAACACTGAAAAACGAACCCCCCCCAAAAGTAAACAAACAACTGACATAACCAGAAATCAGCTGCTGTGCGGCAGCTTAAACAGTTCTTAAAAGAATAAAGTGAAAAGAGTTCTTAAAGCGATGTTGCAAAAACAGTTCTTCAAAGTAGTATTGCAAAAGTTCAAAATGCTTACAGTCCGTTAAAGGAGAGACTTTTTAGACGATTTAAATTCTCTTTCACGTCGTGTTGTTGCGATTCCCAGTCGAACTATACTTTTCCTGGAGAATTTACGAAGATGAAAATGAAACGGCTTAAAGGCATTGACCTTTCCTTTACAAAACTGTACCCAACTCTTTCTGCTATTATTGCAGGGGTTTGCATGGGGACAGCCAACGAATTCCTTCCGAATGAGGATCAAACAAGGTCAAATCTGTTTCACCGTCGAAATCGACTTTCCTCGATCTTTTAGCTCCCGAACTCCGATCTTCACTCTCCACTGATTTTTAAATGGCAATATTATAAAGAAACTGCCGGCCTTTTAAACTTTAGGCATTAAATAAAACTCCACCTTTCAACCAAACTTTATCATAATATTGGACCACGCAGTGGCATGGAGTCAAAATGGCAAATCCAGCCATGAACTGCCCCTCCTCACAGGGAGGGGTCCTCCTTTTATACCCTGTAAAAACAACCTGTCACATGAACTCTACTGGCAGGAAAATGACGTCACTCCACCACCACAAGATCATTACCTTAAGTCCAGTATAGCTTCAACACCACTGTCACGTGACAAGTACAAAATCCCCACTGGTACGTAACAACACAACATCAAAAATATAAATAAATGCATCTCATCTTCACCAAGAGATATACTCACTTTGGCACACACGCGCTTAACTTCCAGACACATATAGGCCCAGACCCTGAAAAGAGTTCTCCTTGCTCACACTGTGTGAACAGAGATTAACACATTCACGTTACTCTGTTGCATTCACATTTAGTCATGAAACAATAAAGTAAGACAAAATAAACTTTTACAATACATTGCCTATAGTTAAATGACTAGAAAAACTAACCTGCTATGTGACAAGGAACTTCACAAAACCACACCGTCCAGTGCTGATACCCTACGTGTGAAAATCTAAAGCGTCTAAAACCTGTCAAATTACTGATATTCTAGGTTTACAAAAAGTATTAAAGAATTTACATGGATATTATCAAGTATTACTAACCTTTCCTCACCGTATCTGGGAAAAGCATTTCCCAGTTCAGTACTGACGTTTTTTTCTACTACTTTTCCACTCTCTGTTCTACTCCGCACGTGCACAATGACGTCACCATTTCTCTTAAAGACACAGGCAGCTATTTTATCATTGCCAGGGTGAATATGTAGCTGAACATTTAACAATAAAAATAATATTCAATGGTCACCTGGTTACATATATAGTATTATTGTGTTTGTTACAGTTTAAATTTTTGTCAAAACAAATTTTGTTCTAAGTTTATACTGGAATGAGTTCAATTATTGTTTTCTGGTGAATAGTAAACATTTCCCTTCACGGAGGTCAGTTTAATCCCCTTTACTTTATATCTCCAATGTTTTTTATTTTCTTATTCAATCAGGTGTATCACAAACATCTATGTGGCTCCATCAAATTTTCCTCTCTCATTACACTTATTGTTACTTCCTCAAAAATATAACCACATTTGTGAATTCCAACCTTCTAGTGATAACCTCAAGGTGATTACCCATGATTCATCACTATCATCCGAAATGCTGATGTTACCACAACAAACGTGACGCTGACTGCCCTATAGTTCATTGATCTATCCCATACTTCCTTTTGAAAGTGTGGTGCTAAATCAGCAAACTTTCAGTTGTCTTTCAATCAGAGATCAATGGAAAATGCTTAATCCTGGTCTAGATGTTGTTCCACTTTTACAGAAGCCAAACATCTTAATTTTTTCTCTCTCTCTCCTTCTCCCTCTCCCCATCTCTCTCCCCATCTCTGTCCATCCTGTCCTATTCGTTACAGTTCTTCTCCATTGTTACTGATACCTATCTCACTGTCCTCTTTCATGACGACAGGGGAGAAGCGTTCAGATCTTTGCTGTGGTGAGCCTCATGGCATGCGGCACTCCGTGTGAACACAGGATATTGCGGATGCTGGAATCTGGAGAGGCAAACGATCTGCTGGAGAAAACACAGCCGAGGAAGCTGCTTCCTTGAACGATCTGACAGGTACTTAGTATTTGGTGATACATCCAGATATTTTGTTTATTTACTCACCTTATCATATCTCACAGCACGTGTCCAAGTACAACTTCATTCAAAGTATATTTTTAATATCAAAAACTTTAGCAATGCTATTCTATCTTTGAACTGTCTTCTTGATATTTATGGATTTTCCTGGTACTCGGACCATCCGGTGTTTTTGTTCTGAGTTACTTTGTACTCATTCCATTTTAATGATTTTGTGTTTATGTCGCACATTATTCTGTCGGTTTTGGTATTAAATTCCACACATCCATCCAATTGAATAAATATGCAAATCTCTTCTCAAGTTCTGAACTACATCCTGTGGGTCACAGCCATTCCCACCTCGGTACAATCTACAAATGTTATAATTGTGCTTTTGGATTCAGAAACCAGGTCACTGATGTAAATGAGAATCAGAGGTTTGAGCAATGCTCTCTGTGGGATTGCAGTCAAGACCTCTCCTTCATATTCTTTGATTCCTAATTCCTCATCCAATAACATGCTGTACCTTCAATTCCCAAGGGCTCAGTTTAATTATAAGTCAATCATGCAAAAAGAGTTAAGACAGTTTGAATTGCATTTTATCAAACGGAATTTGATAGTCCACCTCATTGGTGACATCCTTGTGCTTTTGCAGATAGGAAATGCAGAAAAAAGACCAAACACAAGAAACTCTGCAGTTGCTGAAAATCCAAAGCAGCACATACAAAATGCTGAAGGAGCTCAGCAGGTCAGGCAGCACCTATGGAAATGAACAGTCAATGTGTCAAGCCGAGATTCTTCTTCAAGACTGGAAGAACAGAGAAAGACTAAATATTTGCAATTTGTCTAGCTCTTTGTCAAATCACTTGATGTGAGAAATGATGATCAACTTTCTCTTTAAATTACTCTTATTGAGTAATCTCTGTGCAGGCTTACTTTCTGTGCTTTTCGAACAATTCCCATCATATTTCGAGGTGAGGAGCTCAGTTTAGTATCTAGACAATTGCCCAAAACTCTCCCTACTTGCTCATTGGTATCACAGTGAAAAAGAGACTATAATTGTACATCTGCTTTGCCGATATCAGGCCAATCCAAAGCTCTTTTAATAAATCATCAACAATGAGTTATGGAGATCTCAGCTGTACAAAGCCCATCAAACAGAAACACGAGAATGGTAAAATCTTTTGTTTTAATGCAGAATAAATCCTTTGTCCTCCACCAAACCATATCATACTCTATCATATCAACAATATAAAACATAGTCAATTTTACATTCGCTTGAGAGGAGCCTCATTCCAAAAGAAATACCTCAGATGGCAATGAACTCCCTGAGCACCAGGTTGAAATGTCAGCCTGGACTTTGTGGTTGAACGTCAGCAACTGAACTTGACTCCAACACTCACAAAATGCTGGTGGAATGTAGCAAGCCAGGCAGCATCTATAGGGAGAAGCACTGTCGACGTTTCAGGCTGAGACATCCTTGCGTTGACACAGCAGGAAGTTGGAACCGGAACCAGCAGCAGGTAAACCGGCTTCAAAGCTGCTGGTGAAAAACTAGCAAGCAATGGACAGCAATAGACGCTGTCCCTCCCTCTCTCTCCCTCCCTCTCACTGTCCAAAACTAGCAAGCAATGGACAGCAATAGACGCTGTCCCTCCCTCTCTCTCCCTCCCTCTCACTGTCCAAAACTAGCAAGCAATGGACAGCAATGGACGCTGTCCCTCCCTCTCTCTCCCTCCCTCTCTCTGTCCAAAACTAGCAAGCAATGGACAGCAATAGACGCTGTCTCTCCCTCTCTCTCCCTCCCTCTCACTGTCCAAAACTAGCAAGCAATGGACAGCAATGGACGCTGTCCCTCCCTCTCTCTCCCTCCCTCTCACTGTCCAAAACTAGCAAGCAATGGACAGCAATGGACGCTGTCCCTCCCTCTCTCTCCCTCCCTCTCACTGTCCAAAACTAGCAAGCAATGGACAGCAATGGACGCTGTCCCTCCCTCTCTCTCCCTCCCTCTCACTGTCCAAAACTAGCAAGCAATGGTGAAAAACTAGCAAGCAATGGACAGCAATAGACGCTGTCCCTCCCTCTCTCTCCCTCCCTCTCACCGTCCAAAACTAGCAAGCAATGGACAGTGAGAAATCAGAGCCAAGCAAAGGAATTTCACAAAAAAATCATAGTGACCAGGATGAGGCTTTAAACAAGCAACAATAACAAAAACATACATCTTTCTTTTCTTTCTAAATCTTTTTTATTATTATTAGTAATATGGACAGAATACAAATGATATATTAATAAAGAAATTACAAACATACAAATTCCATTACAGATGAAAAAAAAACATAAACAATAGTTACAATATAAATGAGTTTACCAAAATATAAATGTAACCCCCTGGGTCGCCTCAGGCTCGCTCAGCTCGTTCCTGTCTAGGGGGTGCAGCCTTCGGCCCCGCCAAACTGGGTAATCAGCTGGTGTGGATGCTGTGTGATGTCCCCGCCTCGCCCAAAACCAGACAGTACACCATATGCGATTAAATGAGTACAATTTATAAAGGTTACTATAACTAAGTGATTAATAACGATACAGTATATATGAAGAGAAAAAAATAAAGAAAAGGCGCCAAACTTATCAAAGTCCAAACCACTTCGTGCACAACCGTTGGAGCTCAATTTCTGAAGTCTTCTGGCCACCATTCGATCCCCTCCGAACTCCTCGACTCGCAGCTCAGGACCCTCCGAACACCTCGACTCGCGGCTCAGGACCCTCCGAATGGTCAACCAAGCACATCTAGCTTCATCCCCCCTCCTCGGAGTACCTCCCGGCCTCAGACCCCTGCTTGGGGTCCGATTCTCGCCCAACTTACAGCATTGCGTCCTCTCTCTCGACCCCCTCGCGCCGATCTCCCCGAAAGCCCGTCAACCAAAGCTTACAGACTCAGAGGAAAGAACATTAATCCCCATTTGGTTTACAAAGGAATACCATTCTCGTTATCAGTAAATTGTAACAAACAAGCTTCCAGCACTCTCTCACAACAAAGAAACATTCCTGCTTTTAACAAAGAAACCCTTTCCCAACAGTAACAAAGAAAAAAAAGAAACCCCCTTTACACAAACCATACAATATATGTATGAACATGGTAAGTCTAAATATTTCATAATATATGATATAAAAAAACAGAAAAAATAAAAAATAAAAAATATATAATGCAAAATTAGCTGATCTACTAATCTAATAACTAATATAGAAGAAAAAAGAAGCAAAAAAAAAGAAAAAAAAAGAGAAAGGAAAAGGGGGCTGTTTATAATATCTCACAAGAATAAATATTTATCAATGCCGTCACTTCCGGTCCTCTCAACATACATAAGCTAAAAGCTGGGAAATCAAATGAACTTCGAACAGGGTCATATTACATCATATGAAAATGTTGAATAAATGGTCTCCATAACTTTTCAAATTTAATAGAAGTCTCAAAAACACCACTTCTAATTTTTTCTAAATTTAAACATAACATAGTTTGAGAGAACCAATTAAATACAGTGGGATTAATTTCCTTCCAATTCAACAATATAGATCTTCTAGCCATCAGAGTTAGAAATGCAATCATTCGACGGGCAGAAGAAGAAAAATGCAGTGAGTCTAACATTGGTAAACCAAAAATTGCGGTAATAGGATGAGGTTGTAAATCGATATTCAAAACCGCAGAAATAATATCAAAAATATCTTTCCAATATTTTTCCAAAAATGAACAAGACCAAAACATATGAGTTAAAGACGCGATTTCAGATTGACATCTATCACAGATAGGACTAATATAAGAGTAAAAGTGAGCTAATTTATCCTTGGACATATGGGCCCTATGTACGGCCTTAAATTGTATTAATGAATGTTTGGCACATATCGATGATGTATTAACTAATTGAAGAATTCTATCCCAATTCTCACTAGAAATGATAAGGTTAAGCTCTCTTTCCCAATCCTTTTTGGTCTTATAAAGGGGCTCTGAAAGTATCTTCATAATTATATTATAAAATTTTGAAATAAGCCCTTTTTGAAAAGGGTCTAATTCAAATAAACTCTCCAAAATATCTGAAGGCACAAAATTTGGAAACGTAGGGAGTACAGAACTTAAAAAATGTCTAATCTGTAAATATCTAAAAAAATGAAATCTAGGCAAGTTATATTTGTTGGATAATTGCTCAAAAGACATAAAACAATTGTCCAAAAATAAATCAGAAAATCTTAGTAATCCCTTAGTTTTCCGAGCCGAATAAGCTTGATCTATAATGGAAGGGTGGAAAAAACAATTAGATACAATAGGACTATTTAAAACGAATTGAGTCAACCCAAAAAATCTCCGAAATTGAAACCATATACGTAAAGTATGTTTAACTATCGGGTTGTCAATTCGTTTCGGCAATTTAGAAAGAGCAAAAGGGAGAGAAGTCCCTAAAATAGAACCTAGAGCATAAGCTGATACAGATTTAATTTCTAAACTCACCCAACGAGGGCCGAAAGATCCACCCCAATCTTTCAACCAGCATACCAAGTATCTAATATTAACTGCCCAATAATAAAATCTGAAATTAGGTAATGCTAACCCGCCTTCCTTTTTTGTCTTCTGTAAATATATTTTACCTAACCTGGGATTTTTATTCTGCCATATATATGAAGAAATTTTTGAATCAACATTAGTAAAAAAAGATTTCGGAATAAAAATTGGTATCGCTTGAAAAATATATAAAAACTTAGGTAAAATAACTCCCTCTCTCTCTCCCTCTCTCCCTCCCTCACTCTCTTTCTCTCTCTTTTCCTCCCCCTCCATCCGTCCACTCCCCTCTTCCTCCCTTTCTCTGTCTCCCTCTCTTCTCTCTCTTTTCCTCTCCCTCCCCCTCTCTTCCCCTCCCCCTCCCTCCCCTCTCTCTCCCTCCCTCCCTCCCTCCCTCACTCTCTTTCTGTCTCTATCTCTCCCTCCCCCTCTCTTCCCCTCCCCTCCCTCCCCCTCTCTCCCTCTCTCCCTCCCTCTCTCCCTCCCTCCCTCCCTCCCTCACTCTCTTTCTGTCTCTATCTCTCCCTCCCCCTCTCTTCCCCTCCCCCTCCCTCTCCCTCTCTATCTCTTCCCCTCCCCTCCCTCCCTCTCTCTCCCTCTCTCCCTCTCTATCTCTTCCCCTCCCCTCCCTCCCTCTCTCTCCCTCTCCCCCCCTCTCTCTCTCACCCCATTGATACTGAGAGAAGTTTGGAGATGGCTAAATGCTGAGAGCGGTTCATTTGCTTTCTGAAGCAACTGGAAATCGGCAGTAACACCGCACAGTTACTCTGACAGCATGAAGAATTAGCTATCGTCGCCGTTGAAAGCTTAATTCCTTGTTTTTATGCCTTGTTTTATGTCCCCGTGCCTGATAACACAGAAACTGGTAAACAGCCCATCACTGGAAGAAACACCAAATTAGCTGTTTGCAGCGTCTGTTAATGTGTCCGTTGACTGTCTGGAGATACCGTGGAGCTTTCAGCCTGAGGGATGGGATGCGTGGGTCTAAATGTATTCTGGTGTGCGATGGGAGAGGGTTTGGTGTTTGTGCAGATGGGCAGATTATCGCTGGTAAAGGATGTCAGTGTGCTCAGAGGCTGGTTGTAGATCACTAACTCCCAGGCCTGACTTAAATGTCTTTGGCTGTTCAATCGTATCCACTCCAGAGGGGCAGATTAACAATCTGAGTCGTGGAGTCTTTGGAGTTTAACGATATTTTCAATATTAAGGGACTTTCCTGCCTCTTCCTGTAGATGCTGAATGTCATCCACAGTGATCACATGGCAACCAAGCCGATGTCCTCACCAGGCAGATGTCCTCACCAAGTGGATGTCATCACCAGGCAGATGTCCTCACCAAGTAGATGTCTTCACCAGGCAGATGTCGTCACCAAGTAGATGTCTTCACCAGGCAGATGTCTTCACCAGGCAGATGTCTTCACCAAGCTGATGTCTTCACCAGGCAGATGTCCTCACCAAACGGATGTCATCACCAGGCAGATGTCGTCACCAAGCCGATGTCTTCACCAGGCAGATGTCTTCACCAAGTAGATGTCTTCACCAGGCAGATGTCTTCACCAGGCAGATGTCTTCACCAAGCTGATGTCTTCACCAGGCAGATGTCCTCACCAAGTGGATGTCATCACCAGGCAGATGTCCTCACCAAGTCGATGTCTTCACCAGGCAGATGTCCTCACCAAGCTGATATCTTCACCAGGCAGATGTCCTCACCAAACTGATGTCTTCACCAGGCAGATGTCTTCACCAAGTGGATGTCTTCACTAGACAGATGTCCTCACCAAGCTGATGTCTTCACCAGGCAGATGTCTTCACCAAGTGGATGTCTTCACTAGGCAGATGTCCTCACCAAGCGGATGTCTTCACCAGGCAGATGTCGTCACCAAGCCGATGTCTTCACCAGGCAGATGTCCTCACCAAGTAGATGTCTTCACCAGGCAGATGTCGTCACCAAGCCGATGTCTTCACCAGGCAGATGTCCTCACCAAGCTGATGTCTTCACCAGGCAGATGTCCTCACCAAGTCGATGTCTTCACCAGGCAGATGTCCTCACCAAGCTGATGTCTTCACCAGGCAGATGTCGTCACCAGGCCGATGTCTTCACCAGGCAGATGTCCTCACCAAGCTGATGTCTTCACCAGGCAGATGTCCTCACCAAGCCGATGTCTTCACCAGGCAGATGTCCTCACCAAGTAGATGTCTTCACCAGGCAGATGTCCTCACCAAGCCGATGTCTTCACCAGGCAGATGTCCTCACCAAGCTGATGTCTTCACCAGGCAGATGTCCTCACCAAGTAGATGTCTTCACCAGGCAGATGTCCTCACCAAGTCGATGTCTTCACCAGGCAGATGTCCTCACCAAGCTGATGTCTTCACCAGGCAGATGTCTTCACTAGGCAGATGTCCTCACCAAGTGGATGTCTTCACCAGGCAGATGTCGTCACCAAGCCGATGTCTTCACCAGGCAGATGTCCTCACCAAGTAGATGTGCTCCAATCCTTCACGTAGCCAAGGGGAAAGCATCATGCAGGTGTGCATCAAGATCCTCAGTGTTTGCTTGATGCTTTCATCTCATACTTCTGTTAGATAAAATTATATATCCTTACAACATTCAGCCATCCAGTCTATACTGGGTACAGACTATTCCCTTGAATCCTATTCCCCTTTTTAACCTGTTATCTCTGTTGTGCCCACTAACTCCACTGTAATTCTCTGACTCCCACCTGCATTGGGGATAATTTACTGTAATCAGTTATCTGAGCGGCTGCCACATCTTTGGGAGGTGGAAAGACATCAGAGCTCCCAGGAAAGGGAAACTCAGACGGTCACTGGGAGAACCGGCAAACTCCAGACAGACAGCGGCAGAAATCAGAATTCAATCCAGGTCACTAGAGCTGTGTTTCAGCACCAGAACCTGCAGGGCAATTGTGCTACCCTTGCTCTTTGGAAGCAAGCGGATTGAAGGGGTAATTGATAGGTGTCAAAGGTCACTGATAATACCCACGTACAGACAGCGTGAGGAATCCCGAGTAAGACCGTGACAGGTCTGTTAGCACCAACTGCGTTCAGATTGACTGAAGCTTGTAGCGTGAGGACAGTCCGGGTGACCAGAGGAACAATAAAGGAGGCTGGTCTTGGCCCAGGGCTTTCAGGTGATTTAGAGCTGTCCTTCAATACTTGGCAGCCATGGTCTGTGGGACGATTGTGCTTTGGTGCACGATATTATGTAGTCAGCAGGCCGTGACGTTTCAGAAGGAACAGGGTGCTGAGTATACTTGAGCCGAGGACGAGGAAGAGTTGGAGGAAACCGCAACTCCAATGCGGTGCACATAGGTATTCTGGATATCAGGGCCTCCATGTAGCTGGAAGGTTCAGCTCACCAATGTCAGGCTAAGTTTCATATTCCAAAGCTTCACTTTCCACCTCTTGTCCCACAGACACGAAGCAGTGTTGACGTATCACCCATCACTGCCAGTCCAGAGGAAAACTGCAGTTAAAAAGTGAGCTGACACCAGACATCAAGACTAGTGAAAAGGAGAACAAATCACACACTCCGAAACCTGAAACCTAAACTGAAACGTTTAATGGCTGACCCATCCGTGGATCCGGTGCAGGTACACAACTGTAGTCTTACATTTCAGTCCTGACGAAAGGTCTCGGCCCAAAACGGTGACTGTACTTCTTCCTATAGATGCTGCCTGGCCTGCTGCGTTCCACCAGCATTTTGTGTGCGTGGCTTGAATTTCCAGCAACTGCAGATTTCCTCGTGTTTGCGTCCTACATTTCCTTCTGCCTCAGGAGGGCCAGCCAGTCTGCTCGGCCACACACTCTCACAATGGGCAGACCTCGGCCCTCGTCCAAATTGCTCCCACGTGCATCTGTACAGGAGTAGACACAGCCATTGAGTCATAGAGAAGTACAGCACAGGAACAGGCCCTTCAGCCCATCTAGTCCATGCCAAACCATTTAAACTGCCTACTCCCATAGCCCTCCACACACCGACTATGTACGTACTTATCAAAACTTCGCTGAAACGTTCAAATCAAGCTCACATGCACCACTGGTGTTGGAACCTCATTCCACACTCCCACGACCCTGTGAGTGAAGAGGTTTCCCCGCATATTCCCCTTAAACTGTTCACCTTTCACCCTTAACCCAACCTCAGTGGGAAAAGCCTTTGGGAAAACAGTGCGGGTGTTGGGTACATACTTTAGGGGACAATGAGTGACCGGCGTGTGGACTGAATGGAGTTGCTGTGCCGTCTGCACTTTCATCGGGAACAGCTTTGTGATCACTGCTGTAGTGAGTTCAACTGTCTGCGGTTTCATCCAGATTCAAAAGGATCTTGGCCATATCCTGAGGAGACTCGCTTGCCTCCCACAATGGGTGCACCATGGAAAAGCATCTCCATGTACGGCGGAAAACATTCTCTGCGTCAAACCCAACTGCAGAGTGGTGACTTTGACAGTGAAAGTTTGGCTGGACCCCGGCACGTACACAGGAAAAACTTCTCTCTGAATAATTCTTTCTTTGTAGAGGGAACAAAAATAGAGTCTCTTCCAAGTGAGCCGATGCTGGACAGGACAGCAGTCTCTGATCTCCAGCACCACACCGCTGTCCTGTTGTGACCCACGTGTCACAGGAAAATCTCCAAATGATCGCCTTCCGAGAGATATTGGAGGCTCAACATCACCTTTGGTGAAAAATCAATCAACTAAAATTAGTTCAATGGTTCAAAGTGAAAGTTTTAAACATTTAAAACACAAACATATTTCAGTAAGTTTTAATTTTACGAACTAGCACTACCCCCCAGTTGGGCAGTTGCTCCTTTCCATTGAGGTGGATGGACGTTCAGTTCCATTGTCAGGTCTGACCTCACACAGGCTCAACGGGATCAGCTCAGATTCCACATCGGAGCAACCAGGAGGGGCCAGCGAAGCGCGGTCAGCAAGCTCAAACATTCTGCATCATGTGGGAACCATCAATTTAAACTTATCGACAGACACAGTATGGAAACAGGCCATTCAGCCCTTCAGTCCATTTGAGACCAAAACTACCTATTTACACTAATACTGTGTCAATACCAGTTTATTCTCCTCACTTTCCCAGCAAATACCCCACATTGTTCCACCCATCTACAGGCAATATATATTAATATACCAGCACACGTTCTGCGGGAGGAATCCGGATCACCCAAGGAAATCCACACAGTCCCCAGGAAAACATTCAAAATTCACAGACAATACCAGAGCTCAGGATCGAACTGGAACTCACGATTGAACCGGAGCTCAGGATCGAACCAAAATTCAGGATCAAATCGGAGTTCAGGATGGAACCAGAACTCTGGATCAATCCAGAGTTCAGGATCGAACTGGAACTCACAATCGAACCAGAACTCAGGATGGAACCGGAGTCCAGGATCAAACTGGAGATCAGGATCGAACGGGAGATTTTGGGCCGGAGAGGCAGCAGCTTTACCAGTTGTGCGATTTTATTGCACCACAGTCAGAGAAATGGCAGAAATAAAGTGCACAACTGCTGACACCACCCAGTTCACACGATTCTGGACTGCCCCAGTTTACAGGTTTGGGCATAACTCCTCTGTCCGAGATGTGACCTGACTCTGCAAGTGCCCTTTTCTACCAATCCAGTTATCCTGTTCTGTACGCTTTGCCCCTGAGTGGGGTAATTAAAGAGCAGAATGTAAAACGGTCCTGAATCCACTCAGGCTAGTTTCACTTTTATCTGATCATAGTCACAGGGTTACTGGTGTCAAAATGGCTGTTGTAACGCAGCTGGTGTGGTAGTGTAGTGGGTAGTGTTTGTCACTCTTATTTCCAGCTTCCACCGCTGGCTAGCAGTCTAACGAAAAGGAGAGCTGAGGGTGTAAGACTCTCCCTGCCGGTATACCACTTCTCTAACAGTGAGCCTCATGTAGTGCCTCCTCGCTGGTGACACACGGAAACTGAACTCCTTTCAGACCCAGGCTGAACTATAGAGTCGGGGAAGAGGTCTAGCCCCTGCACACATAGCACACAGATCCCCAGCGATGGGTAAATAACCCCACTGCCTTGTGGGCAGCCTTGGGAGAGACGAAGGCTATGGGAGTAAACCCAGACAGTAGATCCAGAGCGGAGCCCCTAAGGCGGCTGGACGACATTGAACATCCTTCCGGCAGCTCCTGCAGCCAAGCTGGTGCCAAACCTGTGGCTTCATAAGGTTTCCTTTTGACCACACCGGTGAGGCCGAGAGGGGGGTACGACAGGGCATCTCAGGATCTCCACACCTTCCACCCAGGCTTGTGATGATCATGATCACCCATTGTCCCTCAAGACAGACTGATACCAAACCCCACTGGTGTTCACACCAACTTCTCAGTTGACTTGCCGCTTACAGATCCCATCATAAAATTAGGAGCAAATAAATAATTTTAAAGCAACAAATACATTACAACCAGGTCAGGTCAGATATAGATCATCTTTCTTTATGATGGAAAGGAGGCCATTCATCCCATTGAGTTGATACTAGCTTTTATTATAATGTTTCTCTATACCTGTACAGGAACATTAAATATCCAGTGAGACGTAAAAACAGAAGTCTCTATATCTGTATGGGAACACTGAATATCCAGTGACACATAACAACACAAGTCTCTATATCTGTACGGAAATTCTGAATATCCAGTGAGTATAAAAACACTAGTCTCTATATCTGTATGGAAATTCTGAATATCCACTGCAGCTACCAGAGAGACATAAAAATAAAATCTCTTTGTACAGCACGTGGATTTGGACTCAGGATCTTTCAGTGGTCTGATGAAATTCTTTCACGGATCTAACACGTGAGATTATTGAGTAAAACAATGTGCTGCAAGTCACTCTGGCCACACGGCTGAATTTGAGAAGATGAGAGTTTCATGACAAGAATATGGCAATCATGCAGTTAGATGTCACCATCTTCCTTCCACCCTCCCTAACTCCCTCCCTCTAGTCCAGAGGTCTCCGATCTGTTTTATGCCATGGGCAAATACTATTAAACAAGGGGTCCATGGGCCACAGGTTGAGAATCACTGATCTTGTTACTATTCAATCTCATCTCCTAGCAGATTCCATCATCGTCAGCCCTTGTCACCTGACCTACCACATCCCAGACTTTGTCATTACTTTTCCATTCTCCCATCCCCATCTGGTAATTCCCGTCTCGTCTGGATCCACCTATCACCTGCAAAGCACAGAGTCCCGATAAAGGGTCTCGGCCTGAAATGCCAGCTGTTTATTCCTCTCCACGGATGCTGCCTGACCTGCTGAGTTCCTCCAACACTTTGTGTGTGTTGCTCAAGATTTCCAGTATCTGCAGTATCTCTTGCGTAAGTGATCTGCTGCTCCACCAATCATCTTCTAGCTCTTGCTTTGCCCTTCCCTCACCTTTAGATGCTTGTTGTGTCCCTCCTGTCTCTCGGTCCAGATTAAGTGTGGCAATCTGAAATGTCGCCTGTCCGGTCCCTTCCTGTGATGCTGCCTGACGTGCTGAGCTCCCCCAGCTGTGTACTCACAGTGACGGATGTGGAGCTACACGGGCCAGGCCTGGAAACAATGGCAAATGTTTTCCGCTGAGGGATATTTGTGAGAAATCCAGTACTTAAATACTGACCGTTGCTGAGAGTAAATTTTAATATTTCCAGATTGTTACAATTAGTGAATTTAAATCATCCTTTCCAATGTAATGAATGGTCCAGAATTCTGAACAGGTCATTCATTCCATCTCCATGTCCTGGGTCTTATAGAACATTTTAAAGGCAGAACAAGAATATTTTTGAGAGAGAGGTTCAGAAAGCATGTCAGCCAGGCTGAGGCACAGCTGCAGGTGGAGGAGCAATTAAAACTGGGGATGAAGAGAGAACAAATCCTGGAGTGAGTGTTTGCGCCGTCACCAGCCGATTGCTCTTTCTTGTAACAAAGTTCTGTGGACATTCTGTTACATCCTGTCACAGTCTGTCAGCTTTTGGTGAGTCATGTCCAAAGCTCATTCATTCCTATTCATTTCTAAGCATTGTTAATAATCTAATAACCGTCTGAAATACCCTGAATCCTTACAAAATGACTAACGTTGCAGTGGAGTCATTATCTGATTTGGGTAACTTTGAAAAACTTCTATTTGACCAGACTTGAATGTGCAAATGAAAATTAATTACCATGCTTCATTAATATGACAAAAAGACATGTTTTTGTTCAAAATAATTAGCACGTTTGGAAAATTTATGTACTTGTCAGGGTGATTGATTGCTGCATCCAATAAATTTTCTGCAGCAAAATTTGTTCCAATATTTTAAGTACATTTCAGTACTGGTGCTAAGAACTCCCCAGGCAGAGAGACAGAATCTAGCCAGAGTCCAACAGCTTTAAAGTAATGCCCCTCTGGAGGATTTGCCCCTCTGGAGGACTTTGCTCCTCTGCCCACCACTCACTCCAGCGAAAAGGAGACACGATCCTGCTCACTGGTCAGAAGTCTACCTTGCATCCAATGTCTAACTGACCTCATTGACCCATCCTACACTCTTTCTGCCCAGGGAGATGTTCATTGTCTTTAAGCAGAAAATATTGGGAACACACGACAGGTCAGACAGCATCTGCAGACAAACAACGTTAATGTTTCGTCAGTTCAGGTAGAGTCTTTGACTTGAAATGTTAACTCTGGTTCTCTTTCACAAATGCCTGGCCTGCTGTTCAATTCTAGGATTTTCTGATTTCGTATTTCGCATATTTATATCTTTTCAGATTTTCAGATGCTGATTGTACGTGTGTGGTATTTCATAGAGACGTAGATAAACCTGCAGCCAGTAAATAGGTGTTTATCACAATTTGCCGTGGCTACTTGCCCTTTGTGGAGCAGTCTCCTCACTGCTCATGCCCCTCACCCAGAGTCTGCACAAGGAAGGTCTACTTACTGGGAGAGAAGGCTCAGTTTGGTGTTCACCCTGATGGATGATATTTGCAATGAAAGACTATTGAAGAACACAACAAAAGTCTTTTTGCAAAAACAAGTGCTTACAATCCATTGAAGAAGTGAGTTCTGAATAATAATGCTTAAGACGCTTAAGACCAGCCTGAGCACCCATGGCTGACGAGAAACTAATTTGCTGTAGATTTCCCACTGCAGTTGGAAGGGGAGGGACTGCAGGGCCAAAAATCAGCCGAGGTTTGGGGAGAGACCTTACAATGGTTTCTTTCCTTGACAAACGTCAGCAAACCTTCAAATCATCAATACCAGAGTGAGAAACTATCTGTCCCTTTTTTAACCTGACGATGACTTATTCTGCCTCACATCAAAGAGCCTTATGTAGATGATGTTGCTCAGTCTTATAATTTCAGTGTGTTTACTATATGTCAAAGGAGGCTTACAAAGAGGCAGTTAAACTAATATTACCGCAGTTAATAGTCTTGATGGCAGAAGTATCCTGAGGTTAATAGCTACACCTCATATTGAACCACCTCCTCTGGAGTGTCAGACCCTCATGTTGAACCACCTCCTCTGGAGCGTCAGACCCTCATGTTGAACCACCTCCTCTGGAGTGTCCGACCCTCATTTTGAACCACCTCCTCTGGAGTGTCAGACCCTCATGTTGAACCACCTCCTCTGGAGCGTCAGACCCTCATGTTGAACCACCTCCTCTGGAGTGTCCGACCCTCATTTTGAACCACCTCCTCTGGAGTGTCCGACCCTCATTTTGAACCACCTCCTCTGGAGTGTCCGACCCTCATTTTGAACCACCTCCTCTGGAGTGTCAGACCCTCATGTTGAACCACCTCCTCTGGAGTGTCAGACCCTCATGTTGAACCACCTCCTCTGGAGTGTCCGACCATGTTGAACCACCTCCTCTGGAGTGTCAGACCCTCATGTTGAACCACCTCCTCTGGAGTGTCAGACCCTCATGTTGAACCACCTCCTCTGGAGTGTCCGACCATGTTGAACCACCTCCTCTGGAGTGTCAGACCCTCATGTTGAACCACCTCCTCTGGAGTGTCAGACCCTCATGTTGAACCACCTCCTCTGGAGTGTCCGACCCTCATTTTGAACCACCTCCTCTGGAGTGTCCGACCCTCATTTTGAACCACCTCCTCTGGAGTGTCAGACCCTCATGTTGAACCACCTCCTCTGGAGTGTCCGACCCTCATTTTGAACCACCTCCTCTGGAGTGTCCGACCCTCATTTTGAAACACCTCCTCTGGAGTGTCAGACCCCCATTTTGAACCACCTCCTCTGGAGTGTCAGACCCTCATTTTGAACCACCTCCTCTGGAGTGTCAGACCCTCATTTTGAACCACCTCCTCTGGAGTGTCCGACCCTCATGTTGAACCACCTCCTCTGGAGTGTCAGACCCTCATGTTGAACCACCTCCTCTGGAGTGTCCGACCCTCATGTTGAACCACCTCCTCTGGAGTGTCCGACCCTCATGTTGAACCACCTCCTCTGGAGTGTCCGACCCTCATTTTGAACCACCTCCTCTGGAGTGTCCGACCCTCATGTTGAACCACCTCCTCTGGAGTGTCAGACCCTCATGTTGAACCACCTCCTCTGGAGTGTCAGACCCCCATTTTGAACCACCTCCTCTGGAGTGTCCGACCCTCATTTTGAACCACCTCCTCTGGAGTGTCCGACCCTCATGTTGAACCACCTCCTCTGGAGTGTCCGACCCTCATTTTGAACCACCTCCTCTGGAGTGTCAGACCCTCATGTTGAACCACCTCCTCTGGAGTGTCAGACCCCCATTTTGAACCACCTCCTCTGGAGTGTCAGACCCCCATTTTGAACCACCTCCTCTGGAGTGTCCGACCCTCATTTTGAACCACCTCCTCTGGAGTGTCCGACCCTCATTTTGAACCACCTCCTCTGGAGTGTCCGACCCTCATTTTGAACCACCTCCTCTGGAGTGTCCGACCCTCATTTTGAACCACCTCCTCTGGAGTGTCCGACCCTCATGTTGAACCACCTCCTCTGGAGTGTCCGACCCTCATTTTGAACCACCTCCTCTGGAGTGTCCGACCCTCATTTTGAACCACCTCATCTGGAGTGTCAGACCCTCATGTTGAACCACCTCCTCTGGAGTGTCCGACCCTCATTTTGAACCACCTCCTCTGGAGTGTCCGACCCTCATTTTGAACCACCTCCTCTGGAGTGTCCGACCCTCATTTTGAACCACCTCCTCTGGAGTGTCCGACCCTCATTTTGAACCACCTCCTCTGGAGTGTCAGACCCTCATGTTGAACCACCTCCTCTGGAGTGTCCGACCCTCATTTTGAACCACCTCCTCTGGAGTGTCCGACCCTCATTTTGAACCACCTCCTCTGGAGTGTCAGACCCTCATGTTGAACCACCTCCTCTGGAGTGTCAGACCCTCATGTTGAACCACCTCCTCTGGAGTGTCCGACCCTCATTTTGAACCATCTCTTTTGCAGTACTAGGTCCAGTATTTTTCTGGTGCTGAATGTAATTCTCTCAAAGAGTCGACAGATGTTGAATTCCATCATAAAACTCGGTAGCTGTTTGATTATTTCAGTGAGCTGGTGGCTGCAGAATTCCTTCATTAAGAACATTGATTCTCTTCATGAATTATTCAAGGTTGCATGAACAACTGGGTGGGCGAGTAAACAGTTTTTCGTGGGAAGGACACAATAATTCTCAGGTTTGCTGGCAGATGTGTGCAGGGATGGGGATGGCCTTGAACCGTCATGCCATTTCACTGATGAATAATTCCTTCATATGGACGTAGATAAATCTGCAGTGTGGCTGCAGACAGTGAGAATGTTTACCACATTTTGACCTTTGTATCACCAAGGATAACGGGTGGATCGAAACAGAGTCATGGAGACTGAAAGTCACAAAGAAAGAGTTGTTTAATTTACTTTTCAGGATCTGAGCATCACCAACAAGGTCTCTGAACCAAATAGCTACTCAGCCAGTTTACGGTTAACCTGGTCACTGGGTCCCGGGTCCATCATCAATAGCAGATTTCTCCCCTCCAATGACATTAGCATGCTTTTTTATGACAATCAGTTCTTTTGTACCATAATTACAGTTTAAAAACGGAGCCACTCATTGAGCTTAAATTGGAATTGGTGAATTATTAGCATTAGCCTCTGTGGGAATTTGAATCGTAAGGTTGTATACTCCATACACAGTTTGACAATAAATGTACTTTGACTCTAACTTAACCATTGTATCACCACTGAGAGTGAATGTACCGAGGCTCAGCCTTTCAAAGGTTTCAAAGGTACATTTAATGTCAGAGAAATGTATACAATATACATCCTGAAATGCTTTTCCTTTGTAACCATCCACGAAAACAGAGGAGTACCCCCAAAGAATGAATGACAGTTGAATGTTAGAACCCCAAAGTCCCCCCCAGCTCCCCTCCCTCCGCGTGTAAGCGGCAGCAAGCAACGATCCCCTCCCCCACCAGCAAAAAAAAGCATTTGCGCTCACCACCGAGCACTCAAGCGTGAGCAAAGCAACAGCAAAGACAGTTACCCCAAAGACTACCCGTTCACCCGGTATTCGACATACCACAAGCTCTCTCTCTCTCCCTGATAAGGGAGAACGAGGTGTCTCCATTTTCACAGCAAGAGGGGAGACATAACAAACAACTTGCTGGGTTACAATGTTAAAAGACCGTTGCGACACTTTTTCCGAGTTCTGTGCCCAAAAAAATCTCAGGTCTCTGGGCACACAGCCATAGACCTTCCAACTCCCACGACACACTGATCTCCTGCCGGGACGCCGACCTTCAATCCTGCATCTCCCGAGCCACGAAATCTCCGAACTCCGAAGGTGAGCGAAGCTCTTAGTCCGCGCCCTTGGCGTGTTGAATAACGGACAGTCGTGAAACCCAGAGAGCGGGTCCCATTCCCGCAAAGAACCAAGGTCAGCATGTAACTCCAGGTCAGGGTCTTCAAAAGAACCCTGAAAGGGAAAAATAAAGATATTAAAGATGAAAATGTTTATATGGTTATGTTATATGGTTATAAAATAGAGCATTGCAGAGTCTGTTAGAGACCCCCTCAGAATTAGAATCAGGTTTATTATCGCTGGTACTTCAGGTGGTGAATTAGTGGAATTTGTTGCCACATGCAACTGTGGAGGCTGGGTCGTTGGGTGTATTTAAGGCAGAGATTGATAGGTTCTTGATTGGCATGGCATCAAAGGTTATGGGGAAAAGGCCGGGAACTGGGGTTGAGGAGGAGGAAAAAACGGATCAGCCATGATTGAATGGTGGAGCAGACTCCATGGGCCAGATGGCCTAATTCTGCTCCTGTGTCCTATGGTCTTATATATCTCATGAAACGTGTTGTTTTGTACAGTGCAAGATGTAACAAATTATGAAAAGTTACAATTATAAATAATTAAGCAAATAAATCGTGTAAATGAGAAATAGTGAGGTCTTTTCATGGGCTCATGCAATATTCAGAAGAGAAGAAACCGTTTTTAAAATGTTGAGTGTGCGTCTTCAGGCTCCTACACCTCCTCCCTGTTTGTAGTAATTGAATGAGAGCAAGTCCAGGCTTGTTTGAAGAAATCCCCGCCTAACTGCCATCAGCATATGCCCTGTAGCACCAGAGGTACCAACACACCAGAGCACGGTTATACTAAGATATGGAATGCCTACCGTTACATGCCTGGACTGCACTTCTGGAAATCTGATCACTGAGCTGACCTTCTCCTACCTGAGGTTAGGACCACAAAGAGGAGGTTGAGGAGGCAGAGGGACAGCAACGGGATTGCTTTGAGTTGTCGGACCGGGCCCTGTTCAAGGATTCCTCTGTGGATCTAAATAAATACACCATGGTTGTCACGGACTTTATAAGAACATTTCTAGACAAGTGTGTTCCCACAAAATCACTCACAGCCTTCACCAACCAGCAGCCCCGGTTGAACTGTAAGATCTGCAGTCTGCTGAGGGCCAGGTCAGAGGCTTTCAACTCTGTTACCCAAGAATGTTACAAGAGGTCCAGGTACGATCTCAGAAAGTCATCTCCAGATGAAGTGGTAATTCCAGATTAAACTTGAATCAACAAAGGATGCTCGACATTTGTGTCGGGGCTTGAATGTTATCACCTTTTATAAAGTAAATCAAGCAACATCAGTGACAACAGGGCTTCACTTCCAGATGAGCTCAATGCATTCTATGCTTGGCTTGATCATCAAAACATGGAAGAACCATCACGAAGTCCCACAGCCCCGATGATGCTGTGATTTCAGTCTCTTGAGGCCAATGTGCAAGCAGCCTTCAGGAGGGTGAACCCACAGAAGGCATCCAGCCCAAATGGGGTACCTGGACCTGTGCTGATCAACTGACTGGAATGTTCACTGAGATCTTTAACCTCTTGCTTTAGCAGTGGAGGTACCCTCCTGCTCCAAGCAGGCTTCAATTACACTGCAGCATGGGACCAAGCACCTGTGGTGCACCTGTGCTGATGGAGACTGTGGAGCAGATATTGCTGCCAATCCAAACCGACTGGGGATTTGAGAGGTTGGTGATGAAATATATCAATTCTTGCCTGAGAAGTCACTTTGATCTGCTTCAGTTTGCCTACCAGAGCAACACCTCCACAGGAGATGCCATTTCATTGGCTTTTCATTCAACCCTGGAACAACTGGAGAGCAAAGGTACATACATCAGGATGCTCTTTATCGATCACAGCTCAGTATTCAATACTACCGTCCCGTCAAAACTGATCAATAGGCTTCAAGACCTGGGCCTCAGTACCTTCTTGTGCAACTGGATCCTTGATCTCCCCGGTCAGTTTGCATTGGCAACAATATCTCTTCCACAGTCTCCACCAGCACAGGTGCTTGGTCCCATGCTCTTCTCACCTATGACAGTGAAGTTAAGCACAGTTCCAATGCCCTATTCGTGTTCATTGGTGACAACACTGTCATTGGCAGAATCAAAGGTGGTGACAAATCAGCATATAGGAGGGAGATTGGAAATCTAACTGAATGGTGCCACAACAACCTCTTACTCAAAGTCAGCAAGACCAAGAAGCTGACTATTGAGTTCAGGAGGAGGAAACCAGAGGTCCATGAAATAGTCCTCATTGGGGGATCAGATTTTGAGAGGGGCAGTGACTTTAAATTTGCCGGTGCTATAATTTTGGAGGATATGTCCTGGGCCCAGCACACAAGTGCACTTTTGAAGAAAGCATGGCAGCGCCCGTACTTCCTTCGGAGTTTGCAAAGATTTAGCATGACATCTAAAACTTTGACAAACTTCTATAGATGTGTGGTGGAGAGTTTATTCATTGGCTGCACCTCAGCCTGGTATGGAAACACCAATGCCCTTGAATGAAAAATCCTACAGAAAGTAATGGATATGGCTCAGTCCATCATGGATAAATGTGACCCCATCACTGAGCACATCCACATGGAATGTTGTCACAGGAAAGCAGCATCACTCATCAGAAACCCCACCAGCCAGGTCATGATAAGGACTGGTGTGTGTTCTCCTGACTTCCCCTTTCTGAACTCAATCAATTCCTTGGTCTTGAATTTGAGTGCAGAATTGTTGCTGCAAAACCAACCAACCAATCTATCTCTCTCCTGTCCACCTCCTCATCACCATCTAGAATTCTGTCAACAACAGCTACGTGATCCACCTGCTACATGTTCCAACATAGAAAATCTTGTCTTCAGTTTCACACTACCAACTAATTGGCTATCTGACTACTTTGATAAAAGCCCTTAACAAGCAAGGCAGTCAATCGTCCCAGGCCACAAGATTAATGTATGTTCAGTCTTCACTCCAAAAAGCAGTTTTAAGGTTGACCAAATCAACCCAGGTTAATTTTAATGCATTATACATAGTGCTGTCTTGGCACAAGTACGAAGTTCAATATTAGATGGCAATATAAAAAGTGTATTTGAGCCCAGGCAGTGAAATACATGGGTAGTTGGGAAGGAAGAGTGGCAACAGTGGTCCTCGTAAGTCATAAAGAAATAGAACACACAAACTGGCCCTTCAGCCCATCGTGTCCATGCTAGCCATCATTTTGTAGGACTGGTAAATTAATATTGAAGTAGTAAAATGGATTCAACAGTGACTGGATGGGAGATGCCAGAGAGTAGTGGTGGATAACTGTTTGTCAGGTTGGAGGCCGGTGACTAGTGGTGTGCCTCAGGGATCTGTACTGGGTCCAATGTTGTTTGTCATATACATTAATGATCTGGATGATGGGGTGGTAAATTGGATTAATAAGTATGCAGATGATACTAAGGTAGGTGGCATTGCAGATAATGAAGTAGGTTTTCAAAGCTTGCAGAGAGATTTAGGCCAGTTAGAAGAGTGGGCTAAACGATGGCAGATGGAGTTTAATGCAGATAAGTGTGAGGTGCTACATTTTGGTAGGAATAATCCAAATAGGACATACATGGTAAATGGTAGGGCATTGAAGAATGCAGTAGAACAGAGAGATCTAGGAATAAGGGTGCATAGTTCCCTGAAGGTGGAATCTCATGTGGATAGGGTGGTGAAGAAAGCTTTTGGTATGGTGGCCTTTATAAATCAGAGCATTGAGTATAGGAGTTGGAATGTAATGTTAAAATTGTACAAGGCATTGGTAAGGCCAAATTTGGAGTATTGTGTACAGTTCTGGTCAGCGAATTATAGGAAAGATATCAACAAAATAGAGAGAGTACAGAGAAGATTTACTAGAATGATACCTGGGTTTCAGCACCTAAGTTACAGGGAAAGGTTGAACAAGTTTTTATTCTTTGTAGCGTAGAAGGTTGAGGGGGGTCTTGATAGAGGTATTTAAAATTATGAGGGGGATAGATAGAGTTGATGTGAATAGGCTTTTTCCATTGAGAGTAGGGGAGATTCAAACAAGAGGACATGAGTTGAGAGTTAGGGGGCAAAAATTTAAGGGTAACATGAGGGGGAATTTCTTTACTCTGAGAGTTGTAGCTGTATGGAACGAGCTTCCAATAGAAGTGGTAGAGGCAAGTTTGATATTGTCATTTAAAGTAAAATTGGATAGATATATGGACAGGAAAGGAATGGAGGGTTATGGGCTGAGTGCAGGCCAGTGGGACTAGGTGAGAGTAAGCATTCAGCATGGACTGGAAGGGCTGAGATGGCCTGTTTCCATGCTGTAATTGTTATATGGTTATATGGACAGTGGCACTCAAATTGGTATCAGGTTAAAATTCAACAGACATCTGCAAACTATCATGCCTCACATGAACCTTGCTTGTAGCATGCTCATTGTTCCTGACAGTATCCCATAGGTGAGAATTGGAAACAAATGATTGGACTAAAAAATACATAAATAACAAAAGCAAGTATAATGCCAGAACCAAAGGTTTGAAACAAGATAATAAAATCAATACTTACAAGCTAAATGGCATCAATAAATTTGGCAATGACGCAACTATTGCCGGTAGAATTTCAGATGGTGACGAGGAGGCGGGCAGGAGCCAGATCGACCAGCCGGTTGAACGGTGTTGCAGCAGCAACCTTGTACTCAACGTCAGGAAGACCGAGGAATTGATTGCGACTTCAGGAAGGGGAACACAAGCCAGTCCACAATGAGGGATCAGAAGTGGAAAGTGTGAAAGATTTCAAGCTCCTGGGTGACAACATTTTCGAGGATGTCATATCTCATTAATGAACCCAATCACCCAGTACATGTCCCTGTCTCATTGCCACCATCAAGGAGGAGGTACAGGAGGCTGAAAACACAACCTCAATGTTTCTGCAACAGCTTCTTATCCTCTGCCATCAGATTTCGGAATGGACAACGAATCCATGAACATGACCTCAGAATTTTCCCCCCTCTTTTTGGACTAATTTAATTTAATTTATCAATATCATCATCACCAGCATTATCGTTATCATCATTAAGTGTTGTGTTGTAGTGTTGTATGACGTTGGCGATCATGGTTTTCCATCTGTCTTTAATCTGAGAAGGTCTAATGAGCTCCTCAAAACCTTTGCCTGTCCGTCCCTTGGTGTAATTGATGGTGCCTGACCTGATGAGCACTTTTTACCCTGGTTATTTCCAGCATCTGTCGTTTTCCTATTGATTTTCAAGATGGTCCACTTGCTGAGAATTAATTATTGCCCTAAACCAAGGATGGGAAGGATGTAAATTAAGTGAACCAGATTATTCAATCGTTTTGTTCTGTTTGAATGTTTTAATTATTTTCATTACACTAACTGTACTCATTCTCCCCCAGGGTCTCCAATCTGAAACATTGACTCTGTTTCTCTTCCCACTGATGTCACCTGACCTGCTGAGATTATCCAACATTTACTCTATTTGTTTTTGAGTTTCAGCATTGGCAATATTTTTTTACATGTCAAATCCTCTGCCATTTCTCTTCTGGGCAAGTAAAGTTGGCCTCAGTACCATTGTTGTCAATTCCAGCTTAACCATTGGCAGATACAGTCATAGTCAGAAAGGCATAAATGTAGGATGAAAGGTCACCGACCTGAAACGTTGTCTTTGAGACTTTCTCCACAGATACTGCCTGATCCATTGAGTATTTCCTCTGTTCTCTGATCAGCTTCAGTTTGTCAGTAAACATTCTGAATATGATGAAAAAGGCCTGTGATCTTCATACCTTCATAGGTTGGGCTATAGAATGTAGGTGTTGGGGCATCCTGTTGTAACTTTACAAAACACTGGTTGTTGGAGTAGGGGGTATTGGGTTCAGTCCTGGTCACCACAGCATAGGAAGGATATGGTTGTGTGGGAGGCAATTCACAGGGATGTTGTCTGGATTCGAGCACTGTAGATATGGCTGGGATCTGCTTGTTGTCCCCAGAGTGAAGGAGCTGGAGGAGTAACCTATGAGAGTTGTGTAGCATTTTAAGAAATTTGAACAGATATATGGAGGGTAGATGGAATTTCTTCCCATGGTAGGTTTATCAAAAACATGAGGATATAGGTTTAAGGTGAGTGGAAGGAATTTTATGGAGGATATAAAGGAAAAGTGATTTTATTAGTGTTGGTGGACAAATGGAATGAGTATAGATGGGCAAATGAAATTAGTGTAGATAGACAAATGGAATCAGTGCAAATTGGGAAATGGAATTAATATAGATGGGCAAATAGAATGAATGTAGATGGGCAAATGGAATGAGTGTAGATGGACTAATGGAATCAGTGCAAATTGGGAAATGGAATTAGTGTAGATGGACAAATGGAATGAGTGGAGATGGACTAATGGAATCAGTGCAAATTGGGAAATGGAATTAGTGTAGATGGACAAATGGAATGAGTGGAGATGGACAAATGGAATGAGTGGAGATGGACAAATGGAATCAGTGGAGATGGACAAATGGAATGAGTGTAGATGGACTAATGGAATCAGTGCAAATTGGGAAATGGAATTAGTGTAGATGGACAAATGGAATGAGTGGAGATGGACAAATGGAATGAGTGGAGATGGACAAATGGAATCAGTGGAGATGGACAAATGGAATGAGTGGAGATGGACAAATGGAATCAGTGGAGATGGACAAATGGAATGAGTGGAGATGGACAAATGGAATGAGTGGAGATGGACAAATGGAATGAGTGGAGATGGACTAATGGAATCAGTGCAAATTGGGAAATGGAATTAGTGTAGATGGACAAATGGAATGAGTGGAGATGGACAAATGGAATGAGTGGAGATGGACAAATGGAATCAGTGGAGATGGACAAATGGAATGAGTGGAGATGGACAAATGGAATCAGTGGAGATGGACAAATGGAATCAGTGGAGATGGACAAATGGAATGAGTGGAGATGGACAAATGGAATGAGTGTAGATGGACTAATGGAATCAGTGCAAATTGGGAAATGGAATTAGTGTAGATGGACAAATGGAATGAGTGGAGATGGACAAATGGAATGAGTGGAGATGGACAAATGGAATCAGTGGAGATGGACAAATGGAATGAGTGGAGATGGACAAATGGAATGAGTGGAGATGGACAAATGGAATGAGTGTAGATGGACTAATGGAATCAGTGCAAATTGGGAAATGGAATTAGTGTAGATGGACAAATGGAATGAGTGGAGATGGACAAATGGAATGAGTGGAGATGGACAAATGGAATGAGTGGAGATGGACAAATGGAATGAGTGTAGATGGACTAATGGAATCAGTGCAAATTGGGAAATGGAATTAGTGTAGATGGACAAATGGAATGAGTGGAGATGGACAAATGGAATCAGTGGAGATGGACAAATGGAATCAGTGGAGATGGACAAATGGAATGAGTGGAGATGGACAAATGGAATCAGTGGAGATGGACAAATGGAATCAGTGGAGATGGACAAATGGAATGAGTGGAGATGGACAAATGGAATGAGTGTAGATGGACTAATGGAATCAGTGCAAATTGGGAAATGGAATTAGTGTAGATGGACAAATGGAATGAGTGGAGATGGACAAATGGAATGAGTGGAGATGGACAAATGGAATCAGTGGAGATGGACAAATGGAATGAGTGGAGATGGACAAATGGAATGAGTGGAGATGGACAAATGGAATGAGTGTAGATGGACTAATGGAATCAGTGCAAATTGGGAAATGGAATTAGTGTAGATGGACAAATGGAATGAGTGGAGATGGACAAATGGAATGAGTGGAGATGGACAAATGGAATGAGTGGAGATGGACAAATGGAATCAGTGGAGATGGACAAATGGAATGAGTGGAGATGGACAAATGGAATGAGTGGAGATGGACAAATGGAATGAGTGTAGTTGGACGAATGGAAGTAGTGCGGATGGACAAAAGGATTGCTGTGGATGTGATGGGCTAAAGCTCCTCATTCTGTGCAGTACAATTCTTTGTCTCTGTGACTATTTCCAGCATGTGCAGCTGCTTACTTTGGCTTTTTTTTTTGTGTGTTATGTTTGATTTCACAATCTCAGGAAATTGCCCAGTATCCTATCACCGTCACTGAGGGATAGATCCTGACGGAGACGCTCCTCAATGCTTTATCAGAATAGTGTCATTAAAGAGCTTTACATCCACCTGAGAGGACAGGTGAGTCCTTGACTGAACATCTCAATGTAGAACCCCCAGGGTCACCTGAGAGGACAGGTGAGTCCTTGACTGAACATCTCAATGTAGAACCCCCAGGGTCACCTGAGAGGACAGGTGAGTCCTTGACTGAACATCTCAATGTAGAACCCCCAGGGTCACCTGAGAGGACAGGTGAGTCCTTGACTGAACATCTCAATGTAGAACCCCCAGGGTCACCTGAGAGGACAGGTGAGTCCTTGACTGAACATCTCAATGTAGAACCCCCAGGGTGAAGAAGCAATGATTTACTTGTTTCTTCTCTGAAAAGTTTGTACCAAATCTCTGTCCCTTCTTGTTTCAAAACTGCTTCAGCAAACTTGTTCGGGCCATCAGACCGCCCTGACTGATCAGTGGACTGGGCCGTATTTCACTTACAGAGCATCTTCAAAACTTCAAAGGAGTTCTGTCCTTAGATAATTCCTTTTGGTGCCGACAATCATTGGTGACCACATTGACGTTTTATTAAAGGCTAAACTAGCTCTCTTCAACACAACTTGTACCACTGAAGAATAGTACATATTCTACACAGCTAATGAGAATAATGTTTATTTTAATTAGCCTTGGGAATTGTGATGTGCTGTAATTTAAAGCTGAATAAATTTTGAAAATAAAACTATACGCATGAAATTGTGATCAATATAGCATCACGTCTTATTCTGTGTCAGTATTTTATGAATAGAACGAGAGGGTCAATGTATCCATCTCAGTGAAACAGATTAACTACTTACTGTTTGTGGAACTTGCCCACTTCGTATTGTAACCCTGAGGTTCGGCTAACAGCTTAATCTAAAGGGAGACGCCTCCGGCCCGGCCAAATGAGAAATCTTATTTGGGTGGATGCTGTGTGATGTGTTCCCCTGTTACAAATCAGTACTCCAAAATAACACACAGTACGCAATATGTAATTAAAATGATTGAGCTTTATAATTCTTAATTTGACTATCGGTTAGTAAAGAAACAAAAAAAGAAAAAGACTCATTCACATGAAACAGTCGAAAGCACATTTGGAGCTCACAGTTCCATCCATTCATTCGCCATCGACCTCCTGTGAGCGTCGCGGACCCTCGGACTCTCACTCCAAGTCCACTCTGTCCAGCGGTCTATCAACCCTCTCCACTTGCATTTTCTCTCTTCATTTCTCACTGACAAAAGAGCGTGAAATCCCTTCTCTCAGACACACAAGGAAGAAACAACGTGTCTCTCACTGGATGGCACACATTCCAAAGCCCCCGTTATCTCTCGTCATAACCCAAACATTGCTGCTACAGAGAAACCTTTACATTAGCAATGAAACATTACAGAGAGGCCATTACATCAGCAGGGAAATCTTACAACACACCGTTGAGATAATTCACCAACCCTTCGTGCAAAACACCAAGTCCAATCCAGGAGCAAAAGGCAGTGACGTAGCTCCCCAAAGCGGTAGGGGTCACACTCTGTTTCCCTGGTACTACTCTGGGCCGAGCTGCCTATCCAGTGGTCTCTGAATCCTCTGAGACCTCTGTACCCCATCACCTAACTCTTCAGGTTCTGACATTACTGGGGATACTTCCGGTCTACCTGGCAAGGGCTCCCCCGGGCTATCACTCGTGCCCAACTGCAACCCGGACCCCTCTGTTCCCTGGCCAAGCCCCGCTTCATCCCTTACTGGGTCCTGCACTTCACTTGCCTCAGTGGGAGAAGGGCTGGAAGATTCTTCCTCAATCAATGGGGAGTCAGCAAAAAGCAGCATATACCACACGTCCAGGTCCTCATCCTCCTCAGTATCCCTCTCAGGGGTGGGGGCCGGCTTAACCTCTCCTGCCGTTGGTCCTGCAGGAGCCCGGTGTTTCCACAGAGTCCTCTCACTGGGTGTAGGCTCCAAGTCGGGCCCTGGGTCTGCCTGCGCTTCCTAACCCAGGGGCAACAGGTGGTTCCGATGGAGAATCTTGACAGGCCCATTCCCATCCTCTGCTTTCACCCAGAAAACCGGTCGGTTTGGCCTCTGACCCTCCACCACATAGGACGTAGCTGCCCAGCGGTCAGCCGACTTGTGCTCCCAGGTAGCCCCAAATTCCTTATGAGGTCTCGGTCTCCTGGCAGGAATTGGGAGAACCTCCCCTTTTGATCGTACCTGCTCTATTCACTTGATTCTGTTTGGCAGCTGCAACCCCAGCTAATTCATAAGCCCTTTTCAGCTCTCTTCTCATATCAGACAAATACTTCAGATAAGGCTTCGGTGGTAAGTCCCCCTCGTCAGTCCCAAAACAAAGGTCAGTGGGAAACCTCGCCTCGCACCCAAACATTAGATAGTATGGCGAGTACCCATTTCAGATACAGTTGTAACTATGGACCAGGTGTCCAATATGTTGACTCCACATGCTCTTCTTGCTGATCTCCAGGGCCCTGAGCATGTCTAGCAAGGGCTGATTAAACCTCTCAGGCTGGGATCACCCTGCGGATGATAGGGCGTGGTCCTCGACTTTTCGACTCCAAGCTCGTCCAGTAACTCATGGATGAGTCTGCTCTCGAAATCCTGTCCCTGATCATTATGTATCCCCCTGGGGAGGCCATAATAAATGAAACACTTCCCAATAACACTGGCCACCGTGGATGCCCTCTGGTCCTCAGTAGGAAAAGTCTGCGTATATCTGGTGTAGTGGCCCACAGGAAATCTACACACATCAGGTCCAGGGGCCTGCGCTCTGCAAGTGGGCCGAGGGGGCCACAGGAAATCTACACACAGCGGGTCCAGGGGCCTGCACTCTGCAAGTGGGCCGAGGGAGCCACAGGAAATCTACACACAGCGGGTCCAGGGGCCTGCGCTCTGCAAGTGGGCCGAGGGAGCCACAGGAAATCTACACACAGCAGGTCCAGGGCCCTGCACTCTAAAAGTGGGCCGAGGGAGCCACAGGAAATCTACACACAGCGGGTCCAGGTGCCTGCGCTCTGCAAGTGGGCCGAGGGTGCCACAGGAAATCTACACACATCCGGTCCAGGTGCCTGCACTCTGCAAGTGGGCCGAGGGAGCCACAGGAAATCTACACACAGCGGGTCCAGGTGCCTGCACTCTGCAAGTGGGCCGAGAGAGCCACAGGAAATCTATACACAGCGGGTCCAGGGGCCTGCACTCTGCAAGTGGGCCGAGGGAGCCACAGGAAATCTACACACAGCGGGTCCAGGGGCCTGCACTCTGCAAGTGGGCCGAGGGAGCCACAGGAAATCTACACACAGCGGGTCCAGGGGCCTGCGCTCTGCAAGTGGGCCGAGGGGGCCACAGGAAATCTACACACAGCAGATCCAGGGGCCTGCACTCTGCAAGTGGGCCGAGGGGGCCACAGGAAATCTACACACAGCGGGTCCAGGGGCCTGCACTCTGCAAGTGGGCCGAGGGGGCCACAGGAAATCTACACACAGCAGGTCCACGGGCCTGCACTCTGCAATGTTTTCTGCAATGCACTCTGCAATGTTCCAGCTTCCCGGCTGGTACTTCAGGCTGCAATCATAGGCAGACGACGCTGCCAACAACCGATGGCCTGTGACATCCAGTTTCACCAAAGTCAGGATATAAGTTAGGGTGTTGTTCTCCATCCACAGCTTAAACTTGGCTCTATAGAGGTAGTCACTCAGCTTATCCACCACTGCCCAATTCAACGCCAGAAATTCCAACTTGTGCATCGGATAGTTTTTCTCAGAGGCTGACAAATGCAATAGGTCTCAACCCATTGCCCTGATCCTGATACAGGATGCCCCCTAAACCCTCTCAGCTGGCATCCATGTGCAGTATATATGGCAATCGGGGACAAAAGCCAGCACTGCCACCTGGGTCAGCAGCTCTTTCAGTGACTGAAAGACCTCCTCATGCTTTGTATCCCACCTTGGTCCAAAGGGCTCCAATGGGCTAAGATATTCTCCACCCTCCTTTCCATTTCTCCCCCTCCCTTTCTTCCTCAAGGGAGGGTAACCACACAGAAGCTGATTTAGTAGGTGACTCACTTTCGTGTAGCCCTCCACAAACCCGTGATAGTAATTACAGAACCCAAGGACCGAGCGCGGAGCACTCACAGTCTGGGGTCTCGGCCAAGTCGTCACCACCTCGATCTTATTCATGTCAGTAGCTACTCCATCCCATGAGACTGTGTGCCCAACATAGCTAACAGACAGTTTGCAGAACTGGCACTCATCCAGGGAAAGTTTTAACCCTTCAGCTTTCAGGCGGCCGAGCACCTTCAGTAACCTCGCTTCATCTTCTTCCAAGGTGGATCCAAATACTCCGAGGCATCCAGATACACCAAAACCTCAGGCAAGTTCATATCCCCCACTGTCTTCTCCGTGACCTGCTGGAAGGTTGCAGGGGTTCTCGATATGCCCTGGGACATCCCTTTGAACTGGAAAAGCATCCCAGGGGACATTTAAATGCCATCTTCCCTTTGTCAGCCTCACTCCTGGGGATCTGGTAATATCCACTCCTCAAGTCCAGCACACTGAACCACTTCACACCACTCAGACAGGCCAGGGTGTCTTCGATCCTCAGGACCGTGTACTGGTCAGGGACAGTGTGCCTGTTCAGAGTCCTACAGTCCACACACATCCATACCTTCCCATTCTTCTTTCTGGCCACTACTATTGGGAATGCACAGGAACTTTGGGACTTGATGATAATCCCAGCTTCCTTCAACTTACACAAATGCTGCCGAACATCTTCTACCTCTGCAGGGACCAGTTTCCCTGACTTCTCTCTTAACGGGGTGTCCTCAGTCACCCAGATAGTGTGGCGAGTGCTCTTGGAACAACACCTTTCAGCTTCAGCATCTTCTCTACCGACCGGGGAGTCCCCGAAGTTGAATGACTCAGCAGCCAACTTTCCCCCTTTTTCCAATAGTTTCTCCCCGGCGTGCCTCACAGGGACACTAGACATTACTGTCACCAGGAACAGGTGCGGCTGGGGCATCCCCCGCTTGAAGGTGACCTCCCTCTTCGTGGTGTTCTTGACGATCGCTGCTTGCCTGTATCACCGAGAGCTTCTGCAATTCAGGCCACACCAGTACCCCAGCAGGAAATCCCAGCTCCCCCGTGTGGTCTTCCATTAAGAGGCCCTCACCCTGGGGCACTCCAGGAAATTTGGGAATCCCCATCACTGTCACTACTTCCCCGGACCGAACCACCATTGGCTTCGATTGGGTGAACCACACAGTCCCTCGTCTAAATTCGGTATCCGGCCCCACGCAGCCGTGCATCTCCTCAAAAGCTGCTCAAAACACCGGGTGCATGGACAATGTTCCCAGAAAGCTCTAGCCAGCCTTCTCCTTGCAGGCCCCCATGAGCCTCCCCACAAGAGGGGTGTTGGTCCCCACCAGAATTGACAAGCCACCCTTCTCAATGGGGTCTGGACAAACCAGCACTAATAACCTGACACTCCCACATCGGCCTCCGAGAACTCCAGCTTTACTGACAAATAACCGTCGTGTGGATAATCACCAGCAATAAGACCCCAGATCCCCAGTACCCTGAATGGGCTCAATGGTAAATGCTTCAATACCAGTTATAAAATGAATGGTATAACAATATGACCTGCAACCCGGTGTCGAGTGTGGCTTTCGCATAAATACCCTCTATTCGTAGTGACACACTGGAGCGTGGTCCCACTAAGCCTTCAGGAATTCGATCTTTCATTTTCAGGGGTTCCTTGGTACATTGCTGGGAATGTGTTTCCCCAGAGACACCAGGCTGTTCCCTCACTGGGTCTCCTCTAAGTTTTCCCAACGACTCTCCCTGTTGAGGTACCCGGGGGCTCACTCTCCTTCTCCCGTGACACCTGCTGCCAGCAGTCCTCCACATTGTTCGTCCCCTTGGGGAATCTGACCCCCATCAGCTCCATCATATGGGGGTGGGGGGGTCAGACCCGCTGATAACAGCCGAGACATCTCCTTTCTAAACTCTACCACAGTCTCCTCTACCGCTACCCGGGGTAGGCTATCTGTGGTCACCTCACTGCAGGGGATTACTACCGAGAACTGTATCCTGCTAACGGAGTCCTCCCGCACCTCCGTTACATTCTCCTCTTCCCGTACCTCTCTGATCAACTCAACAAAAGAGAGGGTGGGGCGCGTTTTATGAGACTCCAACCGACCAGGTGCTGGGACCAGGCACCCTTGGCCATCTGACCCACCTCAGCCACCTGAATGATTCCTCTGCACTGCAAGCAATTTAGCTGTCTCTCCAGCTGAAAAATGTAAACAGAAAGCTTCTCCCCTTCTCCTGACACATGTTCTGAAACCCCGTCACGAGCTCCATTGGGCTTCCCATCGTACCAGAAGCATTCTCCAGTGCTCGCATGTAATTGCTCATAGTTGCTCAGGGATACCACAACCTGATATTGCTCTCAACGTCAGCAACTCAACTCAAACTCTCAACCAATCTCTGTCGCTTTATGTCATTAGAGCACTGCCACTCATCAAACAACTGAGAGGTCTGCTCCACCTAAGTCTCATACTCTTCTTCCCCTTTAGGGGTGGGTGTTATTCCAGAGAACAGGTGAAGCCTACCATAGCTGGGACTTTGGACCCGGGCATTTTTCCATTTATTCGCCAGAGAGGTAAGGGTGGATACTAACTCAGAATTCTCACTCATTGCTGGGGGACAGGGACTAACTAGTGTTACGTATTCAGGCAACAATAAATATGAGTTCGGCAAGGGTTTTTTATAACAAACAACACGTTTATTAAACACAGAAAACAAATCCCCCCCCCAAAAGTAAACAAACACTAACGCAACCGGAAACAGCTGCCATGCGGGTGCCCAAACAGTTCTTAAAGCGATATTGCAAAAACAGTTCTTTAAAGTGGTATTGCGAAAAGTTTGATATGCTCACAGTCCATTTAAAAGGAGAGACTTTATAAGACAATTTAAATTCTCTTTCACGTCGCTTGCTTCGATCCCCGACGTTGAACTTCCCACGAAGAATTCATGAAACAGAACGGCTTAAAGGCACTGACCTTTCCTTCTCCACTACCTTCAATCCTTTCTGGTAAACCCAGGGATTAACACAAAGATAGTCAACGAAATCCTTCCAAATAAGGATCAAACAAAGGTCGAAACCTGTTTCACCGTAGAAAGCGATTCTCCTCGATCTTTAACTCCCGAACTTCGATCTTCACTCTCCACAAATTTCTCGAACTAGCAGAATCGTAAAGAACCTGCTGGCAATGACCTTTTAAACTTTAGGCATTAAATAAAACTTCATCTTTCAACTAAACTGCGTCATCACTTAAAACACACAGCGGCATGAAGTCAACTTGGCAAATCCAGCCACGAACTGCCCCTCCTCACAGGGTGGGGTCTACCTTTTATAACCTGTAAAAAAAACCTGTCACATGATCTTTACTGGTGGGAAAATGACGTCACTCCACCATCACAAGACCATCACCTCAAGTCCAGTACAGCTTCAACCCCAGTCACATGACAAGGGCACTACTGTCATGTGTCATGAGTACGTAACACTAGACATTTCAAATCTGATCACTCCTTCCCCTCACTCCTCAGAAATGATAGAACCCTGTCTTTGAAAGCTCTTCCCCAGCTATGGAAAGCTCAACTTGTGATTCAGCCCGCTATGCCACCGTCAGCGCTGGTCTGCATTAAAACATGAGCTGTAACTGCCATTTATCAAACCTCTGCCCACAATCACAACTTTAGCAGTACTTAACAGACGAATTAACAATTCACCTGGAGTGTGAATATCTACCTCACTATTTGAATGTTCAGGGTAATCACAAAGCATTCAACAAAATCAATCCCGGATGAGCCCCCACAATTTAACCCTCAGGTTCAGCTAGTAGTTTAAACTAGGGACAGAAAGCCTCCGGCCCAGCCAAACTTGAGAAATGTTGGCTGGTTTATTGCTGTGTGATGTGTTCCTCATCACAAAATAACAAACAATATGCAATTAAACAATTGAGCTTTATAATTCTTAATTTGACTATAGGTTAGTAAAGAAACAAAAAAAGAGAAAAGGGCCCATTCACATAAAACAGTCCAATGTGCACATTGGAGTTCATCGTTCTGTCCATTCATTCCCCATCAACCTTCTCCGAGCATCGTGGACCCTCGGACCCTCGCTCTAAGTCCACTCTGTCCGGAGGTCTACCAACCCTCTCCACTTGCATTCTCTCTCTTTATCTCTCGCCGATAAAAGACTGCAAAATCCCTTCTCTCAGACCCACAAGAAAGAGCAACATGCCTCTCATTGGATGGTGCACATTCCAAAGCCCCTGTTATCTCTAGTCATACCCAAACATTGTTGCTGCAGAGAAACTATTACATTACCAGTGAAACATTACAGAGTGTTACAGTATGAGGAAGGAAAATTACATCTGATGTCAGGATACATCTTAAGCCTTCTTCTGCTCTCATTTGTCCACCTTCATTCACTCAAACAGCCAGGAACAGATCCAGAGGATGTCCAACATTGTCAAGAAGCCTCCTCTTTCCTTCCAGTCCGTCAATTCATGTCAAACACTTGTGTGTTATCAGAACTTTGTGCATCTGAGCTTCAGTTCTACACTCCAAGTACAGGGATTGAGAGAGGTGGATAATTTTGTAAATAAACAGCTTTCTGTATTGCCTGTGCTCATATATTACAAGTGGGTATCATTGAAATGAACCAATTCCTGTGGGAATAAAGAATCCTTTGTGTTTGCTTGGAGGGCACTAGGTCCTGCAAAGCAATGTTTGCTAAATATACTCGGTATAATTTTGAACCTTAAATATGGTTCCAAACTGTTCATTTTGCTCGGATATTTAAATTGAAAATTACACAGTCATTGATAAAATATGTAGTATCAAATTATGCTAACCTTAATGGTATACATTAACACACATTAGCTTTAACAGAAGTCCCAAATTCAGATTGCCAGGAACCTCTCCAGCTGTCTGATTAGCACAGGAACCAGGCTGCCATTCTCAATGTGCTTTTATTGATGCGGATGGTAGGGGATGAAGACCTAACACAGGACAACAGCCAAATGCAAAGACTCAGATGAGGATGTGAGTGATTATCCCAGTGGTTTGTTGAAAGTCTGTAAATTGTTTATCTGGTGTGAAACCTGGGCTTGAAGTGTTGAAAAGATGAGTGAATGTGTAGTAGTTTACAGGAAGTCCTAGTACATATATTGAGCAATAATGGGTGGGAAAAGAAAGGAAGCCTCAAGTTGAGTCTGAATGGACATTATTAAGTTAATCGCTGTGAATGAAAATCATCTGTTTCATTGAGAAAAGGCAATTTTATTATCGCAGAGTATTCCAGTAAAAATCTCACTATTGGTTGTTAGAGGTATATATATTTTTAACTGATTATATGGAATTTAATTAAACCTCACCTAATTTTGCAGCAGCTTCATAAATTCTAGAGGATAAAAATGAGTCAGTGAGTAGATTACAGGAAGATGCTTCACAGACCTGCAAAGTAAGTTTCATTAGCATAATACTTTACAGAGGGTAAATCAGTCGGCCAGCCTGGTCAATGATGAAGGCTTCAGAAATGTTATAGAGCTGGTGGTAAGCAGGCCCGATGATGGAGCCAATAGCTGGACAGAAACTTATTCCAGGATCAAAAGCAACACTAGGTTATGGTCTGTCCAGCCCAGTTTCAGAGATCTAGTTAGAATCAGGTTACAATGATGATCAGATAATGCTTCCCAGCAATGACTTTGATCTTTCCAGCATTAAACCGGAGAACATTTTGTTCCGGGGTATTGAGTGGATTTGAGTAGATCAGAGGTGCAGAGGGGTGAGGAGAGGTGCCAGTTGGAGTTTGGCATTTCTGCACTTAGACTTTCTTCCCAGGTGCAGAAGTCCTGTCCTTTAACAGTTCTTAAAGAGATTTAAAAGTGGAGCATTATTTGTCACTGGTACATTGAAACATACAGTCAAATGCATGCTTTGTGTGGAGAATGTGCTGAGGGCAGCCTGTAAATGTCAGAGCCACCACAACATGTCCGAAACTTACTAACTCTAACCATCTTTTGTTTTAGAATGCGGGAGGAAACCAGAGCACCCAGAAACAGCCCCCAGGACATGGGGAGAACCCAGTCTGACAGCTGGCTCTGTACTAGTGTTATTCTAACTGCTACACTACAGTGACAAACCCTTCTCTGAAACAGCCAGGCAACGCATAACATGGTGACATGTGGGAGGAAACCAGAGCACCCAGAAACAGCCCCCAGGACACGGGGAGAACCCAGTCTTACAGCTGGCTCTGTACTAGTGTTATTCTAACTGCTACACTACAGTGACAACCCCTTCTCTGAAAAAGCCAGGCAACGTACAACCTGGTGAGACTGCAGATGCTGGAAATCTGGAGAGATGCACAAAATGCTGGAGGCATCTATGGAGGGAAATGGACTGTTAACATTTTGGGTCAAGACCCTTCTTCAGTTCCTCCAGTGTTTTGTGGGTTGATGCACAACCTGGTGTTGTTCTGATCCTGAGATGAGCCCCTGCCCATCTATCTGCTCCACCATGAAGTCTGCTTCCTACTAGTTCTGACACATTGCTGAAAGACTGCTGAAACCTTCAGCCATGTTTCCATTCCATTCTCTACTAAGGTCACCTTGAGGTCAGAATTGGGGAGGGGGTTTCACTGTGCAGTGTATTTTGCTTTTCAGTAATATTTGAGTAATTTTATAAATATATTGTCTGACTAAACATTCTTTGTTTGTTTACACAATGCATAATGAGTTATGTGTGAGAAGTACATGAATAGCATAGGTTATCATGCCGCAATGTCACATGTGTGTGCCTCACAAAAATAGACCCACTTCCTGGCCCATGTGTTTTTCTATAAACTAGTTTGTGGAGTTACAAAACATAATAGTTGCAATGAAGTTTTAAAACATGAGACAATCTGTTGAAACACCACAAAATATGTGATTTTAAAAGAATAAGTAGAACTGGTTTTTTTCTTCAGAAGGGGAGAGAGAGATGTTCCAGTTTAAAAAAAAAACACAGCATACGTTTCTTCACAAGGGGATAGAGATAATTTAGTTAAAAGAAAAAGGCAGAAAATGGATGAAATTTGAATGTTCATATACAGTGAGTACTGGGTGATAATAATAATAAATGAAGCAAAATTGGCTGGCTTTATCTGAAAGATAGACATGTTCGATTGCACAACAGATAACTGGCTTATGTACACTGAACAAATTAAACAGCATTTTGAAGCAAGTGAAGTAGCCACTGAAAAGCAAGTACCAATATTCCTGAGTGCTATTGGTGGGAAAGTATTCAGTTTGCTTAGAAGTTTGACTGCTCCAAACATATCATTTGAAATAAGCTTTGCTGATAATCATGAATGAAATGCAGGGACATTTAGAACCAAAAACATTGTTAACTGTAAAACACTTTAGGTTCCATAAGCATACTCAAAAGGAAGCGAAGTCTACTTCAGAAAAAAAATTGGTCGAGTATTGTCAGTTCAATGATGGGCTTAATGATGCACTGAGAAATAACTGAGTTTGTGGAATCTTCCAAAAAAACTCTCAAAACAGCTTCTAGCTGAAGCACAACTCACACTTAAAAAGCAGTTGAAATTGCTGTATCAATGGAAACAACAGCCAGAGACATGGTTGAGTTGTAGTCAGGAATGAAAGCAGGCATGAACAGAATGTCTAGCTGAACAAAGTGTGTTACTGTTGTAGCAGGGGTTCCCATCCACCAAATCAATGCAGGTTTAACAGTGAACCTTTCAGAAAAAGCAACAAAGTGGGACACATACAAAAGACCATGTCGGGCAGACAAAAAAAAAAAGGAATGCACAGGAAAGAAAAAGATAACAAGCCAAGTTGCAGTTTCAAAAAGGACACTAATCTGCATGCTCTCGATGAAAAAATCTGATGATGAGAGTGACATGGGACTGGACAGCACTGAGATTTATAGTATGAAATATAACAAGAGCCAAGCAATGTGGCTTACACCAGAAGTGAACAGCAAATTAATTAAAATGGAATTGGACACTGGTTCAGCTGTTTCAGTCACTCCACAAAATGAGTTTGAATGGCATTTCAAAGATACTGAACTAAAGCCAGCAGGTATCCAACTAAGGACTTATATATGAGAAAAGATACTGTAATTCCTGTGGGAATGACATTCGTTACAGTGAAATATAACAACCAACAAACCACATTGGGCTTGTATGTGGTAAAAACAGGAGGAGTAGCAATGTAGGACTATGATTGGCTGAGACAACTACAGCTTGATTGGAGATCCCATCCATAACCCCTGCAAAAGAGTCAACTGGAAGTGTATTAATAAAGGTACTGGACAATGCCATGCCAATGTTCAAGGAAGGCAAGGAAAAACTCAAACATAACAATGGTAAAAAAGTTGTGAATGAAAATGCCACACCCAAGTTTTACAAAGCCCATCCAGTTTCTTATACCATCTGTGATAAAGTAGCCAGTGAGCTAGATCGCATGGAGGCAGAAGGAATTCTTTCTGAGGTTTGGTGGAGAGCAAGGGCAACACCGGTGGTCCCAGCAGCCAAGAAGAATTGGTCTAACAGGTTCTGTGCTGATTTTAAGAGCACCATCAAATTACTTCTGAAAGCAGATCAATACATTCTGCCCAGGATAGAATATATCTTTGCAAACTTTTCTGGAGGGAAACTACAGATGGAGAGGGAAGAAGAGTCCAAAGTGTTTCTCACCACAAACACTCACAAAGGGCTTTATTGCTATAATAATCTAATCTTTGGAGTAGCATCTGCACCTGCACTCTGCCAGAAAGCTGTGGACCATGTGCTGCAAAGCTACCCAGGCACTCAGTGTTACCTGGATAAAATTATTGTTACTGGTGAGGATGACAAGGAACATCTCCAAAATCTCAAAAAGTTGAGAAGATTTTGGGCTCAGTGCACGCTGCAACAAGTGTGAATTCTGTAAACCAAGCATCACTTATTGTGGTCACACTATTGCTGCACAAGTACTGCACGTGTGTTGAGAAAATTCAAGCTGTGGTAATGCCCCAAAGCCAAAGGATGTGTCACAGTTGTGGTCCTTTTTAGGATTTGTCAATTACAATAGCCAAACCAGGCTGCTGTGCTCCATGCTTGAACTCATTGCTACAGACTGGGAAGAAATAACAATGGACAAAGCAGTTTGAGGTGGCTTTCCAAAAGAAATGGTAACAGCAGACACTGAACTCACACATTTCAACCCAGTGAAGCTTGCTTGTACTGCTTTGCCCTATGGTATCGATGCAGTAATGTCACGTTATGAGTGATGGGTATGAGCCTTTGTGTCACATTCTCTGATCGCTGCAGAGAAAAATTACACACAGATTGACAGAGGGACTTTGAGTCTGGTTTGGTGTGTAAATTGTTTCAACTAGTACCTGTATAGGAGTTTACCCTTGTTATTGATCATCAGCCATTATTGTCCATTTTCAATCCACAGAAAGATTTCCACTAACATCAGCAGCACAAATGCAGATGTTTCTGGACTCTGTTTCTTGGAGGACACAATTGCAAGATCAAATTCAAGAGGACAACCCATCATAGAAATGCTGAGAGATTGTTATGTTTAACTTTGGAAAAGGAAATGACCGAAAAAATTTCAAAAGCAGACAGTCCTCCTGACATATTCTCCCTGACGTATTCTCAGTAACCAGAAAAGATCCCTATGCTATCTCAGGTGTACCTGGTAACCCAAAATGGCAGGAATATTCAGAAAAAATTCCACTTCCCCCATCTTTGCCGGTACTGGGATGAACTTGCCCTTGGCAGAATTTGTCTTTGGTGGGGATTGGGAGCTGTGTACCATCCAGGCTTGGAGATAAAGAGTTGGGGGAGCTACATGCACTCATCTAGATGCAGTCAAAATGTTAGTGTTGGCTTGAGGCTTGGGGTAGATCAGCAGATGGAGCAGCTTTCTATGCACTGCTTGGGATGTCAACACATCCAGGAGATGTCAAGAGTAGCACCTCTCCATCCCTGCATTGTCCTGGCAGAGGATTCATGTGGATTTTGCCAGACCATCCATGGGCACAAATTTCTTCGTAGTAGTGGAATCAGCTACAATGTGGCTAGAAGTGTCCCCGACAGCCCCCACTCCAGCCTCACACACTGTTGTTGCATTGAGAAGCCTCTTTGCAAGGACTGGTGTTCCAGAACACTGAGTCGGTGACAGTGGACCACAGTTTCTTTCAGAAAAACCTCAGACATTCCTGAAAATGAATGGAATAAAATCAAAGGTTTCAAAGGTACACTTAAAGTCAGAGAAACATATACAATATACAATATAAATGCTTTTTCTTCACAACCATCCACGAAAACAGAGGAGTGCCCCCAAAGAATGAATAACAGTTAAACTTTAGACCCCTAAAGTCCTCCCCCAGCTCCCTCCAGCGGCAAGCAACAATCCTCCTCCCCCACCAACAAAAAAAAGAAATGGCACCCACCACCGGGCACTCAAGTGTGCAGCAAAGCAACGGCAAAGACACAGAGCTACAGTACCCAGAGGCTGCTCATTCACCCGCTATTCGACATACCGCAGGCTCTCTCCCTCTTCCTAATAAAATGGCTTGGCGGAAAGGTTTGACCAGAGTCTAAAGAACACATTGCAAGCAATATCAGCAGAGCATGTTACACTATTGAATTGAATTGAATTGACTTTATTTCTTACACCCTTCACACACATGAGGTGTAAATATCCTTACGTTGCAGCTTTGTCTGAAAGTGCAATGTGTAAATTATAGTAATCTGTAATAAATAGTCTGTACAGTAAGATATACAACAGCAGTCAATATAGCTTAGAAATACAATTGTGTCAGCCTGAATTAGTCAGTCTGATGGCCTGGTGAAAGAAGCTGTCCTGAAGCCTGTTGGTCCTGGCTTTAATTCTGCGGTACTGTTTCCCGGATGGTAGCAGTTGGAACAGTTTGTGGTTGGGGTGACTCGGGTCCCCAATGATCCTTCGGGCCCTGTTTACACACCTGTCAACTTAAATATCCTGAATAGTGGGAAGTTCACATTCACAGATGTGCTGGGCTGTCTACACTACTCTCTGTAATGTTCTGCCATTGAGGGATGTACAGTTCCCATACTAGGCAGTGATACGGCCAGTCAAGATGCCCTCAGTTGTGCCCCTCTAGAAATTCCTTTGGATTTGGGGAAATCCAAATCATTGAGGGATTTGCTGTCTTGCTTCCACTGTCTGAGGTGAAAGAGGCGCTGTTGTGCCTTAATCACCACACAGCCAGTATGCACGTGAGGTCCTCGGTGATGTGTATACTGAGGAACTTGAAGCTGTTCGTCCTCTCAACCCCAGATCCATTGATGTCTATAGGGGTCAGCCTGTCTCCATTCCTCCTGGAGTCCACAATCAGCTTTGTTTTTGCAACGTTGAGGGGGAGGTTGTTTTCTTCACACCACTGTGTCAGGGTGGTGACTTCCTCTCTGTAAGCTGAGTTGAGGCCCAATCGGTGTCGTCAGCAAATTGAACCAGCAGATTGGAGCTGTAGGTGGTGACACAGTCATGGGTATCCAGAGAGTAAAGGAGGAGACTTTGTACACATCCCTGAGGGGCTCCTGTGCTGAGGGGCAGAGGGGCAGAGGTGAGGAAGCCCACTCTTGCCACCTGTTGGCGATCTGACAGGAAGTCCAGGATCCATCTGCACAAGGAATCAGAAACTCATCAATTTCCACCTTGTATATTGTAATACAGCAAACTCC